>NW_022436973.1:3086682-3307922 GCF_009761245.1 Sapajus apella | reverse complement strand
GGGAGGGAGGAAGGGAGGGGAGGAGGGAGAGAGGGAGGGATAAGAGGGAAGGGAAGGGAAGAGAAGGGGAGGGGAGGGGAGGGAAGGGGAGGGAGAGGAGAGGCAGGGAAGGAGTGAGGCAGGGAGAGAAGGAGGGAAGAGATAAAACACCAGGTTGTGTCAGGTGCAGATAAGGTGAGTTTTAAGGACACATGTAGCTGCAGGTAAAAAAAAAAAAAAAGACCCAAAGGCACTCAACACATAATCCAGAGATAGGGAGACCCTGTATTTAGTTAATGCAAAGTCTCAGTTTTCAGGAAAGACCCAAATTCTTTCCATTTCTCTGCTCTGCCATCTTCAGTTTATGAACTTTGCCCTTAAATGATGCCCCTCAATGCTAAAGTAGTTTGAGAATTCACATCTAGATGTAAACACATTCAGAGAAAGCAGACCGTCTATTCTGATGTGTTCTCCTTAAGGGTAAGAAAACCTTTCTAGAATCTCCCATCAGTTCTTTCTTGTATCAACCAAAGCAAATGACAGATCTACTTCTGGTAAGGGGAAGGAACACCCATGGTACATATTGGCCCTTAGAGATAGATGGGATCCTGGTTAATCATCATGGCCCCTCTGCAGCACTTGATCATAACACATTTGTGCCCATGCCAAAGAGGGCATTTCTGCTAAATATATGAACCCACTGACTATATTAAACCTGAGAAAAGGGACCCCATGTCCAACCACCGAAGAGCAGAGGTCCCATGAGAAAGGGTGTGTCGTTTAGTAAAGCACAGCTTTGTATGCTGTGTGTCAATTTCCCTCAGTATCTAGGGACTTTGCACATTTATTTGTACATGGGAATTGGAGAGGTATCAATATAGACAAAGCCTCTGCCCTGGAGGAATTTAAATTCTAATGGAGGTGGGAAAACAGAGGCAAAAAAAAAATAGAACAACCATATAATTAATAAGGTGACCAACAGTACTATAAGATAAATAAAAGGTAACAAGGAAATTGAATATAATAAGAGACGTACATACATCCTTCCTTCTAACTGGAAAGATCTCTTCATTCTCCCAGGCTACTCGCCCAGCTAAGTTAACTCCTGTTTTTCCAGACACTGGTTTATGCAGCAATCCTTCGTTGTCTCTCTGTCTTCTGGATCCCTCCCTTCTCTTAAATGAATTTCTCCTTCTTATCACCAGAATTACAATTTCCTGTATGTTCATGTGATTGTTTAGTAGATCTTCTGGAGATCATAAAAACCTTAAGAACCAGGAACTCAGTCTGTTTGCTCAAGATTCTATCTCCAGCCATGAGCTTATTGTTTAGCATGTAGTAGGCACTCAAGACATTATTTTTGAGTGATGGAATGAGAAAGGAAAAAACCATGATAGTGGCTTTTGGTGGGGCCACAGAAAAGAAATATCTTTCCTGGGGGCCACTGGTTCCTACCTAGTATGACACATCACATCTGAGGCTGACGCAATTCTAGTTTTCCTGCTCTGGACATGTTCTCTAGATTCACATGCCTTCCTTCCCTGCCAATAGATGATTTTAAAATATGTAAGCTACATATCATTCTTAACATCCTGTCCATTGTCGGGTAAGAAGTGTTTTTCCTTTGTACGGCTTGTACTGCATTGAGACCCAGGAAGCACAAAATTCTCTCTTTCCCTGGGGACATGTTTGAAAAAGACTCTAGAGAATAGAATTGATGGCCAAGACTTTGTAACACCCTCAACCAAGAAAACTATATCCCACACACGGCTTCTTTGTGTATAGCAGGCCAGCAAAAATAATATTGCATATTGGGAAAATGAACTTATTGATTATGTTTGCTGCTCCCAGATACATTTTGTCTTGGGCATAAAAGGCAGAAAGGAAGTTATGATTCACTGAGTATTTATGTTGTACTTCACACTTTTAATGAAAATACTAATAATAGAAAATAATATTGAGTACTTGCCTGCAAGATCTCATTCAATTTTTATAATGCTTCGTGGTGTATCCTATTATGATTCCCATTTTACAGATGAGAAAACAGAGGCTCAGGAACGGGAAGTCACTTGCCTGTGATCACATGACAGATGAGCAATCAGGATGAGATTTAAGCCAGGTCAGACTGTTTCCAAAGGCTTTGGTAAATCTCCAAATGTACTGCCTTATTTTGGGTTCTCCAGAAAACAGACTCAGAAAGAACTTGGGTGTAGGTAATTTATATGGGGGTGATCTCAATAGGCAGGAGTGAAGGAGCTGGGAGAACAAGGCAAGAAGGTAGGAAACACCCACATAAGGGTGCTCGCTGTGTTTGCAGTACCTCTGAGACCAGGGCAGTTACTACCACCAGCTTCAGTCCCTCCCTGGGTGAACGTGCTTGAAAGGGTCTTCTCCTTTCAGAATGTGTCTATAGAAGGCTGACGAGACGCCAAAGAATCTGAAAAAGACTGAGTCAAAAAGCAGAAGGAAGTTTAGCAGGTGCATGAAACAGGTGCTATCAGCGTGAATCTCATGAGCTAGACCCCACTGCTGCAGCTGAGTGTGTGGGTGGCCTGAGGGTTGAGGTGCCAGCCACTGGCACCCACAACTCTACTACACTCGTTCTAGCTAAGTTCACTTTCTTTCTTCTTCACCGTGACCTTGTGAGTTAGGGGCTCGGCTTTCAACATTCCAGCTGGAAAGGTTGAGGCTATGAATTGTAAGTGACTTACCAGAGGGTACACAGTAAACAGTGCCCTTGGGATATCTGTTTAGAGGAAGGTCTTCACATTTGGTTTAATTTCTACCATGACTCACTCTCTTCAACTAAGTTATGAATAAGACTTGATGCACAAGGATAAAAGAAATCAAGGCCGGGCGCGGTGGCTCACACCTGTAATCCCAGCACTTTGGGAGGCCGAGGCGGGTGGATCACGAGGTCAAGAGATCGAGACCATCCTAGTCAAGATAGTGAAACCCCGTCTCTACTAAAAATACAAAAAATTAGCTGGGCATGGTGGCGCATGCCTGTAATCCCAGCTACTCAGGAGGCTGAGGCAGGAGAATTGCCTGAACCCAGGAGGCAGAGGTTGCTGTGAGCAGAGATCGCGCCATTGCACTCCAGCCTGGGCAATAAGAGCGAAACTCCGTCTCAAAAAAAAAAAAAGAAATCAGATTGGAGAAAGCCCAATCTTCACCCATGGACAGCTGAGACAGGTATGAGACAGGAATATTATAATTCATCTATAAGAAAATGTTCATCTAAAGAAGAAAATGCCAGCCAGACTTCCTCTGAGACACAGCCAAGTAAGCAGGAGAACACCATTGTCTTTAGAAACTGAGAAGAGCTTACAGACTCTTTTAATACTTAATATAATCTTTATATTTATAAATTGATATGTTATAAACATATTTATATGTCATAAATTTATTTTTGTTATAAATTTATATCTATATATTATAAACTTATAAATATATTTTTAAAATTTACATTCATTTATATCATCTTCACAATATAAACTTTGACATCTTATCAGCCCTCAGAGATCTGCTTGAAGTATTGGAGAAGACACTGGGTGTTTTGTCTGCTTTTTAATCAGTGGTCTCCAAAGTAATATATATGTATATGTATATATTTATATTCAATAAGAGTCACTTGGGGGATGGGCATCCTATGAATAATGCTTGTGGATCTTCAACTCTTTCTCCTTCAAACAATCTCCAGCAAATGTGCAAAAAAAGACTGAGCAGCCCATGACCCTGTAGGTTTCTAGTTTTGTCTTCACTCTCTGAACAAGGAAAGAAAAGACTTGAGGCAAGTCTCTAGGTTTCAATCATCCAGGAAGCAATTCTGGGTGATAATAAGAGAGACTAGCAAAAAAATGGGGAAAAAGGGGAAATTACTGGCTTGGTCAAAGCTTGCAAAATGGCACCAGTGATTAAAACATCTTATGCTGTCCTCGGGCTGCAGAAGCTATCACTGACAAAAGAGCTCATACACACACACACAAAAGGAAAGAAATTAGCCATTAAGAAATATTTCAGCATAATGCAATTATTACAGCTGTATAATTGAATGGGGAAACCATTGATCTGTAGTAGAAAGGAAATTGCTCTTCTCATTGTGTTCCTATGAATATGTGAACATTAATCTCCATCTATAATCAACGTTCATTTCAAATCTGATTGCATGCTACTAAACACCCGTAGCTATGCTAACATTATGTTAATATGGTTCAACATCATAGCTCCCAGCTTCACAGCACAAATATTTTTCTTTGGCAATCAATAGTAATTTCAGCTGAGTGGATGGAAGTCACGTTTTAATGGTAATCTTTCCTCCAAGCCTCCAAGTGGAAACTCAGTTGGTGTCTTAACATGGCTGCAGCATGTTGCATATAATCAGATAAATTAACCTGAAAAGAAATGGAGAGAGAGGATGGAAGGGAGGGGACGTGGATCAGAAATAAGGAGCAAGCTTGGTGAAACTCTAGCTAATAGATGAAAGTGTACATTAAGTAGAAAAAGAGTGAGGATGAATGTGTAGATGGGACAGAGTGAGTGTGTGTTGGAGTGGCGTGCAGGAAGGGAAATGGGTTGTTAAGAAATGAGACTCTGGGCCGGGTGCGGTGGCTCACGCCTATAATCCCAGCACTTTGGGAGGCTAGGGGGCGGATCACGAGGTCAGGAGGTCGAGACCATCCTGGTCAACATGGTGAAACCCCGTCTCTACTAAAAATACAAAAATTAGCTGGGCGTGGTGGTGTGCACATGCCTTGTAGTTCCAGCTACTCAGGAGGCTGAGGCAGGAGAATCACTCGAACCTGGGAGGCAGAGGTTGCAGTGAGCCAAGATTACGCCACTGCCACTGCACTCCAGCCTGGTAACGGAGACAGACTCCATCTAAAAAAAAAAAGAAAAAAGGAAAAGAAATAAGAGTCTGTTCCTTCTGGCTATAAGTCAATAGGATGGGATGGAGCAGCCAGGTTCCTGTGCAACTTGGATTTTGCCAAAGCAACCAAGATACATGAGGAAGAAATTGGAAACTTAACAAACAAGGGTGAATGGCATATGGAGTCATCTCTGCTTGGAAGAGATCACTGAGATATCTCCTCCTTCTCATACCCATTCACACATTCATTTATAGCAAACAATAAAAAATATAGAAAATTTTATAAATTTCTGTATCTATAAAACATACAGATAATTTTGAAAGTGAAAAAATTTGTAAGGGAGAATCTATCTTTTATTTTTAAGCACTGTTACTGCTGGACACCAGGAATATAAAGCTAAACAAATCACATCTCTGGCCACTGAGAGTTGATGACCCAGAGTGTGCGAAGAAACATAAACAACTCATAGTATCAACCCACATCTCCTGGGACCCTCCTCCTTCCCATGGCTGTTAGAATCCTCTCCCTCCATGTTTTTTATAAGAAGAGAGAGAAGAGGGAGAGCATTTTGGTTACATTCATTCCTCAAGCACTGTTTTCAGCCCTAGAGGGCTGACTGATGGATATTCTCAGATGCAGACATTGACTCCGCTGCCACATCGAAGGTCAATGCCCTCCACAACCCGTTTTTCTGCGTACCTTGTCTAAGGCTGAAATCACAGCCTCCTGCTGTGATAAGAATCAAAGTTATGCACTTTATGTATGCATGTTGTTTATTAAAAGGCAAAGGAAAATAAAGCCTAAGTATTCCCAGCCTCTTCACCTGCTCCTTCAAGAGAATTCTGGAATTGTGGCTTCCCTTCATAGCTCCCAAAACTCCGGGCCCTCTCCTTCCTGGGTCCTATGTTGAAGGTCAGGGGAAGAGAACATTCTCCTAAGGACAGCAGGGTGTCCATTGATATGAGAAGAGAAATCCAGAGGTGAGGGAACGATGAACCAATGAGATAGCACAAGGAGGACTCTACAGGGCAAAAGACCATGAGTATTCAGTGTTTACTTGTTTGAGGAATTCGGGAAGAGGAGAAAGTTCTGAAAGAAAACTACCAAGGATATAGGAAATAGTGAAAATGGTGGTTATAGGGAAATAGAATTTTTTTTTTTGTTTTTTTGACAAAGTTTTGCTCTGTCCCCCAGGATGGAGGGCAGTGGTGCAATCTCGGCTCACTGCAACCCCCATCTCCCAGGTTCAAGTGATTCTCCTGCCTCAGCCTCCTGAATAGCTGGGATCACAGGCTGCCACCACCATACCCAGCTATTTCTTTTGTATTTTCAGTAGAGACAGGGTTTCACTATGTTGGCCAGGCTGGTCTTGAACTCCTGACCTCAATTCATCCGCCTACCACAGCCTCCCACAGTGCTGGGATTACAGGCTTGAACCACTGCACGTGGCCAGGAAACAGAATTTTAAAAGCGTTTTCTGTATATTTTGCACCTTGTCCCACTCTATCATTCTCTAAAGAGACCTCAGTAAGAAAATTAATATCCTTTTCCTATTTGTTTTGCTCTTTGTAATTCCAAAGTGAGTAAAGATTTCCATTGCTTTTCCCTATTTATTTTTTATAATTTCAAAATGCCTTCTGTAGGATGACAGTAATTATTGTTATTATTATCAAATAGAATTTACATAATAATATCAGGAACTATTCAGGCTCCTCTCTCAAGCCCATCCCTCTTTTTATCCCTAAAACTCTTGCCCACCTTTAATCTTCTCAGCTCTGCTTGAATTATTGCACCTGCCTCCTCCTGTCCGCACTAAACCCAGTGTTGCTCCCTTCTAATCTGTCACCTGCAAAAGAGCCAATAAAGCAAGCATGATTGGGCACAATTTTTAAGACATTTGGAAATTAGGATCCAGAGCTTGAAAACAGGGCTACGTTTCATCAGCCATGTTTAATGTCATTCAACACTTCATGAAATACTACTTGATGAAATTTTACTAAACTTATTGTTAAATGCGTAGAAGCCTATTTTGAGTTTTATTGCTTATTAGCAAAGCCAGAAGAGAAAAAAAATACATTGGGAAAATAGTCAATTTTCCAACCATGAGAAAAACAGCTAGAATAAGACACTGAAAACAATATGGTAACAAATAAAAATGCATTCCTTTGTCAGCAGATTCTGTTAGAAGACACAGAGAAAACCTTGCTGAAGATTTGATGAGTCAAGTGTTAAGAGAAATTATTTGGTGTGTGAGGTTTGCTATCCAGTTGGGTGCAAGTACAGATGTTTCTAACATTTCTTTCCTTATGGTATTTGTCACAGGAAATGCAGAATTTTTTTTCTTTTATCCTAAAGAATACATGTCGTGGAGAAGAAATATTTTCACAATAAAAAACTTCATTATAAAAGCAATATTTTATAAAATAACTACAATTGGATCTATCAATAGAGTGGCTGATTGACCGGAATTTAGTTTTTAAAAATGTACAAGTCAGATTACAAAGATAGCTTTAGACATAAAATTCAAATTGCATTATTGTGTCTATTGCCAACAAAAAATGTTGAAGCTATAAATGCACAAAAATACTTACATGTTGTCATCAACTGGCTTAATTTCATAACAGAAGAACATATTTAAAATGCAAGAGAATATGTACCTTTATAAGGAGGTAGAGTGATGTTAACATTATTTGTTTAATGTAAAGAAGAATTTAAAAGAGCTGCCAGATTTGAAGTTATCTATTTTTCTTTTATAAAATGACAAGTACTCCAAGTTTATTAAATATTATTTTCTGCATGGGGATGCCTTTCAGCATAATGTCCTCTGTTAGATAAATAAATGGTAATAGTAGCAATGATGCTGATAATAGTAAATAACAATAAATATAATCTCTCACTTCAAGAATAAGGTGACATTTTAAAAATGTGGAATGAAATATCTGTTCTCTAAATGGAGCAGCCTGTCGAGAGTGTTTCAAAATTGGATGTTTAAAAACATTTCCTTTGTTATAAGGTTTTATTGCTGAAAGCAGTACAAATACATTAATTACAAGAACTTTCATATATACATCTCTTTAAATATATAAAGAGCATTGTTTAATCCACATAAAAGTCTTCTAAACAAAACATTGTAGTGGAATTTGAAGTTTCTGCATTAGCATATGGGGAAACACTTTTTTATTATTTCTAAAACCACTAATTGACATTACCAAAGATAGTTATTTTCTAGATTGCAATAAAAGCTGTTGCACAAGAGGTGCATGACGTGAAATAGAAAAATAATTATGATGATGAGGTAAGCAGAGCCTGGGTGCCCTTTTTTTGCATTTTGGTCTGTGTGCCAATTCCACTGATCTATTGCTTCGTAACTAAGCACCCCTGAACTTTATCATTTTCTCACACAGTAATGGTGTTTGGCCTCAGCTTAGCAGTTTTTGCTTCAAGTCTCTGGGGAAGTTGCAATCCATAGGGTTGGAGTTATCTGAAAGGCTTCCTGACTCAACTGTCTGATGCCTTGTCTGATGTGACTGAGGTGGCTGAAATGGCTGGGTGCTTGTTGGGCATCTCTCTCTCAGCGGCCTTTCCTGGTGGGTCCAGTACAGTCAGACTTCTCCCATGGTGATTTCTTTCCCCTAGAGTGAGAGTTCCAGTGGACCCAAATGGAAGCTCTGAAGTTTCTTATAACACGGACTTCGAAGCCCCAGAAAGTTAACTTCATCATTCTATTGACCAAGATATCTAGGACCAGTTGAGATATAAGAGGAAGGGTGTTAAATTCAACTTCTCAATGCAAGGAGCATTGAGAGTACACAGAAAGAATGAACCGAAGGCAGTTATCAACTTCTGTTTGAATTGGCTAAAATACCATATCTGATAGCACCTGCTACCATTCTAGCACATAATCAGTGCTTAGAGAATGTAAAGAACATGCAGTCAAGTACTCTTTAAAACTCAAGCACAGCTCATGTGGTTATGATGACTGATTCCTTTTCCTGTTTTTTAAAGATGCACAGCCTGACAAGGATTTTTGATATTTTCTGTTTGGGGAATAGAATACTAACAGGTCATGTTTATTGAGCAATTTCTGACATGCTGAGCTCTTTTCACAAATGATCAGATTTGATCCTCTCCACAAACCTTTTAGGTAGGTGATCTGTGTCACTGAATTCTACAAATAATAGTAAGGTTTGGAGAATTTTGTGACTTTTCCTGGGTTACATAGCACATAGGTAGCAAATGAATGAGAATAACCCAACTTAGCTAATAGCAGTGACTGAGCTCTAAACTGCTATGTACTAGAAAAAATCTGCAAAGATAAAGATTTAAATTATTTTATTACATATTTCAAGAGTTATAATTTTTAATTTTTACTAAGTTTGAATTATTTTTATTTTAGTTTGTTAAAATATTCCACATAATAAATTATGGTATATTCTTTCTATGGAATACACTGTAACTATCCCAAAGAGTGAGGTAGGTATCTATTCATTATGTTTATAATGTCTATTATGTCTATATATATCCAAAAACAAAGTTACAGATATATAGATACATACACACACATAAAATACGCACACACTAACATATATACAGAGAAAGAGAAAATTTCCACAATAAGATATATCAGAAACTGTTACATGTAGTTAACACTGAAAAATTGGACTTGAATTTTTTGACAGGAAAATCTCCATATTCTTTTTTTTTTTTAACTCTATTAGTGCCATAGAAGATGCTGTCCCCTCCCTGCCCATATTCCCTCATCCCACTGCTAAGGTTACCTACAGCCTTGTCTACAGTTTCCATATACAATATATGACTTTATATATATGACTGTGGCTTCTGTTCTTTTCCTTCCTGTTTTTCCAACTTCCTCAGCACCAGAGCCAGCAAGGGGCAAAGTGAGGCACACGGAGTTAGAAGGAGGGGGGCTCTTCCCCACAGATGCTGACATTAAGGAGCGCCCACCCCAGCGTTTTATTCCAGAGCTGTTTCTGGAGGTTAATGAAGACGTAAGCTCCCAGCCCCAGCCACACTATGTAAAAGAAGTACTTATTGCCTGTTCCATCTCACTGACTTTTATGGTGATACTTAAACCAAAATGGTGAACTATTACACTTCATAGCCTGCAAATAAAAGCAGGATGTTAAAAAGTAGGGGCCATAACCCCTGATAGGGCTGAAATAGCTTGTAATCTTGAGACGACTTTGTTCAGCTCCCCTGGGCCAGGGCCCAGAGCACTGTGTTAGACTCAGACAATGAATCCCCGGGAGCTCTTGGCCTAACCCGTGAGCCTGTGTGAAGCAAGAATCCCTTAGTAACAGCACGGTGACGAGCATGAAGCAGTGTTAAACCAGAGATGGTTGGGGAGGGGGTAGGGAAACAGAGAAGCAAACATGGCACCTTTTTACAAGGCGGTGTCTGTGGGTGAAACCCTGTTTTCCAAGCCTTGTTGCAAAGATCCCCTGCCCAGAGTCCATTTGTCCTCTATCTTGGTGTGGACCTCAAAATCTCTTCATCCCTACTGGTAGAAGCTGAAGGGCTAGTCAGAGCCACAGCAACAGACCCTGAATGTACATCAGGGAAAGGGCAATCCATGCTGCATTAAAACTGTAATTTTCAATGATCCTATTCATTTAAACTGAGGTTGATGGTGTTTGCCTATTTGCATGAAAATTATGTGGGCATATTGCAAAAATTCAAATAGTATTTGTCTTAGTTTTGGGTTCTCCCAAAAACAGATACTGGGATAAGAGGTCTGATGCAACAATTTATCTGGAAGGTAAATTCATTAATGTTGTCTGTAAATAAGGAGTTGCATATATCTCTTCTACATGACATGGGCATCCTCTGGTCATGTGGTCCTTAGGTCCCATTAAATCTGATGACCACTGTGAAGAGTTTTAATCCTTAAGAAAATTTATACAAAAGAAAGAAAAGACATGAATACATGCTAAGGATGTACTAAATACTTGTCATGGAAGAAAGTATGTTCAATTATTTATAGGACAAGAGTAGATTTATTCATTTGTAGAAAAAAAATTTGTTGGTTAAACTGGAAATAGGGAATTGGGGGCTGAGAGTGATAAAGGAGGTAGACTAATAATTCTGTGGGAAATAATGGCTCGGCAATAAAGAAAACAAGATAAAACGAGTTCTCAGCTCACTACCCCTAAAATGATAGGATAAGGCTTCTTGGCTATTCATACCATATAAGGGTCCTTAGCCAAGAACGCTTATCCTATCATTTTAGGGGTAGGGAGCTGAGAATTGGCCCAGAAAGATGGGAGCAGAGAGCACCCTAAGTGGTGTGTTTTAATGCAGTTTTGCACTTGATTCTGGGGCGCTCAAATGTTAGGTTATTGTGGATGGGGTAAGATTCTGAATCTTCTGTGCATGCACCATGTGCACTGGGTTCACCTTCCAGATAAATTGTTTCTGGCGAGGTTTCCTGCAGAACACCTATTCTGTGGTTTTATGTGAAAGAAAAAGTTTCTCATTGAAACAATTTGAGTGGAAATGTTCACTAAGGATATTTCACTGTACAGAACTTAAGATTCAAACAGCTTTAATAGGTTGGTATGTATAAAAATTTCCTAGGATTTTCACTGAACATTTTCTCAAAGAATATCTCTTGGAGTTCAGGTTTCATGCCTCACTGACATAGAGGAACTCCCCCCTACACCGTGCATGCACAGAATTCAGAACCTTGACCCATCCACAACATCTAAAATTTGAGCACACCAGAATCAAGTGCAAAACTGCATTAAAACGCACCACTTAGGGTGCGCTCCGCTCCCGTCCTTCTCACCCAATTCTCAGCTCCCTACCCCTAAAATGATAGGATAATGTTCTTGGCTAAGAACCCTTATATGGTATGAATAGCCAAGAAGCCTTATCCTATCATTTTAGGGGTAGGGAGCTGAGAACTCGTTTTATCTATTTTTCTTTATTGCCGAGCCATTATTTCCCACAGAACTGTTAGTCTACCTCCTTTATCACTCTCAGCCCCCAATTCCCTATTTCCAGTTTTACCCAACAAATTTTTTTCTACAAATGAATAAATCTACGCTTGTCCTATAAATCATTGAACATACTTTCTTCCATGACCAGTATTTAGTACATCCTTAGCAAGTATTCATGTCTTTTCTTTCTTTTGTATAAATTTTCTTAAGGATTAAAACTCTTCACAGTGGTCATCAGATTTAATGGGACCTAAGGACCACATGACCAGAGGATGCCCATGTCATGTAGAAGAGATATATGCAACTCCTTATTTACATATTGATACCAGACAACCCTAATGAATCACAGAATAATCTCCTTGCCTTCATTCCTCCACATCCCATATGGATCCAAATGTTTTTCCATGGGTGATAAAACCTATTTGCCCTCTCTATCTTAGCTCTCACTTTCTGAAAAAAAGACAGTAATTTTGAAAAGTCTTTCCAGTAGTCTTTCTCTTTCTCACATAGATGAAATGATAGCTGTACGGTTATCTCCCACAAAGCATGCATCGCTGGAGCCAGAGAAGCCAGTTCCTATGTCTTGCGAGGTCTTTACAGACATGCCCGTGTTGAACAGTGTCTTTCAAGGTATCAAACATCTCCCCTTTTGGTCCATAGTTACTATTTGCCTGTATCATGTGTACATCGTGAGGTAATGGAGGAAAAAGGAGTGTTATCCAGTTCCAGGGGCTTGAGCCAAGTGACACTGGAGAAGTTTCTGCTTTACCAAGTCCATGGCTGTGAAAAGACTATTCCTTAACAGTCCTAAACTGCAACAGGATACTGCAGAAAACCTTGCCTTTGGACTCCTAACAGATAATGCATGTTCTCTCACCAGTAAGTAAATTCATGGCAACCAGAAAACGGCAGGTCTATTATTTCATAGTATTAATTACAAAACCAAACTGAGTTTATCAATAGAAGCAGCTGCTCTGTATCAGCCATATTCTCAGCAGGGGATAACTTGAAGTCACTCTTGGGACTCACTGACCACTTGGAGGTAAAGAAGAGAGCTAAATGGTAGCCTCTGTCATCTAAACACAGAAGAGTCAAACCCTCAACCCAGCCATGATAACGGAACCCCTGAATGCACCAGAACCAAGCACTCCACAGCTTGAGCATACACTTGTCTTCCCACTGGGTTGCCGCCGTTCCTCACATACTGACCCCTATCTCCCTATACCTCATGCTTAGCTCCTTAGCGCTAAATGATAGGACGAGAGATGCAACCAAGCCCCCAAAACCAAGCTCCCCATAAAAGCAAACCTTTATCACATTTGCTCTGCATGGCTGTATTTCTGATTCACTCTCCTCCACCAATCTATTGCCCTAAATTCCACTTTCCCACAAATGTCCCCACAATTTTTCATTTTCTCCCATTTTTTGCTTTTACTTTGTTTTCAAACTTTACATTTCTATACTCTTGGCTCACTCTCCAGAACTATTCTGATTATTCCATTTAGCTGTGGTGCTTTCATCAGACTTGTGCTGATGCCCCGCTGGGCATTCTCTGGCCTGTACATGGGGACCAGGGAGCTGTTTCTTAATCAACCATTTACACAATTTCCAGGGATGTTGCTGCAGTCCTATTCTTACAGACATTTTTTTTGTCAAGAATAACATTTCTAGTGAATAAATAGCAGCAGATCCTCCCCAGAAAAATACACAGGGCTCTCATCAGAGTACCACCTTATTATCCCTTTCCCAGAAGGTTACCTTTGTGGACATCTGTATCACTATTTTTCTTTGCACTTAAAGAAGCTTGGCTTTCTCATCTTTTAATTATTCTTCTGGCACATTTAGATATGCAGCAGGCCTCATATGTGCAGTTGGAATAGTAAATTTTCCCACAGCATAAAGGATTAAATTTGCCACTGCACATCCCAGATTACCCATATGGGCTGGCTTGTCTCCCTCAGTATAAGACACTCTGAAACACATTGAAGTCCCCAAGATATGAGTGTCTAAATCTGTTTGTGCTGTTGTAACAAAATGCTTGAGACTGGGTAGTTTATCAACAACATAAATTTATTTCTCACAGCTCTGCAGCCTGGGAAGGCCACAACCAAATACCCAGAGGTTCGGTGTCTGGTGAGGGCTGCTCTCTGCTTCCAAGATAGACCCTTGTTTCTGTATCCTCTGGAGGGGATGAATTCTGTGTCCTCACAAGAGACAAAAGGAGCAGACTTACCCCCTTCCCCAAGACCTTTACAATGCACTAATCCATTCAGGAGCACAGAGGACGCGTGGACTAATCACCTCCTATAGATCCCACCTTTTAAAATTGTTGCATTAGGGATTACATTTAAACATGAATTCTGGAGGGACACAAACATTCCAGCCACAGCATGTGAGTAAGAGTTAGCCTGTTCCCAATCCTTCTATGTCACAACACAACAAATACCTCCTTGAACTTGTGCCTCTAATTGTGATCCATTGCCTTGGGCCTCAGACAACAGAATAGAAAACCGTCAAGACCATGAAGGGAGGGCAAAGAGCAGTGGGTGTCCAGAACTTCACGCAACCGTCACAGTCTTTCTCAGGTTAACCTCTTGAGACCTCCCTAGAGAGATTACTTTTGTTCCTCAGACATGGTTATCTTAACTGCATTCTCATAACTGGTTTTCTCTTTTGCATTTCATTTCTTCATTCTGTATAGATCTGCCACCCTACCAGAGGTCAATGTCCTACTGCTGATTTGTGGACACTTTATCACTCGATGTGCTTCCATCTGTATCCATCTATTCGTCTGTCTGTCTCTCTATTTACTAAATTTATTTACCTGTACAGTATTCCAGATGTTTGGAATTGCTGGAAGTCTGAACTCTGATTTACAGAGGGGATGTTATTTAATTCAACATGATTTAAAGTGTCACACAATCTGTCTATATTTGGAAATGTCTTCTCTCCTGGCATCATGCAGAACCAGACACAGCCCAAGGCCTTATGTTTCCTGTTTAACTTAACAACCTGCATAAATGTCTCTTTTACATATTATCAATGTGTCTTTAATAGTCTTGCCATTCTTGAAGCAATACCAATCTGAATAAGCAAAATTTTTGCAGGCTGTGGTATGTAAAGATCCAACTGGCTCACACAGTCAAGTAGAATTTCAAAATATACATGCTAGCCCAGAACAGTATCTTTTATGCCTTTTGAAGAACACCCATTTTTAATTATTGTATTTGACATGTGTTCAAGAAGAATGGTCTGGTAAGGGATCTTTTTACTTTGTTTTTATTATCGTTTGACATGGGATGGGATGCGGGGTGTGATTTACTAAGACAGCTCAGTAAAATTCTGTAACAATAATGCACTTTCTTTTTTTGCAATGACATATTGTTCTCCACTCTCTCTCAATAAAATATCTGCTACAAATAGTTTCTACAACTCTCCTTGAAGGCTTCCAACAACCACACAGATGTCTCTATTCACAACATTAGCTGCGGAAAGAAAAAGTTGTGTTAAAGATGACATTTTCCAGTTACAGGGAAAGACAGAACCACTATCTTATAGTGAAAGTAATACATGGTGAGTCCCATTGGAGCAGGCTTGGAGACCCCTCAAGGAAAGGGATTCAGACACCCGCTGGTATCCTGTCATGTCTGCCAAACGGATGGCTGTTCGTGAGTTGAAACATGAATGGAACTAGAAGAAAATGGAACAAAGAAGCAAGATGGTCAGAATTTGTCCCCAGAATAAATAAAAGCTCCCCTCAAGACCACCAGTGCCTACATTCATTGAAAAACTTTTTAATACTTGATTCAGTCTTTCCTGCATGTTAACACCATGAAAGAAGTGAAGAAGATTCTTGATAACAAGCAGAAGTAATTTTTACACACTAAAGGTAGAGGCAGCTCTGTAAATTGATTCAATGTTCTCTGGCTTATACATCTATTGTTTATGAGTTTAGTTACTACAAATTGGTTTCATGAGTTTGATCATGAGAATAAGAACCAATCAAGTCAATTTCAGGACATGCAAAGTTGATGGAGCTGTCAATCAGGGGCTCTTTTCATTACTCTGGCCAATTGGACTCCTTCTTTGGGGGAATATGAATCTTGAACCAAGTATAACAGTTCATAAATCATTGGAACTAAGTATTTCTGGAGGCAATCTTTGAGACTTTCCATGAGTTCCTGCCACTGAGATCCCTCAAGATATCCTGGTTTCTGTCTTTCTCAAAGCCTGGCAGTTCAGCTTTTTTTTTTTTTTTTTCTCTCTCTCTCTACTCCTGTGAGATATCTATTATATACTTCATAAACTACATCTTTCTATTTATCAGCCTGATGTGGATTCTATTTCTTGTAACCCTGAGCCCATAAGTCATTCAGGACCCATAAGGCCTTTTCCATTCAGGTAAAAATCGAGGTTCAAGGAAGCCACAATTTCTTTAACTAGATTTCAGATGCAGGGCAGGATAATTAACCTTTTATTAGGGAAGGTATGAGCCCTGCCTCCTCTTCCCCCGGCAGAGACAAACAATTCTCCACCCAGGCCTGACTGAGCAATATGATTGTTTGAGCCCACATGCATTTGCACAGGAAGGAGCTGCTGGAGCTTGCCCAGGTGGCCAGGCCAGCACTGAGTGCTGGAGGGCCCAGGAGGAGGGCTCCTGCCTCACCCTGGGCGGTCGGGTGGAAATAAGCTGTGTCTACCGCCTGGTTCTGGCAGCAAAAGCAGCACCAGCACTGGAGGAGGTTCGGACTCCAGACCCCCCGAAACCAGGAAATTCCAAGCTGGAGCTAAAATTGTAGCTGGCCCTCCCAGTCTTGCTCTCAGCTCAGTGCTCTGCAAGCCTCAGCACAGCTTGTATCCACACACAAAGTTACCCACGTGGGTTGAATTATGGAGGCACAGAACTGCTGAGGCCAAGGCCCTCTGTAAGTCTCCCACTCTCTGAAGCCTGGGGCAAGAAGAATCCTTCACCCTCTGCATTAATACTTGAACTGAGCTGGCTGTTAATTTTAACCATGGCATCAGAAACAGAAAACTAACATTTGTTGTTGTGGGCCAGACACTGAACTAGCGATTTAAAGAAAATTTTCTATTCACTCTTTCCAGCCATGCTTTGGTCAAAGTAATATTATCCCCATTTCACAGAGGTTGCCCAGGTTTGGTTGATGTATATGTGCCAGATTAGTTGCAATTTGAGCTCATATCTTTTGTCTCTAAAAGCCTAGATAACTATTTGATATTTTCTAACTGATGGAACAGAGTTTTCCCTGAGATTATTCTCAAGTGGCTTTTAAAAATTATAAAACCAGACTGTACCACTAGACTTTTCTATTGGAAGAGCCAGGAAATGCTATTTTCTGGGCCAGGAGATTTTCCTGTCTGTCCTGGCAAAGTCCATTGTCATTAGTAGGAATGACCAGCTCACAAAGGATGTTACTTTAGGGAGAGACTCCTGGATTATGAAATAGGAATTTAAAGCCAACCCTTAGCTATGTCTGGACAACATGGGCTCTTAACACTTACCTCCTTTGTATCCTCAACCCTTTTGCTTATAAGATGGCATAGCAATGTCTACTAACAGCACTGTGCACTGTTAATAAGGCAATGACCTACTGAAATTGGGGAGGGAGGCTGTCTGCCCTAGTGGAGATGAATTTTTATTTCTCACATTGTCAAGACTTTGAAAACAGGGAGAGATTTAGTTTTATTATTGTTTTCAAATCCTCTATGGACAGTGCAGCCCTTATAACCGGCAAGGGTGAGAACCTCCCAACTTTTCTACTTCTGTGTACACTTAGATCAAGAAATTTGCCAGAAAAATACAAGGCTGCAGCTAGAAAGGGACTTATAGACCATGAACATCAAATTGATCACTTACAAATCCAGAAATGGATACCCTTAAAAGAGAAGTAACTTGTCTAAGATCACATAGTAAATTAGTGGCAGAGTCAAGGCTTTAGCCAATCTTTCTCACAGGAATTACAGTACAAATGTAAAGTGGTATTATACTAACATTGATGGCCATAAAAAGACCCCAAATATTTTCAAGAAATTCAGGCACGAAACTCTGGCCTTTGGATGGCACTTATTCTGATGGAGGGAATGTTGGATTTAAATGCCAACGACTTGTGCTCAAGTCTTTGGGTACTGTTAACCCCCTGGGGAAGGAAGACAAGAAAGGAGCAGTTAATTAACACTGCAAGGTAGAAATGACTGCCCAAGACACCAGTGAAAGGTAGTATAAATTCAACCTTCTTTTTTAAAAAATCAAAATAGGTTCTCCTCCTCTCTCCTGAGTATGTTTTGGAAAGCACCACATGATGAGTTGTCATATTAGTGGAGCCAGGAGGTAATGCTCTGAGAGGGCAAAGGAGAACCACCACCTTGCCTCCTCCATGAACTCTCCAGCTCTCCCTGCATTCCTGTGGCTTCCAAAGCCCTTAATCAGTAACCTTAACAGTGATTTGCTTGATAATTATATGTTTATGAAACACGATATTTGGGGGAAAGAATAAGTGATTTGGAATCAATAGACATGTCGCTACAGCTCATCTTTGCCATCTGCTACTTGAATGACCATGGGCAAGTTCCTTTGCCTTCGAGACCGCACCTTCTTTTCTACAAAGTGAAAACAACAATCCACACTTCTCATGACTGATTGAGCGTTAAATGAGAAACTAGATCAAAAGCATCAACCATCGTGTTTGCCTCTTTTTGAATGCAGGATAACTTCTGTGTCTTCAGTTAGACTGCAAACTCCGTGAGGGTATGTTCAGGCTTTGTATGACTCAGTATCTTTCATGGCTCCATCACAATTATATCAAAAACACTTAAAGAATATAATTGGATTGTTTGTAACTCAAAGGGTAAATGCTTGAGAAGATGGATGCCCCATTCTCCATGATGTGCTTATTTCACATTGCATGTCTGTATCAAAACATCTCATGTATCCCATACATATATACACCTACCATGTACCCACACAAAATTTTTTAAATAATCTTAAAAAATTTAAAGACATTATTGATTGAACCGACTCAAACAGAGTGAGGAGAGAAGAAGAGAACCTATCTTGATTTTTTAAAAAAGAAGACAGTTGGATTTATACTACCTTTCACAGAATATCAGTCAGAGTGTGAGCTAAGTTTTCTTAACAACTGTTCATAACTTGTGTCCATCGTGGGCATCATCAGTTGAATGCAGAGTGGTATCAATAATCTATGAAGAATAATTACTTCCCTAAATATCTTGGAACTCAGATTATTTTATTGGTGACCACTTTAAAACTTCCATATGATAAGTTCCATAACATATTTACTTCCATAGGACATATAAACTGATAGAACGCCATACAAAAATTCGATAAAATCCTCATGGCAAAACATGGTGATCAATTAGTCACCCCCAAAAAACTAGCATGTATCATTATAGACATGAGTATGTTATAGCAAAATTAGGTACAAGTACTGAATAGCTTATAAAAATAATTATATTTATTATCATAAAAAGAATGCTTTATCATATACTACGAGGAGTTCTATATTGGAAAACACACACATTCACAGATCTCTGTATACAGATATGTGGATAATATTTTCCACATACACATATGTCTCAATATATTTTCCACATTTTCTACAATTTGCATCATAACCAGAAAATAAATTCATGCTTATTTTCCCTTTACCAAATCAATCTAGCTAGATAGCTGGCCAGCTACCACTATCTATTTATAAATTATGGATCATTTTAGTAAAGAGAAATAAACTTCAGTTTATTTTCTGATTATGATGGGAATCGTGGAAAATATGGGGAAAAAAAGAGAAATTTTTAATTTAGGGTCCAAACAGGAGACAAAAACCACACAGCAATTTGAACAGGAAATGTTGAATACAAAGAATTATTAAGTATAACTTGGAATTACCTACAAAACGTGAAGAGAATACCAAAAGACAAAGGAATGATAGAAGAGGAAGCAGCCACCAGCTCTAGGACTGAGGCAGAGAACCCAAGGAAAGAACAAATGTGGAAGACACTCCCTTCCCAGAGTTGAACTCCACGTATGGATGGTGGTGGTGCTGCTTTGGCCCACTGGATGAGGGAGAAGTTCACTGAGGTGTGCACCTCTGGGGTCCCGGGGGAAGCGGCCCATAGGAAAACGTGACGTCCCGGGTGGTAGAGTGGCTGAAACTCTCTGGAGGTGAGTGCCACTGGGTGTCCCGCTGCCCGCCTCCCTCCAGCTGCCTCCAGCCAGAGGAACGAGACAGAATATTGGAACCATGTGAATCCCGTTTCCTACTCCAGTGTCTCTCCAGCGCCCTCTACTGACAAAGCGTATCACTGTGTCAGGGGTCAAAGGAAAAGTACTCTTGTCCCAAGCAGGGCAATGAAGGGTGAATGTGAAGCGGAGAGGCAAAACTTGATCATAGCACATACAAATATATGTAAAGATCACCAATAAGCCCAACAACCAAAAATAAAATCTTCTATTGATATTTCAGTATAACCTGTATTTACTTGGGAGGGAGAATGTCTACATATTTTGTAAACAACTAAGATCATGCGTTAAGTCAATTTAACTGTGTTTCTTTTTTATTTATCATAAATTGTGTTACATAACATTAAAAATTCTCTTTCACATGATTTTATTGGGTTGTTGATATTCTACATCATAATATTTATTTAAGTAATGTTCTATTGTTAAGTACTTACATTTTTATTTTTTTTTATTCAGATAATGTATATCTTGAACAAATTCTTTAAAGACCCAGAGCATATTTTCTGGTTTAAAGTTCCAACCATATTTAAGAAACCTACTATATATTTTTAAATTGTTCTTGGGAATTATAAAGCCAATTTACATTTCCACAGAAGCATATGTGAATGTTCATCTCATCACATTCATATCAGCAAAGAGCAGTACCATATTTAACTATGTATTGTTAGATTTTTGAAAATACATAAGTTAATTCTTACATTTTTGATAGCTAGTAAAGTTGGCGATTTATTACATCTTTAAGTTCCACTTCTGAATATTTGTTTTAGCCATCTTCTTGAATCCTTTATGTTTTCATTTTCATTATGAAAAAGTAAAAAGCTATTTGTTAAAATACGAAGACAATCAAAATATTACAGTATAGAAGTCAAATGATACTTTTAACTATGATAAAGGGTGCTTTTATCACACACAACAAATTGGGTAGTTGTGACAACGATAAAAATAAAGAGTTTGTTTTACATTTTTAATTTTTAAAATATTTTTCTTATAAATATATATTCTTTCTTACAATCAGGAAAGCTATATCTTCAAAATACAAGGATGTATGTTTTTCAGTTATATCCATGATCATATTTCATGGTTAATACTAGAGGTATACCTGCTAAAAATCAACAACAAAAGAAAAATGTCCATTACTACTAACATTGTTGTGGAAGTTGTGGTCAATGGAGAAATACATACAAAATAAAAAAGAGGTGTATATAAAGGTAAGGAAGAGATAAATTATTATTCATTCACTATGCAATTCCAGAATTAACACAGAAGCATTTTTGTCTTGAGAAATGTTCTAAGGTCTGTATGTAAGGAGGAATAAGTCACAGTATGATGTGGTTTGGCACTGTGTCCCCACCCAAAATCTCAGCTTGAATTGTAATAATCCCTAGGTGTCAAGGATCGGACAAGGTGGAGATAATCAAATCATGGGGGCGGTTTCCCCCATAACGTTCTTGTGATAGCGAGTGAGTTCTCATGAGATCTGATGGTTTTATAAGGGGCTTCCCCATACTCCTTTGCTCTGCACTTCCTTTGCTGCTGCCATGTGAGGAAGGATGTGCTTTCTTCCTCTTCTGCCTTGATTGTAAGTTTCCTGAGGCCTCGCCAGCCCTGTGGAACTGTGAGTCATTTAAATCTCTTCCCCTCATAAATTACCCAGTCTCAGACATTTCTTCATAGCAGTGTGACAGCGGATTAATACACAATACAAAAGAATATTTGAAAAGAAAAACCGATAAGGAGGAGGACTAGGTGATAAACAAAAGAAAAATATCCCCCGCATGTACTAAGGTTTAATATCTAACAAAGCATTGCAGATCATTGGGAAATGAAGAATTATTCCATAAAAGTTACTAACTAAGGTGACTTAACAGTTAAAATAAACAATTTCTGTCCCCTCATACCATTTACCAAAATACATTTTAAATGGATTAAAATGTCAATATAAAAAGCAAAACCAAAAACTCATATAGCATAGAGTTGCTAATTTGTTAAAACCTTGAGGTAAGCGACAAGAAATTGGAAAGCTATAAAGGTAATGGAACAGATTAAATCCTAAATATGTAAATTTTTAAATATAAAATGTTTTGTATCATGAAAGTATTCATAAAGTAATATTGCAGATGGAATAGTTTTACATTTGTTTGGTTAATAACGTAGAGAAGTCAATAGGAAAAACGTAACACCCTTATAGATAAAAGGACAAAGAACATGAACGGAGGACTATTTACTAAATATTAACCAGAACCATTAAGTAAAGGTGAGGAAATATGTTAAACCCCATTCATAATCCAAGAAAACTCTCCCTGTGGTGAAAGCCAAAACTGAGCATCTGCCTGAGACCAAGCTAGATTTTCTTGTTAGAACCATCTGAGTTACTACTGAAATAAGTTTCTGACAATGACAAATTCCTCAACTCCAAATCATGATTTTCTTCTAATAAGAGTGATTGTAAGTCATAACTCCTCAAGCATGGGTGTGTGTGTGAGGGTGGCGTGGCGAGGCTCTAAAGAGGCGCCCAGACAGATGGGAACCTTCATGTCTTGACCTTTGTCTCTCCCAGGGTAGCCTCCAACAAGATGGCTTGGATTTGTTTTGAAATGTCTTCTCCAGAGAAGGATTCCCAAGAGGCATCATGTAGACTAAACCTTTGGATCTGCTTGGCACAATGCCTACTGTGGTCAGGCCCTGGGAAATGCTGCAGAGCCCTGCAGGGGAGGTGAGACTCAAGAGGGAGACCCAGACCCAAGCCCGGGACTCTTAATTTATGTTTCTGCTCTGGCTTCAGTGCTGTGAACAAAGAAACAATGGTGGGATTTATTTAGGGGGTTGCCCTTCCCCTCCCCTCAACACCCATCTACCTTCTGGAATAGAGGAAACAGTGCTAGATTTGAAGAATCCCAGTTCCTCCAGCTCCTGAATGTTGACCTTCTCATCTAGAAAATGTGGTCAATACTTTCTTCCTTCCTGTTGTTGGATTATTGGGAAAAATACAGTTAATTTATAGTAAATTATGCCAGATGGTTGAGCCTTTGAGACAAAGTAGACGTTTTGGATTCAAATCTTGTTTCTGCAACTTTGCATCCTTGACAAAGTCTGTTTAACCTCTCTGTGCTCAATTTCACCTTCTGTAAAGTTGAAACTATTTCTTGAATAATTATTATAAGATTTTAATTACGTAATACATCCAAGCACTGTAGCAAGACCCGGAAATAGTGTTATTATTACTAGTGCTCCCAACTTAGAAAGTCCTATTTCAGCATTCTTTCCCACATTCTCTTTTAATTCACCCCTGTCTAGCATGTTCTCTTTCCCACTTCTGCCAAGCAGCATTTTATATTTTATATTTTTTGATATTTAATGCCATCTGATATAATGAATGGCATTTTCCTAGGATGGTTGTCATATACCTGAGGTCCAGTACCACATTCATTCATTCATTCATTCATGCAGCAAACATTTATCTAGCATCTACAATATCCCAGACCTTGTCCTAGACCTTTGAATATACTCATGACTTCACTTCAGTCCTGGTCATTTAAATTCTAGTTCTAACTTGAAAGTCAGGCAAGTAACCAAATGATTTCAAGTCATAAGTAGATAATAAAGAACAAAACTTTATGGGAAATAGAGCTGGGCAGGATTCACTCTTGCTCTAAGGATTAGAAATCCTCCAATGGGTCATCTAAGCGGGAGTCTGAATGTACAAAGTAGGCAAAAGGGAGAAAGAGTGGTCCAGACCATGAGAACAGAATGTTCCAAAGCATGAAGGTGTGAACGTGTATGACCTATTCAGGAAAGGTGGTAAAGGTGACCCTGGCAAAAGTATAGGGTTTGTAAAAGAAAAAAAAAAGAAAAGAATAAAAGAAAAAAAAATGGCTGCTAGAAGTCAAATGGAAAAACAAAAAGGCAAGGACCAGAAGAGACTTCAAAAACTGGGTTAAGGAGTTTGGACATTTTCCCAGACATTCAGGATTTTAAACATGTGGACACCAGGCAGGCCTGATCTAGTCGGGTCTGTATTTTTAAAGTTTTCTTTGAATATAGGGCATATACTACCTATTTCGCCACAGAACCCATCATGCCATATGATGGTATCCAGCATTGAATCCTTTCCCTCATACCCCTGATGGATATAAGCCTCCAACCCTGCCTAGTCTTAGTGAGTTGCTAAAGAGTGGATACTAGGCATTGACTTTATCCAGTCCCTCTGGAGACTGGCAGGAGACACAATTGTACGTAGTAGAGGTGTGAGACTATAGCAGGAAAGAGCAGCTAAAAAAAAACTACCACAATAAAATGAAAATGATAAAAAAATTATGCTTGCAAGGATGTAGAATGGCTAAAAAAATCATACTTTATAACTTCAGGAATTGCCAATTGGTATAACCACTTTGCAAAACTTTTTAGCAATATTTATTAAGCTAAACATCTGCAGACCTTGTGACTTAACAATTTTAATTCCAGATATATGCCCAACAACTCTGTGTACATGTGTGTATACAAAGTCACGTACAAGACTATACAGCAGCACTATTTATAATTACTTCAAACTGGATACTGCCCAAGTAGACAGTAGATGGTGGATAAACACATTTTTGTATGTTACATACAACTGACCACTGTATCCCTATGAACAACAATGTGGTTAAACCTCACAACGCAGTATTAAGTGAAAGAAGACAAACTGAAAAGGTCACATGCTAAATGGATCTGTGTGTACAAGGTACAAAAACAGGCAAGACTAAAATTTGCTGTTAAATGATGATTACCCTCGGGCAGGCACCAGTGTTTGTCTGGAAGACAGCAACAAGAGGGCTTCTGGAAAGCTGATAATGTTCTATTTCTTAATTTGAAAACCAGTTTCCTGCATCTGTTCAGTTTGTGAAAATGTATTAAACTGGAATAGGTGTTTACAATATGTGTACCTTTCTGAATATACTTCAATTAAAAAGTTTTTACAAATTTAAAAAATAAGTTAGAGGTCATCCCAAATAATAATATTGCAGTAGACAGTGAGAATTAATGAGACCTGATCCAGGGAAATAAATGTTTTAATTACTTATCTGTTTATCTATTCTTTCATTCAATTTTTTTTTTGCTTGAAAACTTTATTAAAATAAGGATTAAACCTGAAAAAAGAGCGATAAGAATGTTAGCCCTTTGCATAAAATCAGCAAGAAAAAGGTAACAGGGAGAGAAAGAGAGGGAAGAAAGGAAGGAAGGAAGAAAGGAAGTAAGGAAGGAAGGAAGGAAGGAAGGAAGGAAGGAAAGGTTTTTCATTCAATCTTTATTAAGAGTTCGTTATGGATCAAACAGTCTACTAGGTGTTGAGCATGCCCAAAGCTATGGTACACGGAGAAGAGAGATATTAAACAATCAATCTCTCAACTAAATAACTTCAAGAAGAAAAAGACAAGTAATCAACAAAGCAAGGTGATGAGATACAGCAGAACCGGATAGCAGTAGGGGATTTTGGAGGGAAGAGGCTCCTTTAGACAAATTAGCCACTGTGTTTCCCCCATCTCAGGCTGCTAGGACTAAGTACTTCTGCACAGTTAGTGGTGTGAAAACTCCTAGAATTCTTGTTCCCATGCCAGCAGATTTTGATCTTGCTGAGGGTAAAGCAGGATTTTGATAAAGCTTCCTTACAAAGGGTGTCACATGCAATAATGTGGCATGATCAACATGTCACAGCACACAGCACCAGGTTGGTACAAACCGACGGTCGGGGTTCATAATGTCATTATTGGACACTGGGAAGTTAATTTTCTGTGTCTCATAAAATGCTCAAAGAACACTGTCTACCACTGCTTGACCTGTGTTTTATAGGATCCTTAGTTGTTTGCTTCCAAAGTGGAAAATATTCCATGGGTACCCTGATAGCATTATTTAATATGCCTTACATCTCAACATTTTTTTCCTGGGTTGTTTTTCTATCCAACTCCCTGGTACTCCTGAACATAATTGGTATTCCTTTGTCACCAAGATTTTTTCAACAAACTTTACTTTTGAAATATTTCAAAAACTTAAAAAAAAAATTTAATATTCAAATAATTTCAGATTTCACAGTTAGTCCAAACATCCCACTAAGGCTGATATGAGTTAGAGGGCTCATTGGAAGAAAGGGGATAGAACATATATTTTTTAAGAAGGGCCAACATTAAAATTGAAGGTTTTAGCTTTTAATAATATTACCGGAGCCTCTAAAAATAAATGTGGTATATAAATGTAAAATTCTCATCACAATTTTTCATGGCAGAGCATGTAGTAAAGACAACTTGAAAATATCTCAGCTTTTCGGAAGGAGTTATTGCCAGATTTGATTTTATTTCATCAACACTGGCCCTCCAGTCTATCCTTGCATCTCCAAAGCCTACATTTGGGAGACCCAGCTTAGAAACTAACACTTGTAGAAAACCTTTGTTGATAACCTTAGCCAAGAGTGCTTTCTGCCAGCTAAACTGTTGTACCTGTTATTTACACCTTTCTCCAATCAACTGTGTGATGGCATGTCTAGCTCTCTACCTGGCCGCTGGGTGTGAGTATCTTGATGTGTTTAAGTTATTTCTGCATCTTCCACAACCACAGCATCATCACCACCATCATCACCATCATCACTGTCATTGTCACCTTCATCAGTAATACCCACTGAGCGCCTACCCTTTGTTAGGACTCAGCTCAGTGCTTTAATAGCCTTATCTCATCTAATTCTCCCAACAGCCTTATTACTACTCACTTTTTATAGATGAAGATATGGGAGCATGGGAAAGCTGAGTAATGGCTTCAGATTCCTCAGTGTTAGAACCAGGGAATGTGGCTCTAGCATAGACTCATACCTGTTTTGCTACGGTGCTTCTTACCTAGAAAAAAACAGGCATGATGGAAGTTCATAAACATCTGTTCAATACATTGTCCCCAGAGCATGACAATGGCTGTGAATTAATTTGGACAGAATAATACAGGAAGCAAGTCGAGCCTCACAGATGTGAGTTTGAGAAACACTGAGAGTCTTCATTTCAAGATGACCAGTGACCCCCTTGTTTAATTGGGGTCCGTGACATATACTCTAAGCAACCCATGTTTCCTGTGAGCATGACACCTTCAATCAAATGTTCACAAAGCCGGCATCTCATGTCATGCCCACCCAGCTGCTGGTAGAATTCCCCAAGTGGCACACTGTGAGGACAGGTGGGATTCTCAGGATGGAAAGCATGTACACTTAAGCAGTTGGCAGAGATTTGCTTTCTCCATTCCCTTTATTAACTCCAATTGCCTTCCATTATAAAAATGAAGATGCATTCCCATGGGATAAACACTTGGCCTCGCTACTAGACAAAAATGACCTGTACAAAGGAAACAAATCCCTTTCAATCAGCTGTTTAAAGGGAAAAGGATAATGGATGAAAGAACCTGAAGGAATAATGATCATCGTCTTTAGAAAGCAATGCTAAACTACATAAAACATGAAGCAGAAAAAAATATATACCTTTTAGAAAAAAAGGGGGGAGAAACTAGGCCCAACAAAAGACTTGAAGCAAACATGGACATTCATTTATTCATTTACTTTTTCTGCTCATTTATTCATTTATTCAACACATTTCACTGATTTGTGCTGTGTGTGCTCTGTTTGATATAGAGAAGGAAAAACAAGAAGGTGCTCAAGAAGTGAGACCAGGCGTACTTATGTTCGGGTAGATATGAAGGTGTTACAGCACATTAGTTACGATGCAGATTTTAGCATCTGGGAACCAGCATAGCACAGTCTTGGGACTGGAATCCTGTTCTCTGGCTTAACAGCTGGTGCCTTTAGCAAGGCATTTAACCCCACCTCAGTTTACCTGTCTGCCACATAGGGAAGATAGTAGTTTCTGACATGAAAATGTTGTTGTAAGCATTAAATAAATTCGTGTTTGTATATCACTTAGAACTAAAAGGCAATAAATTTTATATGAATGAGTTTTATCATTTGTTATCTGAATGAGTTTGAACAAAATTAGTTTATTCATCTGTAAAATAGGTAACTTGTACATCTCAGGATAATGAAAATTATACACATACATACATATGTAAATATCACACACACACACACACACACATACACGGAATTCAGAATATGCCATCCAAAATATGTTACCCTGGCATGTTGACTATTTTGAGTTAAAGGCACTTGAAAAACAGCAGATCCAAGAAGGACACTCCGATCTTCCTTCTTTTTCTCAAAAGAAAGAGGTGAAATTCCAATTTGAGAACTGTCCTCCCTATACCAGGAGAAAGAAAACATTCTTATCATGGAGAACGGGAAATTGAGACCAAGAAAATTCTGTACAAACAGATCCTTGACAAAATAATTCTTATCTTCCTTTAGCCTTCCCACAATTGCCCTTTTTTGTTCAACCTAGAATAAAAGCATTTAGGGTTTGCCAGGTCTTTGTGTCTTCATTTCCTTATGAGGTCTCCTGTGTCATATAAAATTTATATTTAAAAATTGGTATGCTTTTATCCTGTTAATCTGTCTTATGCCAAGTTAATTCTCAGGCCTAGCCAGAGACCCTAAGATAGTAGAGACAACAAAGTTTTCCTCCCTTACAATATACACCAATATAAATACACATACACATAGAGATATGTATGTGTATGAGCGTGGGTGTGTGTGTGTGTGTAACATACATTATATAAATGCAGTCATGGGCCACATAATGATGTTTTAGTCAACGGACTGTATATATGACAGTGTCCCATAAGATAATAATGAAGCTGTTATTGCCCCCAGACAGGAAAGCAGTAATGTTGATGACCTCAACCTGGTGTAGGCCTAGGCTAATGTGGGTGCCTGCATCTTTGGTTTTTTTGGTGTTTTTGGTTTTTTTATTTTTTATTTTTTGAGATGAATTCTTGCTCTGTTGCCCAGGCTGGAGTGCAGTGGCACGATCTCAGCTCACAGCAACCTCTGCCTCCCAGGTTCAAGAAATTCTCTGGCTTCAGCCTCCTGAGTAGCTGGGATTACAGGCACACACAACCGTGCCCAGCTAATTTTTGCATTTTTAGTAGAGATGGGGTTTCATCATGTTGGTCAGGCTGGTCTCAAACTCCTGATCTCATGATTCACCTGCCTCAGCCTCCCAAAGTGCTGGGATTACAGGCATGAGCCACCACGTCCGGCCTGTGTCTTAGTTTTTAACAAAAACATTTAATTTTTTTTTAAGTTAATAGAAAAAATCTCATAAAGATCTAAATAAAAAAATATTTTTGTACAGCTGTACAATGTGTTTGTGTTTTAAACCACGTGTTCTTACAAAAGAGTCAAAAAATTGACAAAATAATAAAAAGTTTATAAAATAAAAATTATAGTAAGCTAAGGTTAACGTATTATTGAAGAAAGAAAAATATGATTTTATGAATTTAGTATAGCCTGAGTGTATAGTGTTTATAAAGTCTACAGTCATGTACAGAGATGTCCTAGGCCTTCACAATCACTCACCACTCACTCATTCAGAGCAACTTCCAGCCCAGTAAGCTCCTCTTTATGATTAGTGTTTTATATAGGTATGCCATTGTTTATCTTTTGTGCAATATTTTTACCGTAACTTTTCTATGTTTAGATGTGTTTAGATACATGAATACGTACCATTGTGTTACAATTGCCTACACCATTCAGGACAGAAAGATACTGCAGAGATTTGTAGGCTAGGAGCAATAGGCAATACCATATGGCCTGGCATGGAGTAAGCGATGCCATCTAGGTTTGTGTAAGTACACTCCGTGATGCTCACACAACAGTGCAGTCACCTAAAGATGCATTTCTCAGAACATATCCCCATTGTTAAGCATCACATGACTGCACATAAAGGGCTTGACACAGCATCTTACACCCAGCAAACACTCAAGTAGTTAAATGTTAAGCACTAAGCCAAGCTCTATCCATACATCTATGTATCTATCTATCCAATTTACATAATTTTGTTATTTTTATTATTATTTAGTGGGAAAGGGAGAGAAGATAACACATTTTTTACACATAAAAATTTTTTTGATGCCAGGCGCGGTGGCTTACGCCTATAATCCCAACACTGTGGGAGGCTGAGGCAGGTAGATCACCTGAGGTCAGGAGTTAGTGACCAGCTTGGCCAACATGGTGAAACCCCATCTCTATTAAAAATACAAAAATTAGTTACCCATGTTGTCATGAACCTGTAGTCTCAGCTACTTGGGAAACTGAGGTAGGAGAATCACTTGAACCTGGTAGGGGAAGATTGCAGTGAGCTGAGATTGTGCCACTGCACTCCAGCCTGGACAACAGAGTGAGACACCATCTCAAAAAAAAAAAGATTTTGCTAAGCCACTGTCATGTACAAGGCACTGGAAATTCCACAATGACAGAGACAGGTGTGATCACTGTCCTCAAGGGTACTTAGAGTCAGTCTTACCGGCCTGGGCAGATGAAATACTGATACGTTCATATACAGAAGACTAGGGGAAAATAAATTTGGTAGAAAAGTTTATGAGGTCAGTTAGGGGCATATGAGGATAAGAGGAGGAGTTGACAGGAAGATACTCAAGTTTGAAATTTAGAATAGGGGAATTAGATTTCTTATAGATTTGGAGAATATATCAGGAGTTGGCTGGTGGAAGATAAGATCACCCAGATTGAACAAGTGAAATGAGAAGCAATTCTAGCTTAAACATGGAACTCTTAGTAACTCTACCATTTTAAAATGCAGACAAAGAAAAGGACCCAATGATGATACCGAGGGGGAAAAAAGTTGAAAAAAGTGAGACAGCCAAGGTTCTACAAAAAATACAGAGAGAAGGGCAGAATAATCAGGGTCATGTGGTTGCAGTCTAGGAAAGCAAAGGCGTTTATCGCAGCAGCCAAGAGAGTCACACAGGCTTTGTTACATACGTGATTTTATAGCAGTTTAAAAAGCCAGACTTTGAGACACTTCCTATATCACGAGGCTCCTGCTGTCCAGCAGAATCTCATTTCCTGAAATTTGTGCACATTTGGCTCCTAATAACTCCTCACTTTATAGTTTACAAAGAGCTCTCTCATTCTTGTCTAGGACTCTTCACTAGAGAATCAGGCAAGGCCCGATCATTATCTGCATTTACAGATGAGGAGGAAATGGGATCAGAGAGGCAAAAGCATGTGTCTGAGGTCTTGCAGATTTATTGACATCCTGCAACACACTGGCTATTTTCTCCCTGACCCTGGCCTTGGAGAATTGTGTCTTCTGAAATACATTCTCAGAAATTACGCACTATGCCGGATCTTAGAGGGGCATTTTGGATCCACATAACCCAGAACATAGGGAGCATTAACTTCCTTAAATCTTTTTGGAAGTGAATAAATAAAGAAATGCAAAGGGAATTAAAACAGATATTGGGGCATTTTCATAGTGATGGAGAGATAAAGGCAGATAAACACATCTCTGTGTGTCATTGCATCCCATCCTCTCCTCCTACCCTCAAAAGACAGAGAAGCTAGGCTGAGTTTCCAGGAATTGCCTGGGCCATGGCATGGGCTGTGCTCCTTTCCCCATGGGTGCTGTGTCCTCCATCCAGGGACCCAGTACACTTGCCCTCTCTTGCAGCTTCAAAGACCACTGCTGCTGACTTAGGGTCTCCGCTCTGACTCTGGTTCCCTTCTTCCTGCCTTTCAGTCAGACCTTCCCATTTCTGAAGTCAACAGCTTCCCTAAAGCACTGGAACACAGGATGTCATAACTCAGATGCCACACAGCAGGAGCCGGCAGGGAGGGAAGAAAGGAACACAATGGAAATGGGGCTGCAGAGACTGAGCCAAAGGGAGGACTGGAGTGGGAGCCCAGGGGAGATTAAAGCAACTGCCTGATGCTGAGCATTGTGGGGCACAAAAGCCATTGCGTTGGGTATCCAGTTGACATCTCATGTTTAAAGTCCAGGGTGTATGCAAAGAAGGTGGGATTTAGAATCTAGCAATCAGACTGCGGTCGGGGTGGGGGTTGGAGGAAGTAGAACCAGCCCTTTTCTAGACAGAGATGGTCCAGAGGTGGGCAGGGGCGGGCTCCAAGAGGACACTGGAGTGCTGCTCATTAAACTGAAATCTAAGTGCTTGTGCATAAATGGAGCTCAGAAAAAAAGTAGGAGATTGGGGAGGGGAGCAGTTTCAGGCTACACACCAATGCCCCAATGCAAAAGACACAGGATCTGGCAGCAGATTCCTTTCTCATTCCACAATCCGGTGGGCCTGTGAGGTTGCTCACATTAGGAATGATGAATCTGACCTTGTCTCTAGTAGCAGCCAGGTCTCAGCTGGAAGGAGCCACAAGTTAGGAGGCAGGGCTCCAGAGAGGAGCAGGGGCCAGTCATTCGAGGCGTCCAAAGATCCCCCAGAAGGAAGCTGGAGGATCTTTCTGGAACTCCCAGTTCAATGTTTTAAGATGTGTTGCGGTGTCTCAGTCCTGTTTCATGGGACCTTTAAAGTAATATGGCAGACATCTGGCTGATTGTAACTGAGTACTTTAAATTACGTAGATAACTATATTATTTTTCCACTTAAAAGGTCAGTTCTTATATAACTTGCCTCATTCTTTTCCAAAAGTACTTTCATATACACATTAAATAGAATATATAGAAATATATACATAAAGTATACATATATACACAAAGAAATACGATCTTCATATAGAAAAGTATAATATGCATTCTTAAGTGTACTCAGCACCCAGATCCAGAAATAGAACATACCAGCACCCTAGAAGTCCTAATCATACTTAACTCTTAATAAAAAAAAATTATCTCAGCATCTCTGCCAACCCCAAGAAACACCTTTCCAATTTAGGCAGAAAACAAATAAGGAACTGTGATACAGTATGTGGGTTTATATTCTATGGCACACTTTCCATGTAGATCTGCTCTGCAAAGGGAATTACACCTCATCTCCAGCTTGCCCAAGAAAACTCATGGAGAGTCACGTTGATTACACAAAACAGATCCATAGCATTAGCAGTGGCTGTTCTGCTCCATAGCCATTCAGAAGTCAACCCTGTGTCTGACTGAATGGCCTGAGTCCTTCAGTATTGCTGTCTTATGTATATTCCTTCCAAGCTCCGCAGCAGCAGCCAGCATGGAAGGGGAGATTTCCACACAGCCAACACTTATTTCTGTCCATGCAGTTTCCAGTGGAATACTTAGCAGCATTTCCTCCATAGGGCAGGGCACCTTGGAATTAGTAACAGTCTGCTTCCAGCGTATTTTGAGCTCAGAGTCTCTGCTGGGGATTGGGATGGGACAGGGAGAGTGTACTAATATTTCTCTGAAGCAGTGTGCAAGATTTTCAGCATTTTTCGAGGGAGAGTCTCAAAGTTACACAACATCCCCACACTCTGCCCTTCCCCTTAAAAGGTTAAGAACCTCTTTACTTGACTATGAGTTATCTGAGGGCAGAGGCATTGATGAATCTTCTTCAGTCTGTATCTACAGTGAGATTTTTTTTTTTCTACATCACCAGCCATCAGCCTGTGTAACAGAAAAACTGGGAATTTGGAGTCAGACACACTGCCTTCGTCCTGTGTAACTGAGTAAAGTTTTTAAACTCTCTGAGCCCCGGTTTTTTCATCAGTAGAGTAATTATAGTAATGCCCACTACACTGTAACATTATATAGTGTAGTGCTTGGCTCATTAAAGGATTTCTGCGAAGTCCACCTATCATATGCCGCTGCCTCTCTGATAAATGCAGAGCAAGCTGAGATAGGAAGAAAGGTTGAGCTCACAGTTATCTGGATGTTTCAGACTCACAACCAATATGAAATTGAGGCTGACCACGAGACAATAACTCCACTCAGAATAGCCACGGAATGGCTATTTAAATGACAATGATGACTATCCCTCTATGTTCAGCCCATAGCCCTTCAAAAGGTCCCTTCTTGGTGTCCCTGATCAATTCTGATTTGTAGTCTACGAAGTTCTGGATTTGCCACTTAAGCACAACACTCATGTTTTGAGAGCATGAGCTTTGTCTAATTCCTCCACTGCCCAAGGCTAGGCACACTGCAGGTCTTGGATAAATGCCAGCTGAATTTACAGTTTGTAATAATGAAGTCTATGGCTCAATTTAGCCAGAAATCAAAAGTAAAAATAGCATGTTAAAGCCTATATAGTTCTTTCTGGCCCCCAGAGGAAAGGACAGGTAGCTTTCAACAGACTAACAAAGGATGAGACACGTTAATCTATTCCTTAATAATCTCCTCATGTCTTCATATACAAAAAATACCCAATAGATGTGTGTTTCAGGGGAATTATCAGACCCTCCTGTTCAGTGCCTACTGACTTACAGGTGCTAAATACCCAGTAAGTTGTCTTCTGTTCTGCTTAACAACCACCTAATTCATCCACCGTTCCAGACTTAGAAAGAGGTGATTTTTGTCCTGAGGTCTTCTCCAACAGAAAGGGAAGAAACTACGTCAGTTAATAACTCTTAGTATTTGATTTAGAGTTTCAAGTCTATAACCATCAAGATAGCAATTCTGTGAAGCAAAAAAGGCACACACAAAAAATTAGCCTATATTGAAAGGAGTAATAATAGCCACAATAATATTAATAACATCTACTATGGATGAGCACATTTGAAATGCAGAGTAAAGGACTAATCACAAATCATTTCATTATATTTTCTGAAGAAGGCAGTAAAATAAGCTCGACTTTTATTTCCACTCCTCAAATGTGGAAACTTGATGGAGAGAGGTCAAGTGACTTGGCCAAGGACACAGTCACAAAGCCAAAAGTCAAGCCTAAATCTGCCTGATTTCACAGCCTCTGCTGAGAACTGAAGCCACAATCAGGCATCTTGTCATACGTCAATATCATTGATGGTCCCAGGAGTAGACTCCATTATTTTGAATTCCTAAATCCAACTTCTGCACATTGAGATAATCTCTAGATTTTCTTCTAGAGCTATATAGATTATCCAATTTTGATTTTAAGGTCAAATCACACAATGACTGAGCAGGCTTCCCCAAACCCTGGCAAAGTTTTCATTGCCCACAAGATGGCGTTGAGGGGTGAATGAATAACCTGCAGGCCTGGATGTCCTGTGTGCACCATTCCACCAGAACATAAATGTACTGGCATTTTCCAGCAAGATCTATTAACAGTTTTGGACCAAGGAAGGGGAAGGGACCTCATTAGATATATCACTTTCCAGTCATGTACCAAGTCCTGTAGTAAGTGCTTTGCATCTGTGACTCCAAAGCAAAGTCTCAGAACTTTGCTTTGGAGTCACAGATGCAGAGCAATTAATGCAGCAAGTATTTGACAATGTGCTAAACTAAACTGAATTGGTTCAACCACCAGTTCCTTAGGAATCCTGGGCAAACCTTCCTTACTTGAAATTACGTGTAACCTAGGTTGGCACATAGTTGGTGCCCAATCAGTTAAACAATTGATGAATGATGTTTCATTCAATACCTGAATGCTGGCCTTCTCTGGATAAGGACTGGCTAAATTTTACATCCAATGAAGCTGTCATTGAGGTTGACATTCTGAGGAGGAAAGAGTTGGGTCTGCCAGAAAGACACCTGGACCGTGAAAAGAATACGTGCGCAACTCTAGTTCTGAGCCTTAGAGCCTTTAAACAAATCACTGTGAGTCTCAACGTCCTCATCTTTAAAATACTGTGTTTGCCCTGCATAGCTTCTACTGAAATAATCAAATATGCTAAGAAAAGAAAATTGGTGTACAGAAAAATGTCACTATTCCAAATGTAAAATTCTATAGCCACGAAGAAAGCAGCTATTGCCTTTTAGTAGGTGACGCTAAAGTTGGTCATGCATTAAGAGCCTGGAGTCACTTTGGGAGACTGAAGTGGGCAGATCACCTGAGGTCAGGAATTCAAGACCAGCCTTACCAACATGGAGAAACCCCATCTCTAGTACAAATACAAAAAATTAGCCTTGCATGATGGCACATGCCTGCAATCCCAGCTACTCGGGAAGCTGAGGCAGGAGAATTGCTTGAAACCAGAAGGCAGAGGTTGCAGTGAGCCGAGATTGCACCACTGCATTCCAGCCTGGGCAACAAGAGTGAAACTCCATCTCAAAAAAAAAAAAAAAAAAAAAGAATCTGGAGTCAGAGCTGAATCTCAGCTCTACCATTTACTAGCAGTGTGACCTTAGGTAAATCATAGAACTTTATGACCCACAGTCTTTATCTCCAGTAATACAAGCATAAGCTTCCTGGAGATTAGGACAGAGGTAAATATAAAGTATTTACCAAAATGCCTGGTACATAGTTAGCCTCAAAATGGTACTAATCATAATATTAATCCTATGTGTACAACTTTTAAATTATGTCTATCATGACTTATAATATTTTAGACATGGCTCAAATTGACTCCCATGAGCCAATTGCATGCGCGTCTTTTCAGCTTTGTGTTTAGCAACGTCACACTGGCAGCTTGAAAATGATCATAGTAGGAGTTATTTACACTGAGAAATTAGTAAATGCTACAAATCAGGATTGTTGCTCATTGTTGTTTTTATTTTCTTCCAGAGAATCAATTTATCAGTATCGGCCAAGTGTGGTGGCTTACACCTGTAATCCTAGCACTTTGGGAGGCTGGGGCAGGAGGATCACTTGAGGTCAGGAGTTTGATATATCATTATATACCTCGTTAGCTATATGGATATATATCCATGGCCAACATGGAGAAACCCCATCTCTACTAAAAATACAAATATTAGCCAGCATGGTGGCACACGCCTGTAATCCCAACTACTTGGGAGTCTGAGGCAAGAGAATCACTCGAATCTGAAAGGTGGAGGTTGCAGTGAACTCAGATGGCACCATGGCACTCCGGCCTAGGTGACAGAGCGAGACTCTGTCTCAAAAAAAAAATTATCAGTATCCCTTTGGTTATGAATATTGAGTGTGTCTTGGTTTAGGCCCTAAGCTGAGATTCATATGTAATTGAGCTATTGAGAGAGTGCCCCCAAATAAAACCTATAAGAGAGTGACAGAAGTAGTATAGGGCAGAGGAAGAAGCCAGGCCAAGGTGAGGGTACAGCTGAAGTCTAGTCTCAGCCTCATCCCACAGGCAGCTCTGGAGCCTGCGTGGAACCACAGAGTTCCCACCTTGAGGCAAGGGTGCCAAACTTTTCTACCCTTGTGTTAGTTGGCCATTGGCTACTGACAGACATCTGGAGAGAATGCAGCTTCCAAGGCCATTCTGGGTGACACAGCTCCTGATCTTGAGTAATTCTCTAAAGGGTCCAGCTGTGAGTCAAGAATGAGTGCTGCTGAGACATGGGTCCACCAGCCCAGCAAAGCAGAGCTGAGCAGGGCACCAACAGCACCTACTACAATATGGAAACTGATTGTCACATTAGACATTTGAGCAAAAATAGACTTGGGAAGTCACCTCTCTATGTCTGTAATCCAATACAGAAGAGTTGCTTATTCAATAAGCAAATATTTATTTAGTGTAAACTACATTCCTGGTAATGGGATTGATGCTGGAGTTGTAGGGCTGAATGCAATCAGATGTGGGGTCCCTGCACTGAAGGAGTTTATATTCCAGCTATGGAGACAGACATTAACCAAATGCTCTCACAAATAAACACACATTTACAACTGTGATGGTTACTGTGAAAGGGACAAGAAACGTAGTACTCTTGGATGTTAAGAGAAGGGTTTGGCAAGGAGGCCCCAGAGAGCTTCCTTAAAGAAGTGACATCTGAACAGAGAGCTGAAGCATGAGCAGGAGCTCACTAGGTGTGGGAGGAGGAGGATCTGGAAGTGGGAGGAGCTGACAGGCAGCAAAGTGAACCTTCCCTTGGATTCATCTCCAGGACAAGCTTGAGTATGGAGATTTGTCCCTGAGGCCCAAGGAATGGGACGGCTCCTGGAGACCACGAGGGTGGGGAAATGGGGAAGCAAGGAGAGTTACCTTTGCTCTTCTGAGAGTAGTACTTAGAAGGCAGGCCAACCCTTCTCTATTTCTACTAATATTCTAGAATTCTCTATCTTGAAAACAAGACTATTTTTATCCTCTTCATATTTTCTCAGATTGGTTACTTTCTGGTTTTCTTTGATGTTTAGAAAAGTGCCTTTTGAAAATCCCTGCCTGATTTAGTTTTGCCAAGCAAAGGCAGGCAGGTGAGCGGCTGGAGGGTGGGGGGTGTGTCCTCACTAAGTCCTGAAGTTAAAAGACAGGAGGATGATAGGTCTCTATTTTTACATGGGTGTGTTTATTGCACGTATATGTGTGTGATCCTGTGAGCGCATCTGCATGCATGTCTGTGTGTGCCTGTGAGTGCTTGGGCATGCATATGAGAGCTGCATGGATGCAAGTGTGTGTAGCTAGTGCTTGTGTGTGCAGTGTGTGTGTGTGCATGTGTGTGTGTGTCATGTGTCTGCTTTAGTGATCAGGGCTGGGAGGTAGAGAATGGAGGTGGAGGAGAAGAAAGCAAGCATGCACAGGGCAAGTACTGGAGGGGGGAGGAGGAGGGGAAGTACTCATTGCTGCTGCTCAGCCCATTATTAAAGAGAAACAACATTCCCAGCAGGAGGCAGAAGGGCAATAAAACCAGTGGCTCCACAATTTATGATGCTAACTGAGATTCCATAGTTGAAGCAAGACTATCCCCCCGAGCATCAAGGTCAACAAGCCAGTAATGCCCTGGCTTCCAAAGAGCTCCCCCGTGCCCACCTATTAATCAGCCCATTGCTGAAAATGCACCAATGAGCTCTGCTCTGGAAACATCATTAATAAGCAGGGACAGGCCAAATTGCTAAAAATTCCAGGATAAGGGCAGAAAGGCATGGAAAAAATATTTATATACACATATGTGTGTGTTTGCATATGGGGTGTAGCCTATTATGTATACTGGGCCATCTATTACAGGGGTCATATATAAGTGTGTCTCTTCATTTTCCGTATATTTTGTATTATATGAGAAATGTTCAGCCTTTAGAACCTTGCCAGTTGGAATTAGAGCAATTGTTCTTCTGCCGAGACTTTGGGAAATTAATGAGGTTCGCAAGCAGAGCCATGAGAAAATAGATATGTTTTTTTTTAAAAAAAAAAAAAAAAAGAAAGAAAGAAAAGAAAGTGCCCCTTTTCCAAAAATACAGCAGCCACAATCCCAGAGAGAGCTATCCATTTAGTGGCTAATCTTGAGGCCCATCAGTTGTCCCAGCCTATCTTTTGGGTTATTGCAATTCTGAATGGAGGTTTAATCAGCTTAGCCCAGCCCGGGCGCCACGGGCCTGCCGGCAAAGGGCATTTTCCTGCAGATCCTCTGGAAACCGTCTCCACTGCTCTTAATAAATGGATCATTCTCTCTCTGGGTCCAACCTGGAGTGCAGCACTTAACTTCCTTTTGTGTTCATGTAAAGAAAAAAAAAGCAGTAATAGGGAGGAAACCCATATACTCTGAACCCCAAAGTGAAGGACTGAGTATTTTCTTTATACCAAGGCTTCAATAATGTCTGAGAGTTTGGACCCCAAATTGGAAGTGTCATTCCCAAAAATGTGTTTCTGTTTTAATGTTCTATCAACAAAACTTTTCCTGGATTCTCTGTTCCCGTCAAAGACCACCATGAAAAAGGACTCTGTGCCACTTTTGTCACCCGCCAAGTCCCCCGGGACAAGCCTTTGGCCAACATGGCGACCTCCCATTCTGATGGCTCCCCTACAGAATGCAAGGGGGTGGGAGGAGAGCCCAGCGCTGGGTCTTTGCCTCATCAGATGAGCAAGCTGGTCCCAAATGAAACCACTGCTGGCTCACTTCCTTCTCTGCTCCATTCTATGCCTCCAGTTTGGAACAGGAAGGGCTTTTTGTCAGCAATCATCCCCAAAGGGTGTTTTCCTATTGCTTAACAGACCTCAGAACCAAAAATGCTATGCGTTTTCCCAGCTCCTTGGCTCCCTGCAGATTGCCTTCTGTTTGGAGCTGCCTCAGAGGGAATACAGAAAATTTACAATATGTTGTATTTGTTCTGAAACAACAGAAAATGGCTCTGAGGTAGAACTTTCTTGCTAGCAAGGTAGGGCAGGGCATATATGTTCTTAGTATATGTATGCATTGAGATGCTATGTGGGAGATTTTTAAGATGCCATTTTTTGACCTTGCACTGTATACCTGCACTATATATAAAGTACTTCCATCATGCAATATCTTTTGATAAAATGGAGACTCAAAATTTTCCAAGGTCCAAGAACTGGTGAGTATAGCAGTTGGAGTTTTTCATCCAGGTCTGTTGGATCCAGAGTGGATTCTGTATCCCCTCTGAGTCCCGTTCCAGGCTCATCAAATGTCAGAACTTCCAACAGAAAAAGATGAGCTCACTAAACAGCACCCTTTTCAGATGGACAATTGACCTTGTCTATTACTGAGTAGTAGAAAAAAGACCAGAACTCAAGTAATACAGGGGTCTTATTCTGTGTTTCTGTGTGATTAAAAAAAAAAAAAAAAGGTGAAGTGGGATGGAGAGGAAGAGCTCCCTTCCTCTGCACCAGTCTTTGCAGAGGGTCCTTACCTTCCTCATTGAGTAAACTCAAAAGGCATCTGCTCAACTACCAGGGTTATGAGTGTGAATTCATTCATTCCGTTACCCATAACACACCCTGGGCAAGAGTGACCACCTGAATGCTGGGAAGACAGCAAGTGAAGGACTAAAGGCAGCCTCAGTCCAAGAACCAGGCTCGGTGCTGAGTCTGAGAAGTGCCTCATCATAAGAGTTCCTGAGAGGGCTGGGTGCTCTGCACACACAGGCAAACTGAGTGCAGCTTCCTAGGCTAGGGTCCCCAGGAATGAATTCTGACTCATAGACTCTCCAGAGAGAAGGAGACGCCAAGCTCCAGAGCCAAGGGAGATGGGGAGGACAGCAGCTGCTATTGTTGTTTCTGTCTTGACCTTATTAAGGCAAGGGGAGGACCCATTGTGCTCCTAATGATTGCTGAGATTTGAGGTCTGCCCACTGAGTGGAAGTATTTTGGTTTTAATTAAAAACATGGACCTTAAGATGAGCTAGAGAAAGAAAAAATCAGGGCCAACCTTCAAAGCAGCTTTTGGGAGACTGAATTTTACTTCCACCTAAGTTTTATGACCTTGAATGAACTATGTTCTTATGCTTTGGTTTTGCCATTATTGTGACTGGCATGTAATGATTTTTGTTGATCTACATTGTTACAAATATGGAATTTTTCAACCCAGCTCTAAGCAGATGCTTTGCATTCCACAGTATCTTTATTTATTAACATTGCACCTTAGAAGAAAGAGAAAGGAAACTGATGTTCAGTGATAATATACTTTGTTCCAGCTACTATGTTAGATACTTTACAAGCATTAATCTAGTTTCATCCCCATCTCACATAGTTTCAGCCCTGTCAAGAGATAAGTTCAGAGAGGTTCAAATGTTACCTGATCTCACACAGGTTTGAACTGAGGAACTGCTGTTCTGATCCAAGTCCGTCGAAACCTTGTCTATACTCAAACTCTCTCTGATGCTTAACATCACGCTTACACATTCTTACATTCTCACCAGAAACCAAGGGCTGATTCTTCCCATGCTCCTTGGTACTCAGTATTTCTTGTCCTGTATCATTTTCATTTGCAAATGGACCCTGCTTGCTCATATTTGCGAATTAACATTTTTACATCCAATTGTTCACAGACCTCTATGCACCAAAGTCAAAAAGACTGCAGGACACTTATGTTACCTCCTTCTCACTTGAAGCTAATGCGTGAAAGCCAACTTGTCCTTGGGCCTGTGGCTAAGTCCATGGAGTAGAGGAGGTGCCGGTGATGGTGGTTTGGTGCAGCAAATGAGCATGTCTCACCTTACGTTCCCAATCCTACTTCCCCTCTTGACTTCTCATTTAAGGGTCAACAGAATGATATTCTACCAGTAGCTAAGATTTCAGGGCCAGGGCTGTGGAAGTCCTTCCCTGGCTGGGCCTGGGTCTCATGAGCTGCCCAGGTGTTCTCAGGGTCACCGATGGGGGTGTCTTAGTAAATACCACAACTCAGAGCTGCTGCAAATTCTGGAAAGGAAAATTAACTCAGTGGTTGTATATCAAAAGGCAAGTGGTCATTCATCAATAAAAGACATTAGTTACTTAGCCTTTCAAGAAAAACGAGTCACCAGTACCTACAGGAAAGAAGCCTAAGAACAAATAACCTCTAAGTCCCTACGGGGCCCTTCATTATCCAGCTTTGCCCTTCTACCTATAGATTTTTCACTGGCCTCTCTACCACTCTTATTGCCTCAACTCAAACTTATTTTCATGTGATGGAGAGTCAAGGTTTCAGGGTTTCAGGGCCATGTGTCTATTACTTTACTGTTTACGGAGAGATAACAGCTCGGGGAACTCTTGCATTTTTAGAATTGGATTTTTTTTTTTTCTTTCGGAACAGGAGGCCCCTGCTCTGTTTGGCTCTATCCGGTTGTGTCTGGTCATGCTCTGTCCTCTGCAGTAACTTCCCTGCTTTAGTTCTTCTTCTCCTTTCTGGAGCCAGTCCCTTCCAGCTTCTCCTCTGGTTATTCTAGTGGAGCCCCATGATGTCTGTTCCAGCTGTTTATAATTACCTCCCTGAGGCTGCTTGGGGTGAGTGACTCAGCACTCTGCCTTGTTTTTTGTTTCTTTCCTTTTTTTTTTTTTTTTTCTTTTTTAAAGAAGCCAGATATTTGTTTAACATAGTCCATTCAATTTCACAGACACTGAATGCTCATTTCTGGTTCCCAGGTCTAGGCAGCACCTAGAGTTCTCGAATCACTTTGTATAAATAGGTTAGATTTTGAAAGCAGAAGTAACTGGACGTGAATTCTACCTCCAGCCTTCTGTGCCAGTCACTTAGCCTCTCTGAGTCTGTTTTCTCATCTCTAAATAGGGACTCTGGCAGGTATTCACAAAGTAGTTTTGGAGCTAAAGCAAGACACTGAATAGAAAAGGCCAAATGTAGTGCTTACCCACTATTTTTTTTTTAACTCCAAATATAAGGATATTATTTCTTTTGTTTCGGATATCCACTTAGTGATTATATCATATAAATTATTCCTTCTAAACGTCTCTGGTATGCTCCCACTTCTCTTCCATTTCTACTACTCCTATTAAATCCAGGTCATAATGCTTATTTCTGAACATGTGCAATAACACCCAAGTGGTTTTTTAGCTTCTAATCTTTGTCTTTTTGACATCAAATTATTTTTCTAAATTGTACATTTTTTTTTGAGACAGGGTCACTCTGTCACCCAGGCTGAAATTTAGTGGCATGATCTCAGTTCACTGCAACCTCCACCTGCTGGTTCAAGCGATTCTCCCACCTCAGCCTCCCAAGTAGCTGGGACTACAAGCGTACGTCACCACGCCTGGCTCAGTTTTCATATTTTTTGTTAGAGATTGGGTTTCACCATGTTGGCCACACTGGTTTCAAACTCCTGACCTTAAGTAATCTGCCTGCTTTGGCCTCCCAAAGTGCTGGGATTACAGGTGTAAGCCACCCCACTGGACTTTAATTGTGTATTCTATCCCTGCTCCACTATCAGTACCCAGCCTTCCCAGATTACTCTCAGCGGCAGATCTGAGTTTTGCCCCTGTGGATTCAACACTACCTACCCTGTCCTCTGTGCAAGTTTTGACCAAACCAGGGGATCTGAGGTTGCCTCATGGCTAAGCACATATAAGTCACTCTGGCAAAGACTCTCCATTGCCACGAAGACTTCACTCTGTGTCCATCCTGAACAAGGCAGTCTCAGCCTCACCAGACAGTGAGCTCTCAAATGAGCTTTGCACTCCCAAGCCTTGCTTTTACTATGGCAGCATGCTTTTATTCATTTGGCAGATAATTAACTATTACCTACTAAGTGCCAATTGCTGTTAAGGATCTCGAGGTCAGACATGAATAAGACACAACGTATATGCTTTAAAGAATTTTAAGTTTACAGCCGGGCAGGGTGGCTCACACCTGTAATCCCAGCACTTTGGGAGGCCAAGGCAGACAGATTACCTGAGGTCAGGAGTTCAAGACCAGCCTGGCCAACATGGCAAAACCCCATCTCTACTAAAAAATACAAAAAATTAGCTGGGTGTGGTAGTGGGCACCTGTAATCCCATCTACTCAGGAGGCTGAGGCAGGGAGAATTGCTTCAACCCAGGAGCCCAGGAGGTGGAGGTTGCAGTGATCTGATATTGTGCCACTGTACTCCAACCTGAGCAACACAGCAAGACTTGATCTAAAAAATATATAAGATCAGTGGGAGACATAAATTCCTTGATAAGAGTTAGGATGATGTCATACACAAGTTCTTGGGCATGTTATGCCAGTCAGGAGAATCATCCTAATTGGGTTAGGAGAATCCTCCTGATTCTCACTCATTCTTTCATTCAAGTGTTTCTTTTTTTTTTTTTTTCTTGAGCACCTCATATAATCTAGGCATTGAGGATGTAGTAATAAAAACACAAACATGGTCTTCATTTTCATAGAGCTTGCAGTGTAGTGGGAGATAAAGATAATATATAATTATATATGTAATTACAACTTGTGATAAGTTAGTTCATTAATTCAACAGAGATTTATTGAGTGCCAACAATGTCCCAGGTACTGTTCTAAATACTGTAGATACAGTAGCAAAGCTACATACCTTTCCTAACCTCCTAGATCTTCTAGACAGCAGTCAAGAAAGAAGAAAAAAAGATAACATATATTATGGGTTGGTGGTAAATGCTAAGGAGAAAAAACATAAAGCAGGAAATAGGGGTGAAATAAAATAAAATATTGGGGGATGAAGGGGGTTTGAAATTTCAAATGAGATGGAAATGCCTCCCATGTAAATGACTTTTGAAAGAGAATCTTGAAGAAGTGAGGAAGCAAGGCATGAGGATACCTGGGAAAAGGGCATTCCCAGAAAAGTGAGTGACAAGTAGAAAGGTATGGAAGTGGGAGTGTATCCGGGTAAGAAAAATACAGCCAGATAGCAATGAAGAGCAAGGGGTGTCTACTGCAGTGTTTAGCAAAGTTCTCTGTAAATAGATGCCCTTAATCTGAGGTGTAAAGGCCAAGGCAGGTGTCTACCTGGGTTATATGAGTGTGTGTTCCATTTTGGATTTCTTTTTCTCACTCCAGATGCTTCCATAGCCTAAAACTTATTTCTGAGAACTAGCTCACTCCAATGATGGCCAGCCCCTTCCAGCTCCTTCCTCCCAGGATCCTCTAACCTGCACCCTGCTCCAAATTAAGATGCCATCCCATTGTTATCACAGTTTGGAGATTCCTGATCTCTCTGCTCACACTCCCACCCCCCACAATGTCCCATCACGAAGATGAAATTAAGCTGGAACCCCCCAGAATTCGCCACATATTTGGACAACTAGAACCCCTCCCTCTACCAATGGCCAGTTTTCCATCTGGGCAAGTTTTCTCCATATTCATCTCAGTGCCTCTTCCTCTTCCAGAGGCCTCCTGTGTCTGAGGTCCCAGCATGCCTTGCAGCTAGTCATGGACAAGTTATGACACGTTCACACTTCCCTGAAAAAGAAAAACGTGGCAGCATAGCTCCTGGAGACTTGATTATTTATGGGGCTTCAGTCTACTTGGAAAGCCTACAAAGAAAAATGACAAAGGAACTAGAGTTGTGATGAGTTATGTTCAGTTCTCCTTTGCCATTTACTAGCTGTACGTCTCCAGGAAAGTTAACTTCACTGAGTTTCAGTTTTCTCATTTGTAAACTGGGAATTCCTTTTCTACCTTAAAGCTTTTGAGAGTCAATAAAATAAATTAATTAAAGTACCTGAAACATAATTAAGTGTTCCGATGAGTGTTTGTTATATCTGAAACTTCCGTGTCCTCTTTTGTTTATGCCAAGTGCCAGCAAACTACTGCCTATAGGCTGAATCCAACCCATGGCTTGTTTTTTATAAACAAAGCTTTATTGAAACATGGCCACACCATTAATTACACATTGTCAATAAATACTGATTGCCACAGCAGCAGAGTTGAGTAGTTGTCACAGAGACCATATGACCTCAAAGCCTAAAATATTTACTATCCGGCCCTGTCTGAGGAAAGGTATGCAAATCCCTAGTTTTTACCATCATGGGACACTACACTATTGTGGTTGAGTACAGGATCTGGAGTCAGCCTTCCCGAGTTTAAACACACTTTTACCACTTGCTAACTATGGAACTCTGAGCAAGTTATTAATTTAGCTATACCTTAGTTTTCACTTCTGTAAAAAGGGAATACTAATTTATTACCTTAAGTTGATGAAATAATTAAATGAGCCAATCTAGTGAAGCATCCAGCACACTGTTAGGCAAATGGTTAGGCTTAAACAACATGATGGTTATTATTGTGACTATTATATAATATTATTGCACATGCTATCCAAGCACTCTCTCCATTAACAGGGACTATAGATGGTTTTTTAAAATCAGCCTGAAACCCAAGGATCCTGACTCAAATGGCATTCGGCATATAAACATCCCTCCAGGTATTTGTGCAAGGCTCAGGGCTCAAGGATCTCAACCCATCCCCATCTACTTTTCCCCATGGCCACATCCTGCCTTCATCTTGCTCCCTAGAACCTGCTTGGTAATGTGGCTGGAAGATTCAGGCTCTTTACATGAGGCTTTCCCTTGTAATGCCCTTGGCAGGTGTGGGCATGAGTCACTGCTGAGCCCAGCCCTTTTGCTACTGAGGATGCACCTCTCCTCAACAATCATTGGCATGCACTGTGCACCTCACTGTACCTTGATGTTGGCCAGACTGAAGGAAGGAGGAGCAACCTCTAGTGACTCCTGTGTACAGCTGAGGACTTGCTGAGCAGAACTCACAGCGTAAAGTTAAGGGCTAAAGTGATAGCCCAGGTGGAGAGAAGAACTAGGTCAGGGCAGGCAAGGACAGATGCCCTCATGTCTTGGGTGAGGCCACCTCCTGGAAACTAGAAACCTGGGTGTTTGGGAGCCCAAAAGTTAAACACAAGAGCTCCCGTTAAATAATTTGGACTAGGCAGATGTGAGTCTGTAGACCCAAAAGAATCAATGGCCAGAGAGTTGAATATACTCAGAGCTACTTGGCAAGAAAGAAAGAAAATGAAAGCTATCCAAGGAGACCAAGAAGAAGAGGAAATGTGTGTGTATCCATATACATTTATGTGTATAAATATCTATACTCTCTAGCCAGTGAAAAATAAGATGGAGCAACAAGGCAGCGTGAGTATGTTTGATTCCTCCACAATGCAAGATTTCTAACATTTCTAAAACAACTGACTCTCATTTTCCTTTTTTAATGATACTATTTCTTAAGTCAACATAACCTGACAAAATACGTTTAATTTTGGAATAATACATGTATAAAAAGTCTTATGAAGTTATACATTCAATCACACAGATTTACATACCATTTTTAAGGACACAGTAGCAGACCCATGATATTAGGTTAGACCCAGATCTTCTGAGACCCATGATTCCACTATCAATAGGACATGTACTTTGAAGCAGCTATCAGTAATTTTTTTAAAAAACTTCCTATGTGAATCAAAGAGGCTTGATTCAGAGCCAAGACACCTGTGGGGAGTGTAGTACAAGCTGCCACCACCTCATCCTGAATGGATAAAGATATTCATGCTTCAAATCTAGGGCCCCAGCACACACCCCAGGTGTGGCAATATTCAGGAGCAATAGTCCTGTCAAGAAATGCAGGTGACTGTTGAATTGGTTTGCTTGAGCCAAGAAATTGTCTTTAGCAAATGAGGACACCTCCTTGAAAAATAAAGGCCTCAGCCAAAAGTGCCAAGAACTCTTTTGCTCCCAAAGTAAGGTAACTTGCTATCTTAAATAGCCAGTCCTGGCCCCAGTGAACTTTGCAAGCAGGTAACTAGAGCATTCACTCAGAAAAAAAAAAAAAAGATTTCTCACACTGACATGTTCTTTCTCTGACTTTATTATCATGCCAGGTACAGAATTGAGTGTGGGGGCAAATGAAGCACCTTTCTAGTGCCCAAACAGGATCTGGTATATATTAGGCTCCCCATAAATTTGCAGAGGCTTTCTGATTAACTGTGTTCCACTTTGGGCAAAGAAACCAAAGCCATTTGTTCACTACCTGATGATACTCCTGCACTCTGTTGTTTCCGGACCATTTCTAAAATGTTCTCTTTGCTGAAGGAATTGAATACATCAAACTGTGATAATATTCCAGTAGACATTTCTTTTTTTTTTTTTTTGATACAATCTAAACAAATTACCCATTCCAACATAGAGATCAATTAGACTTATGCTTTCATTTCAGCCTGTGTGTGTGTGTGTGTGTGTGTGTGTCTGTCTGTCTGTCTGTCAGTAGCATCTTTGCATACCAGCCAAACAACAACCCTAGCCAAGTCCAAAGGTAGGGTTCAATGGGCTCAGGAACATGGGCTAGGAAACTCAGGAAGAGCATAATGGAAGGCAAAAATACTATGGATAATTTAGCAAACATTTTGGAAAAATAGATTTCCCACAAGTGTGGGATTTATCAGCGTCAAAGAAGGAATGCTGGGTGCATCTTTGCACACCCACAATGCACACAATGTGAGGCTGGCACTTGCCTCTTCTTATCCCATCAGGCTCTGCAAACAGAAAGACTGCCGAGAGAGGAGAGAATGTGCAACCCGAAAGGAGCTTCTCTTCTCCATTTTTCTTGAAGGCATTTTACCCCTTGGCACTTCGGAGATTTTCTGCTTTAGGCCTGAAAATGAAGATGGGTTAGGTTGCTGAACAAAATGAGAAATCCTCCCAGAGACAGACAGATGGGCTGGACCACCTTTTGAGGTTCGGTGGTAGTTGCTTTGAGATGATGCTTTCTGAAAGATCAACTGCGCAATGGGAGGTCTATGAAGCACATGACTGCAGTGCTGGCCTGCCTGAACAGCATGGTCCCAGCCATTTTCTTCTTCTTATAGTGAGTCAAATAGATTGCTCCAAAGTTTGCCATTTGGGAGTGACTCCATTAATGACTGATCATGCCCACTGAGGGCTCTCCCTGAACAAAGTCACTGAAGTAAACCCAGCCCCCACAGAATATCTGCCCTGGATATAAGCATTTCCCTAGCGCCCACTGTAAGTTCAAAGCAGTGCTGGGTGATTTCATAGGGAGCCACCAAATATTTCAAGTTCTTTGTCTTGGTCCTCCTGGCAGCCTATCACACAGGTACTGCAGGGGAATCCTTAGTAAGTCCGGAGCTGGGTGCTGGGGATACAGAAATGAGCAAAAACCAAGGTGGAGAGCTCAGAGTCCAGTTAGGGAAATGGGCACTCACCAAAAAATCACATTAACTAAGGTGCTATCCCCCAATGACCCAAGTGCTTGGATGGGGAGGACCAGGATCCTAGGCACGTTCTGAGAAGCATAGCACAGTGGTTATGGTTAGAGACATCTGCTCAGAGTCCAGTCTCAGCTCTGCCAGCTTTGCTATGAGATCTCGCCCAAATCATTTGATATCTCGGCGCTTTATGTGTAAAACAAGCCTCATAATAGCACCTGCATCATGCAATCATTATAGGAGTAACTGAGATATTTGTGAAATGCATCGAATAGTGCAGTGCAAGTACGCAGCTAAGAACCTGCAGCTGTGGAGATCTGTGAGGGACAAACCATTATTTCCATTTAGCTGATGAGAAATTGGAGTTCAGATAGATGATCTGGTTACCCTGAGGTTATATACTCTGTGTACTGGGGTGGTTACCTCTGCTGCCCCTCAAATCTGGCAATCAACTCCTTTCACCATGCCACCTCCTGTCTTGGCAAAGGAGCATGTCAGGGAGCCCCCGCCTCAGGCAGGGCTCAGCTATCACCACCACAGAAGCAGACTCACTATCATAACACATCTCTGTTTAAGAAACCTAAACCACCCTTTGGCAGCTTCTCAAGTATATGTCAGAGCCATTAAAGAGCTCCCTCCCCTCACCCCACTTTTCTGCTTTGACTGTTAAGACCTAGCTTTACAGGGAAACACACAAGAGCTTACCCAACAGGTTTCCCAACAACCACGCCAGAGCAGGCAGGTCCCAAGGAGCCCAGGCCTGGGAGGGCCCACCCTCCTGGCTGCCAATGCCCCCGCTGACCCGGGCGCCGGCGGCCTCCCGCTCCTCCTGTCTGAACCTGCTGCCTGGGAAGGGCTGATGTCACTAATCTTGCCCTTGTAGCTGCGGGCCATCTCAGGCTCCCAACCACGATTACCCACTGCAGCTCCATGCAGGCCCTGCCTCCTTCCCTCTGGCACCTCTCCAGTCGTGGCTGAGAGCCCAGCTCGGTAAAGGATGGCCTGGCCCAGTGGTGAGTGTCCCGGCCGGGCAACTTGGCGCAAGCCTGACAAGTAGCATCTGTGCTCGTCAAGCCTGGCAGCAAGAGCCAGGCCAAAGAGCTGAGTTCCAAAGCTGGGCCTTCGGAGGACATAAGAGACTCTGGAAATGAGATGACAGGATCAGAGCAGGTCACAAGTCTTCAGGGAGTTATTCTAAGAAGAAATCACACCCAGTTCCCAAACTGTGAGTGTAAATGACTCCTCGGAAAACCATTAACGGTGCCCACCTTTCCATTTCTAATTAGTAGGCTCCTTGCATCCTGGATTATACTGGGGACATATCATGTTCACATTCTCCTCTGATGGGAACTGAGGCCATACCCAGAATTTCCCAAGGGCTCCTGAGGACAGAAAAGGTGGTGAGAAGGCAGGTGCTTGGCTCAGAGTTGGTGGAACAAGCAGGGACTCCAGAGGGCAATCAGATTTAGCACAATAAAAAAACATTAAAATGAAAGCAGTAACAATAGTTAACATTTATCAAGCTCCCACTCTGTCTTAGGATCTATGCAAAATAGTTGATGCACATGAGCTCATCGAAGCCTCACAACCCTGGAAAGGTGGATACTGATATTTTCCACCTTACAGATGAGGAAACCTGAATCTAATGAAGAAGAAATGACTTGGCCAAGGCTATTCAGATGCAAAGTGGCTGACTTGAAATTCAAAATCTGATATGCCTGACCCCAGGACAGACCCTCCCATAAATAATGGGGGTCATGAGTCTCTCTACTTCTCCTCATGAGCTGTTGTGCCATGGTTTTACAGAGAGGAGGAACTCATCTCTTTGCTTCTAATTCACCTGCTTCTAATGCTTTAAATCCAATACCAGATAGGTAAATGTGACACATCTTGGATGGGTTGCAAGTGACCAAATCCTAGTCATTGACCAGGTAATGGGCAGCATAGAAGTTCTGGAGTTAGACGTGGAAATGTTTCCCAACTATGCAATTAATAGTCTGGGTGAACTTGCTAGTGTTCATATACTTCTTTGAGCCAAAGGCTTCTTATCTATAAACAGGACTAATTATCATTACATTATTAAGCAGGGTAGAGGTCGGGAAAATATGGAGTAGACATTTGGAATACAGCAGCAGATTAGATTGCAAACTCTGTGGAGGCAGGAGGCAATTACATCTTGTCCCTGCTGTACTTATAGCACCCAGTCCCCTACCTGGTAGACACTTTCTTCAATAAATTCTTTTGAAGAACCTGTTTTACAAAATTATTTGCAAGTGTTTGCAAATAGAACACATGTAGGTTACATGTACAACCAGCAAGAAATAACGCATATGACAATGGATGGGGTATGGCTAAACAAATGCGAGCCCTTTCATGAAATAGAATGTGAGAGAGTCGTTAAAAGGAGTGAGAGAACTCTATCTGTGATCATGTAGAGAGAAAAGCAGGGTATATAAATAGAATGAGGGGATTGCAGAACAATTTGTATTTATGGCAAAGTGCTTGAGAAAGGGTCAAGAGAAGAATCCATACTAGTCTACTAGAAGTGGTTACTTCCACTTGAGATTAAAATTTTAAGAAGGAAGGGTAAGTGGAGAAGGAAGTGTGGTTGCTGGTGTAGGAATATTTTTACTTTTCGCCCTGTGCCCTTTTGCATTGCTTAATTTGTTTTGACAAAGAATCTGATATTTCCTTTTATGCAAAAATGCACTCAAAGTTATTCATTTATCTTAAATAAGTGAATAGAAGAATAAACATCTTGCATGCCAAACATAAAATAGGCCCCACAAATGTTCATCTTTTTCTCTCTCTTTCCCTAAAGAATATTTGTCACATATCTGCATCTCTGTGACCACAATAAAACATTTGAAAATATGCAAAATCTTCCTAAAAGTGTGTGTGGCCCTGCAAAATCTGATGGCATCCAGCCGTCAGATTGTGGAGTTTCCTGGCTATGTCTTAAAAGGATGCATGATAGAAAGCACAGGCATGGGTTTGCTCCAAAACAGAAAAAGAAACTTGCATGCTTTGACCAAATTAGAAAAGGGGTGGGTGGGCTCCTGGAACATCTAGCTTAGAAATAATTCTCGTCTGAGGCTCTGCCATGACCTCAGTGCCAAGGAATATTCATTATCATGGACCTAGTGTCTTACCAAAGAGTCATAACTCTAATTTAGAAAAGCTAAGGACCAAGAGAAAAGTGAAGAAGGCCAAAGGGGCAAGACAAGGGGATCATTTCCAGAGACAGTGAACAGTCGCTCAACATAGCCGGTCCCCTTCCACATGAACATGCCTTTGGCTGATGGCATTTGTGTATCTAATTATCGAGGGTAGTGGGCGACTTTTATTTTGAGTCCCTACTATCTGGACCCAGCCATGTCCAAACAGACCTTGAATGTGGTGGAGGGGAAGAGAAAGAGCAAAAAGGTCAGAAACAAACATTTAGGAAACACTTACTTTGTTTCTGGAACTACTCTAGCTGTTTAACATAGAAAGTCTCCTAGGACTTCTAAATACCTTGGGAGGTAAATTAGATTACCCCCATGTCACAGATGGTTCAGAGAGGTTAAGTGATGATCCCACTGGGATTTAATAGCAGAACCTGGAAGAAAATTTAGGTTTGTTTGACTCCAAAGCCTGTCTTCACCCAATACAACATACCCAAAGCAAGGGTACACACACACACACACACACACACACACACACACACACACCTCTTTTTCTCACTGCAACTACTTATACAACTAGACTAGATTATAGAAGGTGATATTTTCTTCCCAATGTTTCACACCCTCTAAGAAGACTAAAAGACACATTGGAGAGGGCAGGAATGTCACACTGTCATACATCATGCTGATATTCACTTCTTAGAAAATACCTTTAATACTATATATGAAGGCTCATAAATATTCATAATCATAATCTCCTTATACCAATAGACGGCAGTGTTTAACTCTCTGTGTAGAGCTGTGAGCCAGACATTGGCAGGGGATGAATCCCCAATCTCTGCTCCTTCCCAAAAGTTGACAGCCTGGTAGGATAGACATTTGGGTTGTTTTTGTTTTGTGGTTAAATATTTCAGTAACTATTCTTCTCAGGTACTGTTGGAGTCTAAAAGTTCCTGAAAGAGCATTAGCTCAAATACATCGACTTACAAATGAAGAAAATTCAGACAGAGAAAGGAAGTTCTTTCTTAACATTACACTGTAAGTCAGGGGAAGATCGCGGAGTAACTTGTGCCCTATGGCTCCGTGACTCCAGGTAGTCAAATGTCTTGACCGACAGGCAAGCCTACCCCATGTGTTTTGTAAACAGATTTATTGATTTCAATGTATAATTTACATAATGTTGAATTCACTTGTTTTAAGTGTACAGTTAAATGACTCTTTGTAAATTTATAAACTTGTACAACTATCTCCACCATCTAATTTTAGAATATTTCTACCACCCCAGAAAATACACCATTACCCCATTTGTAAGCAGCACCTGATCCCACCCCTACCCCCAGAAAATGGCAATCTACTTTTGGTCTCTATAGATTTGCCTTCTCTGGATATTTATATATGTAGACTCATAATACATGGTCTTGTGTGTCTGTTTATTTTTCACTTAGCATGATGCTTTAAGGTTCATCCACATTGTTATGTGTATCCACATTTCATTTCTTTTTCATGGCAAATTGTTTTCTATAACCTGGATATATCATATTTTGCTTACCTGTTTACTATTTTATGGATATTTGAGTTGTTTTCACCTTTTGGCATACTGGATTTTAACACATACGCCTACCCCAAATGACCGATCATGGCTGCCATGTATATTAAGGATTTTGTGGCTCTATCTAGACTCAGTGGGAAGAGTGCCTTTGATGATTAGTTATTTCTGTCAGTGGAAAGGGAATAGAAAATGTGGACATGCATACAAAGTACTATTACACTGTTTCCAAAGGGGTCTCTTCTTGCATTAAATAAAGTAGTCACATTTCTCCCAAAAAAAGAGTTAAAAGAAGGCAAGTCCCTGCAAGTGGGAAGAACCATGCTCATTTTTGGTGATGAGCATACCTTTTATGTACAATTTACTACTGCACAACCAGTGGTCGGGGCTTCTTTAGCATAGTGTTCTGGAAAGGCAATGAACCCACACGGTCATGCCTCCTTCAGACCAGCTTCTCATCAGGCTCAGGATTGACACCATCTATGTGGCCAAGGGTTGGCAAACTCAACCGCAGATAGTCCCAAGTGACTGATGAGTTAACATTCCTGGTGATCTTGTCAACAGCCACGTTGGCTCTTTTTATTTTTTAAGTAAAAGTAGGAAGACATATTATTTCCAGTTTTCTCTTGGGAATGGAAGTATAGGCTTGCCTATTTCAAAACTCAGTGGGCTTGGTGGTGTCATTGTATTGTCATTTATAAGAAAAGAGATGTGAATTTGAGTGGGCCTGTTGGAAGAATGAGGAAACTGTGGTTTGTGTGAATGTATCTCAAGCAAAGAATTCCAGTATTCCTTTAGAACAATATAAAGAACACGCTTTTTTCAGGGGGAAAAAAGATAGAAAAAGAAAAAGTATTAGAGGACAAAGAAGAAGAGGAAAAAGACAGAAATGGATAAAGGATAAAATATATTACAAATATCAGATTGGTTGCTTGTTAGTCAAACCCAGCCTACAACCATGTTGTAATTGTTTCACATCTTTTTGCAAAATAAAATGAATTGGTTCCAACATGTAAAAACTGGGACACGCTATATACATTTTTAAGTGTCCTATTTGCTTTGAAAAAAGAAATGAAGTCTGGTAAACATTTGCTATAACAGAATAATATCTGCTCCCTGTGACCGGGGCAAGGGTGTTCCACCTGGGAGTCTCCCCTATACCCTATTGTTTGTATTCAGTAACTTCACAAGTTTATGGGACTCTGCATCTGCAACACCTGAAAAAACTGTGTCCATATTGACTCCCAGACATCTTGCTGGGACCCTGTGTTGTCAACACATTTTTCAGAGGGTAAAGTAAATGTTGTAGAGGTTAAGTGACTTGCCTAAGGTCACCATCAGTAGGAGTCAAAGCTACTTCTCATTTCCACATATCTGCCGTTTTTTGCAGTCTATCATGTTGCTTTGATGAGTAAAGAAATGATTAAAAATAAAACAAAGAATTGAGTAAAAAATAAAGGGAAAAAAAAACGAAGGAAGAGGAAGTGATGGGAGCTTTTAAAAGAACAGTTTATTAATTGGCTGAAAATTAAGCTACAGCATGGACTTTGCCAATGAAGGGCCAAACGCAAGTTGGCTGGACACATATATTCTTCTCCCAGGTGCCAGAAACAAGTCCACACCTCCTAGGCAGAAAACATTGTTTTCTTGACTCACAAAGACAGCTCTGAAAAGCAGTTGGGAGTTGTTTTAGGAATAAAATCACTTGTTCAAATTGATAAACATTTCCTAAATATTTATTTAGGAAACAATATTAATGTACCTATCACTCACAACTTAATAATATTACCTATCACTCCCAAGCTTCAGTGGATTAGCAAGCTCCCCAGGTAGTTCCAGAAATGAAGTTTAGGCCAGAGTTACTATTGGTGGTATAGTTCCTCTTTAAATCACTCCCTGGAACAGGCCTGACCACTGTCTACTGTCAGAATTTATTGAGGCAGCATAAGACCCTGTTTCTCACTTCTTTGGCCCTTGACAAAGAACCTGAGATCTCCCCTGAGAGTCACCACGTGTACAGAAGTAGAGGAGAGCAGAGAAAACAAGCTTTTCTTTTTGCAACTTCACAATCTATTTCTGGGGTTGAACTGAAGCCATTAAAACATTCCCATGACTCTGTGCCAAGCCCCCAAATTACTAATGACAGACATGCTGGCTCAAAGGGAGTCACTGCTGGCAAATATCCCTCTAGTATCTTGTTAACAGTAATAACCCCGAGCCTTTCATTGAAAGATCTCAAAGCACAGTGCAAGCCTTAATTGACTCTCCCCCCAACTCTGTCCCTGAAAAAGGTAATTATCATTATATTCCTCAGACAGTTTACACAGGGGTTAAATGGACGACGGAGGTTGAATGATTTATCCTTGTTTCATATTCCGAGTTGAAAGGAAAAGTCTAAATAATGTCATAACTTGGGGTGAACTCAGCTGTACAACTTGCTGGAACAGTGGGATAGCAGAAACAGACAGAACAAGAGCCTGGTGAGGCTGATGCAATGAGAGAGGCCACAGGCCAAACACTCTGTGCAGAAGTGCTGACCTGAAGTTATTTTAGCCTAAGGACATTATCCATAACTGTCCAGTGCAGGTCAGAAGGAGCAGAGAACTGGAGCCAGTGTCCTAGAAGTGGGAGACCCTCAATATCATGTACCTAGAGTCTAAAGCCAGAGTCCATGCTCAGTGACTTGGACAAAATCAGTCTCTATATCTCTGGTGTGCAGTGTACCAAGAGCTGGAAATGTACCTGGGCCCCAAACAGATAAGAGGTTCATCTCCGTGGAGAACTTGCATGCCAGGCATGGCATCTGGGACAGCCCCCCAATCCTAGGGCCTTCACCATCATGAAGATGAGCATCACTGATCTCACAAACCAGTTTCTCCTACTACAAATTCTCACCTCAGTACACAGGGCCTCTCCTTACTTCAGAGCCATAACCAAAGTACAGGGAGTCATCGTCTCCATTTATATTTGATACCCAAGTTCAGATGACACAGTTATCTACCAAGCCAGCTTTCTTATCACCACCCCTACCTCCATTGACTCATTTGAAACCTCATTATATCTCCCATAGATTATTTTAACAGCCTCCTGGTTGTTCCTGTTGCTTTCAGACTTTTCCCAAGCCAAACAATTGGGACTGTCCAAAGGATATTAGACTGTCCAAAGGATACTTCTGGAATGCAAATATAAGCATGACATTTATAAACTCCCCTGATAAAATTCTTCAAGTTCCCTTCCACAGGGAAAAGTGTAAAATTCAAAACTCAGGGTAAATTATGTTTCTGATAAATAAGCTGAAATAATTCATCACCAGCAGACTTGCACAACAAGAAATATTAAAGACTGTTCTTCCAGCAGAAGGAAAATGATGACAGCTGAGAACTGAGAACAGCTGAGAACATTATAGGCATGAGAAACATTAGAAATGGTATATATAAGTGAGTATACATAAAACACTATTTTTCTCATTTTTTATTTCTTCAAATGACATATCTTTGAAGCAAGAATAATGCTATTTATAGCATATGCATAAATAAAATTGAATGGCAACAAAAGATGGAAGGAGATAAACGAAAGCATATAAGGTATATAAGATTTTTACATTATGTGGGAAGTGAGATGGTATCATTTAAAGGTAGGCTGAAATTAGTTAAAGGTGTGTGTTATATTCCCTAGAGTAATACTAAAAACTAAAGCAAGGGATAGCTAATAAGTCAGTAGTGGAAATAATAGAACACTAAAACAATAATTAACAATAAAGGATGCAGAAAAGACAATTTTTTAAAAAAGATCACAAGAGTATAGATTTAAACTTACTATATCAATAACTACATTAAATGTTACTAATCTTGACACTCCAATTAAAAGACACATTGTCAGAGAGGGTAAAAAGGCAATACCCAAATATAGGCCAGCCATAGAAAACCCTCTTTAAATATAAAGTCATAGTGTGGTTATAAGTTGAAGGCTACAAAATTAAATACCATGTAAACAAATGCTAGGCATAGTCTAGAATGTCTATATTAATGATCTACAATGTAGACATCAGGATAAGCAATATTTTCAGAGATAAGATGAAGCATTTCATAATGAAAAACTGCAAAGTACATCCAGAAGACATAACATTTTCAATCTATATACACACCTAATAACAGAGCTTCAACAATGCCTGAAACCAAAGTTGGTAGAACTTAAAAGACAGACAAATTTATAATTATAGTTAAATATGTTAACATTGCTCACTCAGTAATTAGTAGAACAAGTCAGCAGATAATTATTAGAACAAGTAGTAAAGGTATAGATGACTTTGATAACATTAAAAACCAACTCGACCTAAGTGAAATGTGTTGAATGGTCCACTCGACAAGAGAATATGCATTCTTTTCAGGTGCACAGGGAAGATTATATGGTGTTAGATTATATTATGGGCTATAAAACAAGTATCAATGAATCAAAAAAATCTAAAATTATTCAGATTATCTTCTCTGAAAATAATAAAATTAAATTATAATCAATAATACAAACATTCTGTGTGAAAACATCTCCAAAATTTACAAACTCAACAACACACATCTATACAGACTGTAAAAGAATAAATCACAAAAGAATTATGAAATATTTTGAACTGAAATATAATGGCATCAGAAAATATTAAAACAATTTTGGAAAGAGCTAAATCAGCATGTAGATGGAAATGTGTATTAAGTGCTTATATTAGAAAATAAAAATCATATAAAATGAGTGACCTGAGCTTTCATTTAAATAATCTGTAAAAGAAAAGTAAGTTAAACCTGAAGGAAATAGAAGTAAGAAAGTAATGAGAGGAAGCCAATAAAATAAAAATTAGACAAAACAGAAAAATCAATGAAACTGAAGCTGTTTTTGTAGAAATATAAATAAAATTTACAAACTCTTAAATAGACTATTAGTATTTTTTGAAAAGAAGCAGCATTTCCAATAATTGAATGTAAACAGGGACATCACTACAAATCCACAGAAATTTTAGAGTAAATAAATAAGGGAACATAATAAACAAATTTATGCTAATAAATTTGACAACTTAGCTATAATCAACAGATTCTTTAAAAGATACAGGTTACCAATACTGACTCAAGAAGAAATAGAAAACTTGAATATTCCCATATCAAATTTTAATCAGAGACTTCACCACAAAGAAAACTCCAAGCAAAGAGGACTTTATTGGTGAATTCCAGTAAATATTTATAAAATAAATAACAATTCTACCTAAACTCTTTCAAAAAGAGAGTATGGAGGAAGATTTCCCAAATCATTTCACGAGGCCAGTTTTATGCTGACCCAAAACCAGATAAAATCTTACAAGAAAAGCATACTTTAGACTGATACTCTTTATGAAAAAATACACAAAAATCCTTAATCCTTAGTAAATTATAATCATCTAGATATAAAAGGTAGTGCATTATGAAAAGTAGATTCCAGAGTTTCATGACTGGTTTAACATTTTAAAATGTACTTTATTTCACTATAAGAATAAAGACTAAAAATCTAATTCTGTTTAGAATATAAACACATACTCATATGTATGACAAAATTTAACACGTTTTTATGATAAAAATTTCATAAAACTAGGAATAGAATAAAAACACCTCAATGTTATACAGACTACCCATGAAATATCTACAGATAATGTCATAATCAAGAATGAAAGACTTATACCTATGAAATATCTACAGATAAAATCATAATCAATAATGAAAGAATGAATTCTTATCCTCTAATTTCTGGAATAAGGAAAGATATCAGTTCTCACCACTTCTATTTAATATTGTTACTGAAGTTGAATAAAAGTCATACAGGTTACAAAACAATTAAAGCCTCCCTTAATTTGCAGACAACATAATCATGTGCATACAATGTCCTAAAGAAACTAAAAAGAAAAGTTATTAGAACTAACAAGATCACAAAATACAAGTTCAACATTCAGAAATGAATTTAAATCTATACATCAGAAAGAAACAATTGAAAACTAAAATTTAAAATACAATACCATTTATGCTATCATCTCAAAATATAAAACTCTTAGGACAAACTTAACAAAATATGTACAAGACCTCTAAACCTAAAATTTCAATGAAATGCTGAAAGAAACAAAAAGTCTAAATAAATTGAGAGATATACTATGTCCATGGATTGGAAGACTCAATACTGTTAATGGCAATTCTCTCACAATTGATCTACATTCAACATCATTCCAATTCTGGCAGGCTATTTGTGTAGAAATTGAAAAAATATACACTTTAAAAGAATGAATTTTATTTTTTGTGAGTTACAAACCAATAAAGTTGATTTTTGAAAAAATATATACATATATATACATAACAACAACTACTATGAAAGTAAACCTATTAGGAAGTTAGAATAACCTTTTTTTGGAAGAGAAGATAAAAGGTCATAAAAACATTATGAATTTAAAATTTTATCTAAAATAAACTAAACTTGAAACTAGAAATAATGGATCAACTTGGAATAGCAAAATTGCATTCCCTGCTACCAGGTAGAAGTGAAAGCTAATGAGCTAAGATAATTTCAGTACAAAAAACATCAATTGAAAACTTACATTTTTGCATACCTGAGTATTTTGCCTATGAAATATTATCTCTGGTTCCTTGTTAATGAGGAGAATTGATCACTATGCTAATGGAAGACTTGGTCCCCAAGATTGCTCAAATGACTATGCAAAGAATTGGAGGTTGGAGCCAAGACTAAACTCTGATATTGAATCCTGTGCTTCAAAGGACCTAAAAGAACATTTGTACCTCTGAACTATACCAAATTTCTGATAAAGGATCTGGTAGCCTTCACTAAAACAGACAGGAGCTTTCTGTTTTGAATGGAAGCTCATTCTATTTTCAGCATGCTTTCTGATGGTTTCTTCATAGACTTGCAGAGCTAAGAGATGAGCATATACATCAAACTTTGGCCTGGCCTATGTCAAAGGTAGGGACTCTTACCTTCTTTGATCTTAATAATACTTATAATTTATTTTGCCTGAATTTTGGGAGCACTTTAAGCAGTTACATTGCTGCGTAAGGATAAACTGCACCATATTATCATAAATTCAGGGCTGTATACTTCTACTCATGAACTCTCAAGGTGTTTGTTTTCATCTCTTCTTCTTGACTGACAAGATCATGTTTTTAATATGAATTGTTATACAACATCTTATCTGATTGTTTTATTCCATGCTTGAAGAGATACAGCCTGCACCTTTGAAGGAATATCAGCAGGTAAACATGAGAACATTACTTGAAAGCATGAGACAAGGGCTCAAAGCAACAGGGTGTCTGGGAAACAATAAGCAATCACACAATGAGTATTCTTGGACTCCAAGATAAGAAGTCTTGTGGAACACCTGAACAAATAGATAAGGATTCCTGAAGGAAAGTGCATCACAGATTACTTCAGCAGCTGCATCATCCAGAACTTGAGCAATATTTTCTTATATTCAATCTTCAGAGTGAGCAAAACACAGCTTCCGAGTTCACTCTAAACAAGTCTCAGAAAAAAAGATGATAGGAAAGAGGTGATCTTTGGCAACATAATCACGCTACTCAGCTTGGTGTTGGTGGAGCCTCTTTCAAGATGGTTCATTAATATGGCTGGAAGTTGATTATGACTGTTGGCTGAGAGCTCAGCCAGGGCTGTAGATCAGTGGGCACTGATTCCTCTCCATGTGAGCCTCTCCACAGTTGTGTAGGCTTCATCACAGTATGTTGGCTGGGTTCCAGGAGCCAGCAACCCTCAAAGAACAAAATTAAAATACATGGCAATCTTATGATCTAGCCTCAGAAATTACATGGTATGATTCCTACTGGAGTCTCTTGGTTGAAGCAGTCAGGAAGAGCCACCCAAATTCAAGGAGAACACACACAGACACCACCTCTTGATGGGGGAAGAGTTTAATGTTCCAGAAGAGCCTGTGATATGGAAAATACAGCTGCACCCATCTCTGGAAGATAATCTGCCAGATCAAATAACTTTGAGAACTATTCTCCATTTCTCCACTTCTTTATGCACTCTGTTGTGTGATTTTTTTTTACACATGGAAAGTAATACTGCACACCATTATGCATACATGAATAATGTAATGGAAAAAGTAAAATAATGTCCTCCCTGACCTTGATTACAAAAATATTTTATTTTTCATTTCTGTTACTGGTTTTTTCTCTTACTACTCACATCTTATGTTCATAGTCAAAGGTTTTATAATCATCAGTTCTCATCATGGATGGGATAAAATAAGTGACAACAAGAATACATGTATGTAACATCACTTTACCTACCAATGGCAGATAGTTCTTTCTATGTGAATCCAGATCTTTCCTCCAAATCATCTTTAACATATTTTCCCATAAAATCACAGCCAATCTTTCATGTTTAGCATGTGTAAAAAATGTTTTTTGCCATGCTAGTACAGTTTGAAAATGTAGCTGCCTGGACCAAGGTGTTAAAAGCAGGGGAAAAACTGAACCTAGATGGGGGAAGAAGGGAGTAAAAACTTAAAATAATATGTGGAAACAGAATGAATCACTACATTACCCCCAAATAGTTGGTGAGACAAGAGCCAGGCAGATTCAGTTCAGATTTAAGATGAGATTGGGGATATCTATGAAGATACAATGTGGGAAAATCTAGGTGAGGTATAGTTAGGGAATTTAAGGGCTGTGATGGAAGGATACCAAATTCAGAGTAAGACTATGACCAGAATTCTGCTCAAACAGATGTAGTGCTAGCCTCAAGTATGGATTGATAAGAACCAAGCAGTGGCCAGCACTAGCCTTATAAATGAAGATCACAAGCAGGTCTCCCCTTCACAGGTTCCCATGTAGGTAAAGAGAAGTCCTGAGCAGGGGCCTTCTCCCAGTAGAACAGGTTCTGTCATAGCTATCATGCCAGGTTTATATGATAATATCCAAATTCTTCTAATACCTAGGTAATGCTGACATTAGGCTCTCCCTCTTCTGCACTAGTGTTTTCCAACTGGGTGTGCATGTCAGACTAATCAAGAAAGCATTAAAAGAAAAACGACAGAAGACTGATCTCATTTAGGCCTTTGGTTGCACAAGCCATCAACAAAATTTGAATCAATTGAAGTTAGCATGAAAATAAGGAACATATTCTAAATAACCAAGGGTAAATGAAACAAGGAATATGCAGGATGCTCATTAAGAAAAGCGACATATTGTTGACCAAAATAAATGAAGTTGCAAAAGGACATGTTCAGTCTGACACATTTTGTACAAAAGTTCTAAAAATACAAAACACTATATATGTTGTTATGGACAAATAAGTATGTTGTGAAATTATAGGTTAAAAATGCACAAAATGACAACACACAAAAAGATAGTGCAGCATTTTTTAATGTTAGTTACTATTGAGAGTAGAGGAAAATGCAGGTGGAAGAATGTGCCTGTTTCTGTAACTTTTTAGGTGTCAATTTTAAAATATTTGAAGCATACACAAAAGGCAACATGTCAACATTTGATCACTATGCCTATTTTTAATTTTTCTCGATGAAATTTATTATTTAAATGAAATCAATAAATAGAAGAAGGTAATGATGGAGAAATGAAAATGATGAAGTAAGTTGAGAAGGAAAGTAAGGGAAGGAAGGAGAAGAGATGAAAAAGAGAAAGAAGAATAGAGTAAGAAGGAGGAGGAGGAGAGAGGAGAGAAGAAAGAGGAAAAAAGGAAGAAAAGAAGGAAGTTCCCAAATATTAATAAGAAAAAAAATTTAAAATTCCCCTTGGATCTATGTTGAAAGCTTGACAGACTGTTTATGATTCATTTAGACAAAATAAATACATGAGAATGACCCTAGATGTAAAATAAATAATTAAAAAGGTGAAATCCACCCTGTCAGATGTCAAATCATACTGTACAGCAACAGTAATTCAAACACAGAACAAAAACAAGACTACAAATTATTTAAAGTGTGAGGAAGAATTATTAAATAAATATGGCATAGATGATTGGTTAAATATTTGGGAATTATAGCAAGGCAAATATCCCCTCCTTTACCTCATAAAATTTATCTAATTTGATTTAAATTGATCAAAAATTCAAATATTAAATAAGTCGTAAAAGAATTGACAAAAAAACAAACAAATGCATCTGATTCATCTCAGGGTAGAGGTGCCCTAACTATAAAAGCAAAGGGAGAATCCGTAAAGAAAATGTTAGGACCAGGCGTGGTGGCTCAAGCCTGTATCAAGCCTGTAATCCCGGCACTTTGGGAGGCAGAAGTGGGAGCACCACTTGAGGTCAGGAGTTCAAGGCCACCCTGGCCAATATGGTGAAACTCCATCTCTACTTAAAACACAACAAATTAGCCAGGCATGGTAGCGGGTACCTTAATCCCAGCCACTTGGGAGTCTGAGGCAGGAGGATCACTTGAATGTTGGGGGCGGAGGAGTAGGCTGGCACTGCACTCCAGTCTGGGTGACAGAACAAGAGAAGAAAGAAAGAAAAAGAAAGGAAAGGAAAGGAAAGGAAAGGGAAGGGAAGGGAAGGAAAGGAAGAAAGAAAGAAAGGAAGGAAGGAGAGAGAGAGAGGAAGGAAGGAAGGAAAGAAGGAAGGAAGGAAGGAAGGGAGGAAGGAAGGAAGGAAGGAAGGAAGCAACGGAGGGAAGGAGGGAGGGAGGGAAGAAGGGAGGGAGGGAAGGAGGGAAGATGTTTAGGAGGTTTTAAAAATTGGAACACCCAATTCTGATGTGGGTATTGTGAGACGGATACTTCCTTACAATGCTGGTGAGAATAATTGGTAAAGCCTTTCAGCAACATAGATTAAAACCTTAAATGATAATATTCCCTTCAAGCCAGCGGTTCTACTTCTAAGAATTTAACCTAATAAATAATAACAAATGCATGCAAAGATTTAAGTACATGCATGTTCACTTTATCATTTGCAGTATTCCAAAGTAGTCAATAATTTACAAGCTCAATGATAGAGAACGGAGAAGTACTCTCCATACAACGCTAACTGGCAAAAAGGACACGTAAGAATAACATGGATCTAATCATATAAATAGAATGTATGTAGATTGTGAGTCTCTGGAAATTATTCCTGTTTGATTTATTCTTCTTTACAGATGTATGTATTCTATAATTGACATGTATTTTTTTATTTTAATGAATTGTATTAAATTATGATATATTGGTTTTAAGAGTCAAGAAATACATAAAGAAACATAAACTTACTAAATGCTCTCTTTTGCCCCACTCTCCTATCTTCATTTCCCAGAAGTTTATCAGAGTTTCTTGTGTATACTTTCAAAGACAACTGTCTTTGGATATGAACACATATCTCTGGAAACATCACATAGATACGTGTTCATGTGTATAGTATGTGTATACATATGTATCATACTAAGATACTAACATAAGCTTCCTGTGTGCCAGGGCAGTTTCTTGTTTGGGGAACATGATGATTCACTTATGATGATCCCAGCCAGTGGTTTATGTGAACATAAACGCAGATAATTCTGAGAGGCACTAAAATAAAGGTAGAAAGTTAGAGTCAGGAACTTAAAGTTGGATTTGATCCTTTTTCTCATCAGTGTAGATTTTGTTTGTTTTTTTTTTTAATTCTTTTTTTTAGGTTCAGGGTATACATGCGCAGGTTTGTTAGATGGGTGTATTATTATGTGATGCTGAGGTCTGGGCTTCTAATGAGAATGTGATCTCTTCTAATGATGAAGTATGAGGTTGGAGGTACAGAAGGGCTTCCTGGAGGAGCTGGCCCTTGATATGGACACCAAAAAGGGAGATAGACTCTCCAGGATATATTAATCTCAGGTGGAGACAGAGAAAGGCTATTTCTGACAGATGGAAGAGGCTAAGTTAGGGAAGTTGAGAACAAGATCAGGCCTGCTGGGCCCAGAAATTATAGAAAATGTGAGTGAAAGCTAAGACGGGGAAGGTCATTTCATGGCACATCATAGGGGATCTCGACATGTGATGTGGATTCTGGATACCTGTCTTTTGGTGTTAGGAGGTCTTTGTGGTTTTCAGCAGGACGGTGCTGCTGCTGACAGAGACAAAGACAGATTGTAGAGGGTGACCAGAAGGCAGGGAGGTAAGTCAGCTAGCTTAATTATTAAAGAGACGAGGAAGGCCAGAACTAGGGTATTTTTAGTGTAAAGGGAGAAAGGGAGAGCAATTCAGAGAGATCATGGAATGGAGGGCAATACAGCAGGGTTAGAAAGCTAAGCTGTGCCTGGGACATCTGATTCCCAGGGGAGATGGTCAGGAAGGATGGAAATGATAAGAAAGAGGGCTTCCCCCTTCTTGCATTTCAAACACATGTTCCATGTAATTCAAACTGGTTTTTTTTTTTTTTGAGACGCAGTTTCTCTCGTTACCCAGGCTGGAGTGCAATGGCGCGATCTCGGCTCACCGCAGCCTCCGCCTCCTGGGTTCAGGCAATTCTCCTGCCTCAGCCTCCTGAATAGCTGGGATTACAGGCACGCGCCACCATGCCCAGCTGATTTTTTTGTATTTTTAGTAGAGACAGGGTTTCAGCATGTTGACCAAGATGGTCTTGATCTCTTGACCTCGTGATCCACCCGCCTCGGCCTCCCAAAGTGCTGGGATTACAGGCGTGAGCCACCACGCCTGGCAATTCAAAGTTTTTAAAAGACTTCTTGTGGCTTTTTAATTTCCCGTGTCAGGTTCTCCATAGTCACCCAAGTCAAAGCCTAAAGAAATCAAAGAACATTTCTAGGAGAGGTTGAAAAATGGTGCCCGGAGTCACCTCCAGTCACCTCCAGCTTAGGAGCATGGAATCCTTACTAGAAAGATGTAGGACTTGCTGGAAAAGCAAAAGGCGTATCAACAGGTCAAGTGCTCTTGACCCTGCCAAAGAAAGAAGGGCTGACAGTGAAACCCACATAGGTCATTTCAAGGGCCCATATTTCCTAGGAGTCTTTAGCCTGCACAGGGTTCCACCTGCCCCTTCTGATCTCTGTATTTTTGCCTGGACTCTCCTATGGTGGTGGTCACAGCTGAAGGGGTGAATAGTACTATGTTTTGATCTTGGTAACACAGTGATTAGTTATTTTTTGAATGACCTGTTGTCATAGTGATTAATAAGCAAAAGCTCTAATACTAGCCTGCCAGTGAGTCCACACATGTGAGGCACATAGAATAGGGTGGCACAGAGAAAGCGTTCCATCTATATTGGCTATGGTGTGTATTCATATTAATGAAAACATCACACTTCAGTTCTAAAAATGTCTGTTCAGCTTCTCTAACCCCCCAACCTAGACTCAGTCCTGTATTTGCCTTGAAAAAGTAGGTAAGCATGAAATGACTCTTGCTGTCATAAACTTGTGATCCCCTGCACCCACTGTGGGTCTATCTGTGGCCACTCCAGCCATGATTGTGAGGTCTGGGTGACTGGGTTTTGACTCAGGCCTGCTTTGTACTCAGCCAGGCACCTTTTTTTTAGAACTGAAGCCCTGTTCTGACCTCCAGTCCACTTGGCTTGGGCCCCGACACCTGTCTGGCCTTAAGAACCTCTCCACACATACTGATGCCATTCCCCAAACCAGGCAGCCTGCCCTGAGCCTGTTCTGGCTTGACTGCCACTCCTAGAAGAATTTCTGCTGTCATCCTCTTCTGCCCCAGTTCAGACCCCCTTATATTTTATTTCTGGACTGAGTCAAGTGATAGTCACCATGCTGTTTTCTCATTATTTAATACAAGTCTTGTCCCATCCTGGCTGCCTCCCGTTCCAGGGGGCAGATGCTTTTGAATTCTCAGCCTGGTCCCATTCAAAGCATGAGATGAGGGATCTTAGAAATCCAAACTCCCCATTCTATGGATGAGAAACAGTGGCTCAGATACCGGAAGTACATTCCTCCATCTGACACTCTGATTGTAGGATAGATACAAGGTAAAATCCCAGCCCCTGGGAAACATTTGTCTTGGAATATTATCACAATTCCAAAAGGCTATGGCTTGTTTCCTCCACTTATCCTCAGGAAACCTCCAAGAGAATTTCTTTCTGAGACCATACTTAGCAGGTAATTCCTTCTTACAAAATAGTCAAGGACCTCAGATTTATAAACCCCTTCTCTCCTTCCAGCATTCAGGAGTTGTCAGGATATTTTGGTCTGTCAGTAACCTATGGTGGCTGAAACAAAGAAAGATGTATCTTGGAATCCTTGAAGCAGAAAAAACAACATCAAATGTTTCCCCCGTGTCCTGTGAGTTGGCAAAACCATAGGTGTAGAACCAAGTATCCACACGATTATTTCAATTTCCCACATCTTCTGGACTTTGCCACAGAGCCTAAATTGATGCACAAGAGATATCTGACACATTCATAGAAGTCTCCCTGGCCACTTTCAGTGAACCAAGCAAACACATAGGAAGTCTGACCTAGCAGGCTTGTAGTCCACTGGGACTTGGGGGTCCTCCTATTCCCAGCGTGCTGCTGAGACTATTGGAATTATGTTCCCAGTCTTTGGCATTTCCATGCATGAACAGATTCTAAATTAATCCAAAATCAAGTGCTAGAGGACTAAGTCCTGTACTTGCAATAATTTTGAATTCCATCCCCTCATCTACTGACACTTGGTTTCCAATAAATCATATAACCCAGATTGCAGGGTCCAGCTCTTAAAAATTTAAAAATAAACAAAAACAAAACCGAAAAACTTGTCTTGCTTTATCCACGTAATGTAATCGTCTAGTTAAAAGACCAAGTACACAAAAGTGCTTTGGGAGTTGTAAAAATGTAGCAAAACTGTTCCACTTTCTTTCTAATATCCAGTGCAAATCTTTCAAGGGTATCAGAAAACAGACAATGTAAAATGAGAATCGGCTGTTGGCATACACAGTCTCAAATGTTGCTTCCTCGTCTGTAAAATGGGAGCAAGAGCAGTGCCACTTCGTAAGGATATTTTAAGATTTAGAACATAATGACAGGCATATGATGACAGTTTTCAATTCAAGTCATGTTTTTAAATGCGATCCAGAACATTCCCTCCTGCTCCAGCTGATCTTGGGAGACATTCCAGCCTCTTTACTGCTGTCCTGAAATGATGTGGCAAGGTTCTTCCCTGGATTCTGTAGTGTTTTAAAGAAAAATTTCAAAGGCTCACAAGAGGCTTTTCTAAAGGGGTTAGGGTAACTGAAGGGAATGAACAGGCAAGAAATAAGCAGCCATGGCACTTGACAAGATGAGGGTGGCTTCCCACCTTCAGCTCATTTCATGTAGCCTGGGAGCCCCTTTCCAGTTCCCATCACACCTTCCTATCAGGGAGGCCATCTCAAAACCCTGAAATGATGCTCTCCTCCAAGGGCATCAAGTCTCCGCAAGGTCTAAAATCAAAGTGGAAGGACTAGGAGACCCTTTGCCAAGCCTTCTAAGGTCATATTTTCTGGCTAAGTATGGCCTCCTCCTCAGACATGTAACACTGGGTGTGCCTCTCTCTTTCAGGGAATGCTGGGCCCACCCACAGGGATACAGATTTACCACAGAAGCAAAATGAACAATGATCAACGATCTGCAGCACAGAACACAGACACAAACAATGGAAGTGTGGGAAAAAAAAATTGTTTCCCTAGAGAAGCACTCTATGCAAATAGCTAGGATCAGTATCCTTCTACTTAGGTATTTTTTATTTTCTCTGCAAGAGACAAAGTGACAGAAAATGCCTCCAAAGAAAGAAATCCTAAGCCTCCACAAAAAAGATAAAAGGGAAGGGAGGCTGTTGGAATGCAAAAGCTGGGAAAAGAGGTCGGCTCTTCAATTTGGGAGTAAACTATACTCATGGCTCTTAAGAGAGGGTGTCCTGTCAGTGAGAAAGAGGAGTCTCTGGGAAGACAGAGGCATGGGAGAAAGATCATTCCAAAATGTGTCAGAATTTCCTCTAACTTCATCTCTCCCTAGTCGGCCTGCCTCCCAGTATATGCATATATGTATATATATGTCTGTCTGTCTTTACAGCTAAGACAAGATGAAGGGAGAAAAGTGCTCCTGCCATGGGACTTTACCAGCATCCTCGCATAGCATTCATAATAATAACCCCATCACTCATCAAAGGTGCTCTGCAGGCCAGGCCTCGCCGGGCCTGGGCAACTCTCTGATCCCGCCGCCAGCTCAGGCTATAATTGCAAACACCCTGCCCCCGGGAAGTGTCAGGTTATGTGAAGACACTTGGGCTTTGCTGGTGTCTGTAAAATGCAAGTTCAAGGGGACTTTTTAACATCAGAAGCAAAAATATGAGAGTCAAGAGACAGGTCCCTTGTGCCCTGTAGAAGATCACAGTAGAGATAAGAAGTAGGAGGCAATTGCTCTGAAGGTGGGGAAAATAATTTGAAAGCAGCTGAACAGACACAAGGTAATTACCACTCAGACACAGCCCAGGCAAAGCGGCTTTTGCTTTCAGGGAAACAAGTGAACAGACCAAGCCAGGAGGAGAGACCTGGCTCTAGTGAGATGGGTGAATGTCAGTGTTTACTTCCTGATAGGAAGGCAGGGAGAGAGAGAAAATGGCCCCCCAAATGCCCTCTCATACTTAACAATATTGTGAACCAAGTTAGGTATGGGTTTTTCTCAACTTTCGGTTCAGTTTTGGAAGTGCGCGTGTGTGTGCATGTGTGAGTGTGTGTGTGTGTGATGAGCTAAAAAGGACATGAAAACATGAAGGAAAAGTGTACAAGAAAGAGACATCAAAAATTCTACCTCTTAACTTTATGGCATTCTGGAAAAGGTAAACTATGAAAACAGTAAAAATATCAGCTGTTGCCAAGGGTTCAGGGACAGAGAGGGATGGATGAATGGGTGGAACTCAAGAGAATTTTTAGAACAGTGAAACTCTTCTGCATGAGACTATAATGCAGACTACATGTCATTATACATTGTTCAAAAACCTGGGATGTACAACACAGAGTGAGCCCTAATGTAAAGTATGGGCTTCAATCAATCATGATATATTAATATTGGCTCATCAGGCCAGGCACAGCGACTCATGCCTGTGATCCCAGCACTTTGGGAGGCTGAGGTGGGTGGATCATTGAAGTCAGGAGTCTGAGATGAGCCTGGCCAACATGGTGAAACCCCATCTCTGCTAAAAATACAAAAATAACTGGGTGTGGTGGTGCACACCTGTAAACCCAGCTACTCAGGAGGCTGAGGCAGGAGAATCACTTAACCCGGGAGGCAGAGGTTCTAGTGAGCCAAGATTGGGCCATTGCACTCCAGCCTGGGTAACAGAGCAAGACTGTGTCTAATATATATGTATATATATATATATATGCTTATTAATTGAAACAAAAGTACCCCTCTAATGAAGCTGTTGATAATGGGGTACTGTGTGTGGCAGGGAAAAGGGGTCTTTATTTTCCACTTAAATTTTCTGTAAACTTAAAACTGCTCTAAAAAGAGTCTACTAATTTAACTAAAAGAGAGAGAGAGAAGAGATGTATGTGTGAATGTGGGGTTAAACATTTAAATATCCCCTTGCCATCCCAATAAAAAGTTGACAGTTTTGTAATCAGAGAAAAATTGGGTATCGTAGTCCAGAAAACAGCATCAGAGTAAAAATCTAGAAGTACCTGGAATCCAACTTGGGTGTAGTTTCATTTCATCAAAATCCAGGAAAATAGTTAAAATCATCCTACCCCAGCAAAGAAACAAAGAAGGCTGTTCCCTGTGCGGCGCAGTGGCAGTGCTTCCCGGACTCTCTGATGGAGGGCTCTTTCACGTTAGTGTCGTTTGTCTGTTTTCATTCCATTCCATTACCTACTGATACATTTATAACTAAACTTGAAATGAGTCACAAGAAAAGAATGACAGCGCACTTGGATATTAAATTCTTGTGAGTTCTTACAAATGCTTGTTCTCATAGCACTGCATCGAAAGAAAGTCACTCTACTGAAGACCCTGGCACTGTCCAAACCCAACAGTTAGCAAACAAAGAAACACAGCGAAGGAACGCAGTATTGCCCAGGGATGTTTTTTGAAAAACAAGGGCACCAGCTCTTGTATGAACAATTGTGCTGTTCCCTCGCCTTGCTGTCTTCCGGTGTATTCTCACAGCCGTCAGAGACATCATTCTAAAACACAAATGTAACTGTGCCACTGTTTTACCTGACACCAGACAGTTTTTCGGATATCTCTGGATGACCTGGGCATTGCTTAGCACTTTCTTCATAGCAAACTGGTCCCTACTTACTTCAGTATTGGGTGCCCCAAAGAAGGTCCCAACTGGGTTTTTCAAGCTAAGCAAGAAGACTGGAGTTTGACACAAGTAATACCAAGGATTAGCACCCTAGTCCACTAACATATACTACCAGATGTGAGCAGGTAAGCCAAATTTTAAACACTGAGTCAAGAGTACTCACCGAATTCTCATGGTCAGGTAGGGATGGTGATCTTAGAATGTTCAAAAAAGAGAATTTCATTTGTGAAAGAAAGGCATTCCAGGTAGAGGCATCCTCAAGAGAGCCTATGCATTTCAGTTAGGGAAGAGCCTCACATCTTCTTTTAGTAAAGGGAGTGGCAATAATTACTAATTACTGCAGAAATCCTCAAAGTTTGCATTCTCTAAGTACCTGGCATGAAGATGTCCTCTACTTGCCTCAAATTGGCATATTTGGAATACACTTTAATTCTAAGAACTTGCCAGAGACGGGATAATCTATGGAGGAAAGAGAAGTCAAATGTTCTGAGTTTCAACATTCACATCAGTCCAATGGTGTGGGCTTTCTCCTGTTTTACAGATGAGGAGACTGAGACTGAGAGAGGACAGTGATCACAGACAGTCACACTGAGTAAGCAGCATAACTGAGTTTCAAACTGAGGTCTATAGGCCACGAAAAGCTATGCATTTGGTACAAGTTCACCACTGTTTATGCATGTAAATGTGTATGGAAGCTGGTTGTTGAGAGGAGAGTAAAAGGCAAAGACTGATACATTTTAATCTTGTGTTGGCAAATATATGTATTAAAATTGAACTACTTAATAAAAATTTACCGTTACAGAATGTTTATTGTGTCAAACACTAAGTGTTTTGTAGGTGTCATCCACTTAATTCCTACAGTAACTCAGTAAGCTTGATGTGGCAGATTGTATTACATTATTGTTCCCAACTATTCACTCTCCTCCCTGTAAAATTTCATGCACTCCTGCTCATTGTTGTATGACTTAGAGTATTGCCCTGTAAGCAGAATATACTTTCCTACCCTAATGATCAGATGGGTCATGTGACTTGCTTGGGCCAATGACATGAGAACAGATGTGCTGCTTGCCATGTCTTAGGAGAAACTCTCAGAGGCTTGCAAGTCTCTCAGCGCAAAGCCTGGGTCTTCGGATAAGACATCGCATGAGCAGCAGCATAGCAGTCGACCTGCAGCTGAGTGACAGATGAAAGTTGTAAGTCAATGAGATCTTGGGGGTGTTTGTTACTGCAGCCAAGCTGATGGATACAAATGAGGTATTTTACAAATTGCTGACTGAAGTTGGGAGAGACATCTTTCCCTAGCTCATTACCACTTATAAGTGGTGAAGTCTGGATTTAGATCCATTTCTACTTGACTTAAACATCTGTGCCATTTTAGTTAGAATTTAAAACCCTTCTGCAAAACCCAAATTGTTTAAAGTAGATCACATGAGGCCACTTCCCAGACAGGAAATAAAGACACCGACTCTGGAGTCTCAGCATGTTCCACGCTTCCTGTGGCTTCTCCCACCTTCCAAGCCCTGACAGATTTCGGTGGATTCCAACTTGAAGCATCCATTTTGCTACCTTAATGATTTCTTAGAAGAGAATAAAATCTCTGACCCTACCATCTATTCCAAGCATTCTGTAACAACCTAATAATTGGGCTCCCTCCCCCAATTGTCCCCCTTACAGACTTATCCACACTACACTTAGGACAAGCTTTTAAAAACGATCTTGACTCTCCCTGGCTTAAAGCCTTTTGGTGGCTTCTCACCACTTTTGGAATAAAATCCTAAACGGCCTGTCTCTTGCCAGCCTCCTCTAATACATCTTATAGTGTGCCGTTCCCTGCTTATTATGTGCCAGACATAATGACACCCTTTTAGTCACCAAATGGGACAAGCTGTTTTTCACCAGCTCATAGCCTTTCCATGTGGGATTCTTTCTGTCTTCAGCACCCTTCCATCTCATCCCTACAGCCTCAACTCAAATGTCAGAAACTATACTGTATGAAGTGTTTCCCAAATCCTTTTTCATATCCTTCATCTGGCTCACTCAGGAAATGTACTTTATGGCCTGCTTGACATTAGATTTTACCATGTGACTAATTCTGAGCTACTGAAATGTTAAGTGGAAGTGAGGTGTACCCAGCCATCCAGGCTGCACCATCCTCCAGCCCCCTCTTCTTCTGCTTCCGATCCTGGCCATACCACTTACTTTCATCTCTGTCATGCCACTATCTTTGCTTCACTTATGATATTTGTCACCATCTGGAATTATCTTCTTAATTCATTACTACCATATCATTTTCCATGTCCCATGCAGACTTGAAGCTCAAAGAAGGCAGGGCCTTTATTCATCTGTTCAGTTACATCACAGTCCCCATCACAGTGGCTACACATAATAGACACTCAATATTTCTGAAGTACATAAATATATGAGGAAATAAATGAATACAGCTCTTGTACAAATGAGTTAATTTGTGTAATTAGTATAGCATCTGATAGAAAGTAAGCTCTGAGCAAATGTATCTAATAATGGACATGAAGAATTGAAACAAAAGGTCTTTCCTTTTATTTCTGTGCTATGGAAAAGAAGGAACAAAGATGAGGTTATGACTTGGGACCAAAGGTCTATAAGAGGCAGTCTCAGTCTTGAATATAGAGGTGGCCTGGGAGAACAGTCACTGGGGTGTAGGCAGTGAGAGTGGACTCAGCTTCACAAGTCAGAACTTCTCTTCATAACAGCAACATGATGCTGGAATTACTAGTAACGGTCTCATATGCCAGGACCAGGATATGATATACCTTCTGCATCCACATCACAGAGCCTCTTATAAGAATTGTTCCATACGTTTGGTATAAATTTATTGGGCTTAGACTATGTGCAAAATTTTGGCTGGATTCTGTGATTAAAAGATAAATAAACGGCAGGGCGCGGTGGCTCACGCCTGTAATCCCAGCACTTTGGGAGGCCGAGGCGGGTGGATCACGAGGTCAAGAGATCGAGACCATCCTGGTCAACATAGTGAAACCCCGTCTCTACTAAAAATACAAAAAATCAGCTGGGTGTGGTGGCGCGTGCCTGTAATCCCAGCTACTCAGGAGGCTGAGGCAGGAGAATTGCCTGAACCCAGGAGGTGGAGGTTGTGGTGAGCCGAGATCGCGCCATTGCACTCCAGCCTGGGCAACAAGAGCGAAACTCCGTCTCAAAAAAAAAAAAAAAAAAAAAAAAAAAAAGATAAATAAACTACCATCCCTCCCCACAACAAACCAGAGTGAGAAACAGACATGGAAACAAATAATTAAAAGCAAAATATGACTAGAAGTATGATAGCAGGATGGGCAAGAGGATGCTGGAGTAGAGAAAAAAAGATTGTCTCAGTCTGTGGAGTCAAGAAGGCTCTAAGAGGCGACTTCACAGATGGACCTTAAAAAACAGGTATAAGTTTCCCAAGAAGACATAATGGGAAGGGCATTCTAGAATGAGGGAACAGTATATGCAGAGTGCGGAGTCATGGCACAGCCTTCACAAATCTTGGAAAGGGTGGGAAGTTCTGGTGGTTTAAGTATAAGGTAAGTACATCTCACAGGTATTGGAATGAGTGGTTTTGCTTTTGCTTTCTCCACTTGAAAGATATGTGGGAAATAGACACAATAAAAATTATGCATAGGAAAAAATTAATCTATTGGTGAAAAATCAAAGATTTACTGATTGTTTTTGAATGTGTTGTTGTAGTGTGTTTGTTCCTTCAAGCTAATCATAGAGATAATTTCTGGCATCCAAACTGTTTCAGGTTCTTTCTTAAATGTATTGCTCAGGCAATGTTCTACTAACAAAACTGAAAACTCAAAGTTAGAAAAGAATGACCCAGAATACCAACAGCCTAATAACCACGTGTTCATATTCCCATGTTCCTTTGAGGCTGCAGTTTGACTGGCCCATCCCTTTCCCAGGAGACTTAATGAATGAAAACAGGACTTGACTGCATTTGAACTAAGGCAGAACACTGCAGGGGCTCCTGAAGGATATGTATAGAATACCTGTCCCTGGAGAACATAAACTAGAACATAAACTAGAAAGAGGGCTGGCCATTGTCCACTCTTGAAGGTGTAGATTTCCAGGATAAGGAGAATCAGTATGAATCTCTAGTTCATGGATTTTTAAATCTTGGATCCAGACATAGAGGACCCTCCTAGTCTTCTGTGGGTGGAGTAGGGGGTGTCCATGGAAAGTGTTTTGGAATCGAGGAGTCACTTGAAATTGTATGCCTAAGTATTTTGTAAGTCTACATGTGCGTTTTCCAGGGAAATGGTCCTTTGTTTTTTGGAGAGCTTGTGTATGATTTAAGTTTGAAGGTTTCTCTAGTTGTTTTCTGTCTATTCACCAGATCACATTGAATCAACATGTTTCCAACTTATTGTTCTGAAGCCTGGGAACTGAACAAGCCTGACTCCCAGTTCTTGGCAAAGAATAGAGCTTTTTCCTAGGCAGTCTTTCAGAAAATCCTGCTATTTCTCCTTCCAAAATACATCTCAAATTTGTCATGTGTCTCCATCTCCAACACCAAGCCCCTGGCCACCAAGCCTCCCCATCATCTCTCACCAGAACAAATGTCAAAGACTTCAAGGAGGCCTCTTTTGTTCACCCTTTCCTTGCTGCACCTAATTTTCACAGAGCATCTTGAGTGATACATTTTAAAATGGACATTATGTCACCACCACACTGAAAATTCTCCAACAGTTTTTTATATTGCCTTCAATGTAATCCAAGTTTCTTAGTACCCAAGGGCCCTAAAGCCCTATGTGACCAATTTTCTTTGCACTTTTACAACCTCAGTTGATGCCACCTTCCCTTTTGCTCACTAGAATCCAACTAGGCTGGACTTGCTTCTGCTCCTGACCTTGCCCAGTTATTTCACACCTCCAGGCCCACATCCATGGAGTTCCACCTTCTGGAATGTTCTTCTCCTTTCTTCACATGAATAGCTTCTTGCCATCACTTAGGTAAGTCTCAACTTAATATGGCAATACTTTTGTGGCAATACCTGTCACGCTGGAGTCTGAATGATTGGATAGATATGGTAGTGGACGAATGAATGAAAAAAATAAAAAAGAAGGCCTTGTAAGTAGTCTTCAGGCTCCATCTTTCTGTATAGAACTAATGTCAACCCCCGAGGGGTGCTAGGCTGTCAGATATGCTGGGATGGCAATGGTGGTCAATGGGGATATGAGTTGGAAAGAGTTGAGAAGGGCATGCTGAGGATGATTAAAGGTTGCTAATTAGAGGGTGTGGCCTTCAGTCCAAACCATGCTCTTCTCAAGGGCTTGATGTGCCTAAGTTTAATTTGAGGCAACACCTGTATCTTAGACCGTAGTAAGGGAGGCAGGGGAGGGGAGGAGGATTTTCAAACTGAATATAGCACACTAAGGGGCTAAAGGAAATATTTGGAAGGCCTTCAGGGACCTTTCCTTGATCAAGGAAATTTAAGAATGGTTTTAGATGAGCAAGAGAAGATTTGGGATGAAGGTGAGAGGTGATGATGATCTGATATTCAACCAAGGCTCACAACCAATGGCTCAGGGACAGGTGGGACAGAAGGTCACCTTGTCCTCTTTCTCTAGCTAGGCTGACAAACCGTCACACCTCCAGTAAAACTCACAAGCATTGATGCTCTTAATTTCTTACCTTCTTTTTCCCCATTCCTATCAATGTCTGGCTCAAATCTCCAATCTTGTCTGCCTCCCATTCCTGTCCCTACTTGTAAAGCTGAGGGTTGCTTATGCTGGATCCCAGGGTCCTTATCTACCTCTAACCTAGCATGTTCTGACCTTTGGTTCTCCCTTTTGAGATACTTTTTAGGAGGGCCCCTTAACCCAAACTCTTTCTCCAGGAATCAAATAATCTTTGTCCTGTGATTTGTACTCTAGTCAGGTCTGCTCAGGTCTGAGAGGGGGAATTTTAGGGCCAGTTCCTGTTAACTTTTATAACTTTGTCTTTAGGGAGGGAGTATAGCTTATTAGTTAAAACCATGGTCTCTTTTTTCAAAAATTTTACTTTAAGTTCTGGGGTATATGTGCAGATCTTGAAGGATTGTTACATAGGTATACATATGCTATGGTGGTTTGCTGCCTCCATTCCCCTGTCACCTACGTTAGGTATTTCTCCTAATGCTATTCCTCCCCAATCTCCCCACCCCCCTGCTATCCCTTCCCTAGCCCACCACCCCACAACAGATCCCAGTGTGTGATGCTCCCCTCCCTGTGTCCATGTGTTCTCATTGTACAATACCCATCTATGAGTGAGAACATGCAGTGTTTGGTTTTCTGTTCTTATGTCAGTTTGCTGAGAACGATGGTTTCCAGATTCACCCATGTCCCTACAAAGGACATGAACTCATCCTTTTTTATTCCATGGTGTATATGCCCCACATTTTGTTTATCTAGTCTATCTTTGATGGACATTTGGGTTGGTTCCACATCTTTGCTATTATAAACTGCTGCAACGAACATACGTGTCTTGTGTCTTTATAATAAATCTATTTATAATCCTTTGGGTATATACCCAGTAATGGGATTGCTGGGTCAAATGGTATTTCTATTTCTAGATCCTTGAGGAATCGCCACACTGTCTTCCTCAGTGGTTGAACTAATTTACACTCCCACCAACAGTGTAAAAGCATTCCTATTTCTCCACATCCTCTCCAGCATCTGTTGTCTCCAGATTTTTTAATGATCGCCATTCTAACTGGCGTGAGATGGTATCTCAATGTGAAAACCATGGTCTCCTAACTCATGGGTGATTCTACTAGTTCAAACCTCAGCAATGCCACTTAAGTGCAACTTCAATCAAAGTGACTTCTCCTTTCTGAATCCCATTGTCCTTATCTATTAAGTGGGTTCCAAATAGTCCCTTCCTCCTAGGGTTGCTATGAAGATTAAGTAAGATGATGCAATCGATCTTCCACTCAGCCCCTTGAAATTTTAAAAAGATCAAGCTGATTTCCAGCTTGCATAATCTGCAACAATATGCCGGAATGTGTGTGTGTCTGTCTGTTTTAAAATTTTGAGTCACAACTGCAGAAAATCCTGTTGCCTCTTTTTCTCTGTGTGTGTGCGTGCGTGCATGTGTGCACATGCAAACACACAGAAAACCGAAAGTGCAAAAGAGTTACATCAGCTAGGAGCAGGGTCCAACCAGTGACCATGGTACAGGTTGTATAAATACCCCAACTCCCTCACACCTCAGGTGGGATAATTCCAAAGCATGTGTATTGCACAGTATTATACAACTTCCTCAGAGAAATTAGTTTTAATCCTCACTACGATAGCTGGCTTGATACCAAACTCATTACTGCTGCTTTCATTTCCTTGTATAATTTCCCCACTTCCACAAGTGTGTTAGACATCCCAAATAAACTACTTGAGCCATAATCTTGGCCTTAGGATCTATTTCTTGGAGAACACACCCTAAGACAAAATTCTCAGCATAGTTCCAGGTTCTTTGTAAACCTTCAGTATTCAATGACTGAGCTATTATTGTTATGGGAGAAATCTGACCTCATCTCAGTGGGAAAGACCTCACTATGCCACCCAAACACTAACAAAAGGAACATGCTGTCCATCACAGGGAATAATCAGCCTAGGCCTGCCAGTAAATTGCAGTCCTGTCTGCATGTTTTACTAGCCAAGTTGCCTCCTTGTGCTGTGAGCCCAGAAACTACTGAGGGATACCACCAAAGTGTTCCTTTCTGGCACAACTCCTCAGCCTCCAGCGAAGCAGTCTGCAAGACAGGGGAATAAGCCTGTCTCTTCAGGTGGGGTGAGAAGCCTCCTTGCCCTGCCCAGAACAGGTCTGGCTGGTGATCGCTCCATTGTCACAGATGCCAATCAAAGGCAAAGCTGGGGCACTTAGTCCAAAAATTGAATTAAGAACCTCAACTGGGCACAAGCAACACCCATAAATCTGCCTGTAGATCTTTTGCCTGTTACTCATTTTGCATCTTCCGAAGTCACTCTATAAAATTTATCTCCCGTAAGGAGAGTTCCAGGGGATTATCCCCACCAAAGACCTTTCAATTTTGCAGGCAGCTTTCAAAGTTCACAAACTGATTCCAGCCCAGATGTCCTGGGAGGACACTCTTCATTCCCTTGGCCAGCTCGAAGGCTGCTTCCACTGACTCACATTAATTTAGTATCTACTGCATGTCCAGCAATAAGCTACTTGAAGTATCGCATAGTCACTAAGAGAGTAGGCTCTGGTGTCAGGTTATCTTACTGCAAATCTGTGCTGTCTCTGACTCCAAACCCATAGAATTCAGTAGAAGGGACACTATGTGACTTCTTCTAAGGCTCAATTATAAAAGGCCATGTAACTTCTGCCTGGTTCTCTGGGAACACTCACACTTTGTGTATTAGTCCATTTTCATAATACTATAAAGAAATATCTGAGACTGGGTTATTTATTGAGATGGAGTTTTGATCTTGTTGCCCAGGCTGGAGTGCAATGGCGTGATCCCGGCTCACTTCAACCTCCATCTCCAGGCTTCAAGCGATTCTACTGCCTCAGCCTCCCAAGTAGCTTGGATTACAGGCATGCACCACCACGCCCAGCTAATTTTGTAGGTTTAGTAGAGACAGGGTTTCTCCATGTTGGTCAGGCTGGTCTTTAACTCATCACCTCAGGTGAATCGCCCACCTCACCCTCCCAAAGTGCTGGGATTACAGGCACGAGCCACCACGCCCAGTCAGAGACTGGGTAATTCATTTTAAAAAGTTCAATTGAATCACAGTTTTGCATGGCTGGGGAGGCCTCAGGAAACTTACAATCATGATGGAAGGCAAAGGGGAAGTAGGTACCCTCTTCACAAGGTGGCAGGAAAGAGATGGAGGGAAAGCAGGGAAAACTGCCTTATAAGACCATCAGATCTCATGAGAACTTACACAATCTCACAATAACAGCATGGGGCAAACCACCCCCAGGATCCAATCACCTCCCACCAGCTCTCTCCCTTGACATGTGGAGATTACAATTCGAGATGAGATTTGGGTGGGGACACGGAGCCAAACTATGACACTTGGAGTCCTGGGCCACCATGTAAGAGGGCTGCCTATCCTGAGACCAGCATGCTGGAGTGGTCATGGGTACATGCTTCAGCAGCAGCGCCAGCTGAGCTTGTCCTTCAGTCATCCAAGCCCAGATATCAAGCACAGGAGCAAAGAAGCATCTTACAAGTGGATCCTCCAGCTCAACTGTTTCCAATCCAACTGTTAAAGTTATCCCAGCCATTTATGAAGTTCCAGCCAAGGCCCCAGACTTCATATGAGGAAAAACTGTACTTCTGTGCCCTTCCCAAGTTCCTGATCCTCCAAATACAGAGCTTACTAAAGTGGACGTTTTATGCTATTAAGTTGCATAATTGTTTGTGACACAGCCATAGCCAACTTGAACATTCTCTAAGCCTCAGTTTCTCTATCTGTGAAATGGTGCCAGGAATGGTGCCAGCCTATAGAGACTCTGAGGAATAAATAATTGCTGTGCACCATAATCACTCAGATGTTGGTGAGTATTACCATCATCACCTTCATTTCATTTAATTGAAGAACATATGAGTTAAATCTTTGTGATGAAAATCTAGTTAATTGTTGTGCAAACTGTCTCTTCTAATTAGATGAATAAGACATATTGATGAAAAAGATGAGCTCAACTCTTAACTAAAAATAATATGTCTATAAGGTTTCAGAATTTCATCAGTTCTTTAAAAGATGCAGAAACAGGTTTGGTAAGTGTTTCTGTAGCGGGAGGGGGTGGTATCTATGTGCATCTGTGACTTCATATTTGCTTTACATTCTTCTCCATGCATATGTTTGCAAAATGATTGACAGACACATTACAAAGAGCAAAGGGATCGTGTGTATGTATACATGCATGCACTCACAGCTTCTGCAGTATGTGAAGTACCCTAAGTGGTAACTGACACTCCCATTAGTCGGCTTCGTCAATCCCTTCCAAGCCTAAATGCTTTTATTTTCTCGTCCACAGATCGATAGGGCTGGCAGGTAAGTGTCTGCCACATCAGGACAGTGAGACCCTTGCGGGTCAGATGACCTTAGCCCCTCCTGCAGGTCCTCAGGCCCAGCCACGCTGAGCAGGTGTTTGAGAAGTGAGCCAGACCACACTTGAGCATCGAGCCGTCAGGGTACAAAATCAGATCTGATCGGCCTGTGGAAGATAAATGAGCTGGAGTCCCCCCAGCCCTAGATTTGGTCATCTCTTTATGAGCTCTGAAGGGCCTATTAGCAGATCTGATGAGTGCTGGGGGAGATGAAGTCGGCCTCGAACAACGTTAGCCGGCAGAATCAAATCATTCCCAATCCCCCTAGGGAGAAGGAGACGGGCTGGCTTTCAGAGGCAGCATCCTCTCGTCTCCATTGCCTATAAGGTTTATATGAACACTCAGTTGGGGGAAGAAAAAACACTAAGCACTTTTTTTTTTTTCTGGTAGAATCGACTAAGAATTTCCTCATATATCTAATAGCTTCTCCTCAGGCAATTTGATGTCCCTGCTTAGACAGGTGCCCTCTCATTTTTCCCTCTCAGAGTCTCAGCTTAGGAGGGAGTTACACCACTCAGAAGGGCCAGCTGAAGCCAGCTCCCTTGTCACCCTCTCTGAGCCCTGTATCCCACTCAGCTAGAAATTGGACTAGCCTTCAGGGTGCCGAGTGGAGTCTCTTCTGTGAGGCGGGGAGGTTTGATGGGAGCCATAGAGCAGGGGATCAGAAGTTCAGCTCTTGGTAGCTGGATGACAGCGGACAATTAATACCATGGAGCCATAGTGGACTCCTCTGTAAAATGAGACAGCAGGTTTTGTCCTGACATGGTTGTGTGAAGATTAAATGAAATCACAGGTATCCAGTTGATGAGCTGCTCATGGAAGGACCCTTTCCTTTCTCTCGTTCAGCATAACAGGGAGTCTGACTTTCTGAGCCCGAGAAAGGGGTATTTAGAAGAGGCAAACAGTAACCACAGGGATTTCACCAGCTTATTAGAAAGATGAAAAGAAAGATAATTAAATCTAGGGCAGGGTTTGGAGAGAAGGAAACATCTTCCTGAAGAGAAGAAAACTGACAAATATCTTACTCCTTACCCCTGCATCTTGGATAACATGAAATAGACCAAAGAAGACGTAGGTGTGAATCCTGACTTCATAGTTGTGTGTCCTTGGCCCCAGTCACTTACCCTCTTGGATTCTCAGTTTCTACATCTGTAAAATAGGAACAATTAGGCTATTTAGATTGTAAGGAAAGTATGCAAGAGTGCCGAAAATCACTTTAGTAGCTGACACCTAGGATCAGGTGCACCCCAAGTATCAGTTACCTTCTCCCTTCTTTTCTTATTTGTCTGCACAACTTGCAACTCTTTGCCTACCTACCTTTCCTCACAATTGTGTGTGTCTGTCCCTGTGATCCCTTAATTTATCCTTCATCTGTGGTGAGGCTACTCATCTCTGGCTGCCTTCTTGCTCAATAATATTTTCTTCTCTCTATGGCAGGTAGCTGTTGTAATCCTACTCAATTTTTTTTTTTTTTTGAGATGGAGTTTCACTCTGTCACCCAGGCTGGGATGCAATGGTGCAGTCTCCGCTCACTGCAACCTCTGCCTCCTGAGTTCAAGTGATTCTCCTGCCTCAGCCTCCTGAATAACTGGGATTACAGATGCACAGTACCATTCCAGGCTAATTATTTTTTAAAGTAGAGACAGGACTTCACCATGTTGGCCAGGCTGGTGTTGAACTCCTGACTTCAAGTGATCTGCCTGCCTCGGCCTCCCAAAGTGCTGGGATTACAGGCATGAGCCACCTCTTGACATTTCTTGTGATTTTTTTTTTTTTTTTGGTCTGTCTGACCACCCTACTTGACTGCAAGCTCTCTGAAGTTGGGGGCTGTCTGTTACTGATTAAATAACATTTTAATCAGAGGTTTTACATATTTGCTTTTTAAATAAATTGAGAGACCCCTACACACCAAGCACAGTGCAAAGGTATATGACTGAGGAGAGAATGGGACAAAAAAGAATCTGCCCTCTGAGGACTTAAAAAACTGTCCTTTGTGGGAGAAAAACCAAAACCAAAATGGAAGTCAATGATAAGATAATTAATGTCTCTAACATGTCCTTACAAGGACAGAAACCAGCAGGCTGAGATGAGAGAAACTGAAGGAAGTCACTTTAGGCAGGACAAGCTTTCAAAAGAGGTTCAATTCATGGAGGCCATCGCATAAGACAAATGGATGACATGAGGAATGAAGACGAACCATCTTTCCTGAAAGTCAGGAGGAGAGAATTTCTTCAAGCAGAGGGAATAGCACATGCAAAGATCCTGAGGCAGGTAAGAGGTCAGGTTTGGCAGCTGCAAAGAAGTTTCTATATCAGGGGGGAATAAATGGCAAGGAGAGCAGCATCTGGTAAACATAAGGAATGAGACAAGGATTAAGTCACAGAGCTCAGCAGGACAAGATCAGATGTTTAGACTAGGTGTCAGCAAACTGTAGCTCTCTATTTTTATAAATAATGCCTATTTTTGTAAATAGTGTTTTATTAGTACACAGCCACACCCATTCATAGACACATTGTCTATGGCTGCTTTCAAGATCTGATGGCAGAGTTGAATAGTTGCTACAGACACCTCATGGCCCAAAATCCTAAACTATGTTCCATCTGGCCCTTTACAAAAAAAAAAGTTTGCTGGCCCCCAGTTTAGATTATGCAACAAGAAGCCAGTTTGACGGGCTTTTAACTGAGGAGGGATGTGATCTGATTAGACACTCAGAACAGTGCCTGGCACACATCAGATTCTCAAATGTGTTCCTTGAATGAATGAGTGGATACTTAGATGAATAACGCTTCATTATCCATAACCATATAATATTATCCCCTCCATTGGCACAAATAATCGGAGGGTTTACAGGACTGAATGGGAGCCTCCCATCCATCCGGGCAGACTACGTTTTCCACACTGCTAACAGCTGACTGATACTTAGAAAATTGAATGTTTTATGCAGCTTCAGATTGAAAATAGCAGTGTGGTTTTCACCACAGGGAACCCTCTTAATGTAAATCCAACCCAATTACACACACGCAGGCAGGCGCCGAATTTGCAGCGAGACTGAGTTTTGCCCAGCAGCAAATGAAATACAGTTCCAGAGAGGAAAGGGAGGTCTGTCAGTGAGGGTGTGGGAGTTGCAGAAGGCACCTCAACCCTAAGGGCCGCTGCGGTGTGTGACTCATGTGTGGAGGGTACTGGGTAGCTTACAGAGCCTGAAAGAAAAAGGATGAAGTGGCTTATGTAAATGTACAGCAAGCTGCATTCTGCAATTGCAAAATCATGAATAGGGGAAATTGGTGGAAAACCAGAACTAACTTTTGGCCCCAGAGGGTTCCTATGACCAGTTACAGAGATGACCAAAGCCTTAGAGAAAGTTAGAGACTGAGCTTTTAAAATAACAAATAATCACGATGAGCTTTGTGACATACGTGCAAGATTAGATATATGAAATAATGAGGTGGAGAGATTAAACACAAGAATTGGTTAAATCAAATATCTGCTTTGTGGTCAGGGTCCCATATGACCACCAACCATGTAGCTGTCCTATAGGGGTAATGCCTCTGAGCACTGAAATGTCCTCCATTTGACACCCCCTCCCACAATATAGACATGTGGGCACTTGCCGCCATTTGCCAGATATTCAGGGGTCCCCTGAAGTCCAAAATCAAGGTGTGGGCAGGGCCATACTTTCACTCAAGGTTCTCGAGAAAGATCCTTCCTTGTCTGTTTCTAGTTTCTTCTTTTTAAATTTTTTATTTCCATTTTTTGTGGGTATCGAGTAGGCATGCAATGTGTAATAATTTCATCATGAAAAATGGGGCACCCATCACCTCAAGCATTTATCCTTTGTATTACAAACAATTTGATTGTACTTTTACTTAGTTTAAATTGTACGATTAAGTTATTACTGTCTATAGTTGCCCTGTTGTGCTATCAGATAGTCGATCTTACTTATTCCAACTATATTTTTGTACCCATTCTTTCCCAAGTTTCTAATCGTGGCAGCAATCCCTGCTGTTCCTTGGTTTGCAGCTAACATCACTCCAACCTCTTTCTCCGCCATCATATGCTGTTCTCCCTGCAGGTCCCTGTGTCCAAATCACCTCTTCGTGTAGGGATACCAGACATTGGATTAGGGTTCACTCCAGTCCAGTGTGAGGTCCTATGAATTTGAACACATCTGCAAAGACCCTATTTCCTAATTCATTCATCTTCACCCATGCCATAGGTTAAGATTTGAACATATCTGTTGGGAGCACAAAGTTTTACCCTCAGTAGATCTGTAGGTTGAGTCCTATGGAAGGGTTTTATGGAAGGAAGAGCCCACGGCATGCATTTGGCAGTGTTCCCACTGGCTAGAGAGGGCACCTGGAGAAAGCAGCCATACTCCTCTTGTGTGAAGGCTCTGGGGGTAGGCGATCTAAGTGTCTGCTCATAATGAAAACCAGAGCTCAGAAGGCTGTAAATCTAACCAAATACAACTGCTTGCCACCAAAAACACCCTCTTCCCCAGAGGTCTCTGTGTCAGCCTTCTCCCCTGGCACCTCCCCAAACACCTCCCTCTCTACTTCTTGTCTACTCTGGGTCTCTGCCATTTAGACTCTGCCCTCTAGATTCCCTTTCTTCTCCAGTCTGTCTGCCTTCCACCCATATCAAAGGTCAATTCTCTTCTTTTCCTTCTGTGGCCTTTCAGTCCCAAGGAAGAGGCTAGTTAATCCTCAAAATCTGAGCCCAAACTAATTCCCCTTCATCAAAATTCAGAGCTGCTGTTCCAATCATGATGATATCAATAATAATAACTGACTAAACCACATTCCTGGAGTGAAGATATTTTTCTTCCATCTTAGAGAAGGCCCCCTTCTGCCCAAGAAACATCTGACCAAGTTTCTAATGTAGCAAATAAAAATAGATTGAAAGTCACAGCAATGAAAGTTGGAAATTCCTCTCCCCCTCAAACCTTTGGCAATCAGTGTGATCAGTCACTAATCTCTGTAATGTTGTACTAGCAGGTAGTTTCCTGATAGGCCTGTCATCTAATTTTAAAAATCATTCACTTGAGATTAAAGGATCAGAAAAAGAAAAAGTCATCTGCCTCAACATGTCCCAAACTATAACATGCATCAGATCACCTGGGGATCTTGTTAAAATACAGAGTCTGATTCAGTAGGTCCCTGGATGGGATTTGAGATTCTACATGTCTAACAGGGCACCACACAATGATGCTGATGTTGGTGCCCTTACCACAGCTTGGGTATCAAGGGTCTACATGATCCCTGTGGAAAGAGGATAATTGCTTATCCAGAAGCATGTGTGTTCCAGCCAGAAGGCCACTTGTAATGCTGCTCTGTCTTAGGCAATACAGAAAATCATCCAAGGCAAGTAAAAATTAACTTTTACACCTTCATTGTATTGTAGAAAGCTACCTTCTTCATGACAAAAAGTAAGGGCTTATAAATACATTTGTGGTCTCTTATGTTGGCAGCTATGCCAATCAAATTTCTGCTCCACATATATCTTTATGAAAAGCTATAGTACTAGAGAAATAAAGATTTTATGATTTCACAATAGACCTGATCATGGCAGAAAGTGGGAGGAAGGCTTTATGTAAGGTTTTATGTACATGCAATTGTATTTAACCCTTGCTACAAGCCAATAGGGAAAGTGAAGAAACAGAGGTCCCGGAAAGTTCCATCCAAAATTGGCCCCAAGCTCCAAAATTATTTCATAAAACACATTGGACTTCATGGTCTCCGCTGATTGATCCCTCATTGGTTTTTCATCATTGATGCTAAGGCCCACATTGTCCTTGTGGAGACTCGATGTGAGTCAAACAAAAACAAGTTTGCATCCCTGCTGTCTCCTTACACCCCAGCTTGCTTGCGTTAAGACTGGGGATATTGTCCAGACCACTTCAGAGCTGATGGGAGAGTCCATCTAGGGGGAAATTGTCCTGAAGGGCCCCTGGAGGAAGCCACTCAATGCCAATTCATTTTCCCTTCACCCTACAGTGGAATCAGAAGGAAGTGATGACAGAAACCTAAAATCACCCATCCTGGGGTCCCTGAGATCCACTGCCCACTCATTTCCTGCATGTGCCAACTTCCTCTCCAAGAAGCCCGGTTATAAGGCTTCTTGCCCATGACAGCAGAGCAGGGAGTAATCAGGGCTGAAATAAAATAGTGACTAACTTCTGAATAAACCTTGGGGGTGCCCGGATTGGGGCCTCCACCCCATCCCATAACTCCCTGACCTCTTATGAGTGAAGATGGAGGGGAAATGACCACCAGGTCAAGTGTATCTGAGGTAGCTAAAAATGCCAATTTCTTCAAAACCTGTACATGGTATAGTTTTCTGCTGAAGACCTCAGCTCTGGAAACTGGTTTAGAATTCTGGCACTACCTTTTCCGGGTGTACAACCTGGGGCAAGGTGACCCTCTCTATACCCCAGTTTCTTCATCCATAAATCTCATAAAGTTCTTATAATGTGCAAATGATTCATGTTTACACCTACTTAAGTCTTTGGCTTATAGTAAGCATTCAATAAATAATAGCAAGTACTATTATTTATATTTCATTATTATCATTAACAGTTCCCCCTGCCAATATAGCCTACTACTTTTTCCTGATAACAGGATTGAGGGAATCAGACACTGTTTAACCCTATAGTTGTTGTCATTTTTTCTTTAATCCTCTAGTAAATACAGTCATAATCCCAGGGCTTTCCATGGAAACAACCACTGAAAGTAAATTCCCTAGAGCTCTGCAACAGGTCAGTCTTAGATAGAGTAACAAGAAGTTCTGATCTTAAATGCGAAATATGATAGAAATGTGTATGTTCCAGAATCATGGTACTGAAAAAGTCCAAGGTCCCACTTAGATTCAATGGCAAACAAACAAACAAACAAAAGCATGTTGTGATTGACTGGTGATGATTGATATGGCTACATGAGAAATTTTCAACAAACAAAATATGCTACTCACTTTGCTTTCCATTGTGTGGGGGACAGAGAACCAGCCTTGGAGTCCAAAGAATTGGATTCAAATTCTGACTCTGCCCCTTAATGGATGGTGCAGCACTGGAAAAGTAATCTAACCTTCTGGGTCTTGAACCACTTATTTTTATGAGCAGTGGCTGCTCTCATTATCTTATGAAAATAAGCCTTTAGATACACAATAAAGAATAATAGTATAAACACCTTCTTTCTCCTCCCCCCTCTCCCATTCCCCTTCCATCTTTCTTCCTCTCTTCCTATCACTTTCTTCCTTTTTCCTCTTTTCACACTGGTTAGTCTTCTCATTCTTTCTTTCTCTGCTTTCTCTGTTGGCCCATGCTCATAAAATTTCGCCTTGGACAGGAGTACTTCATCCGTTTCCCCAGAGCAAGGTCACTGAGGATACAGAGCCCATGTGCTGACCCCCAGTTCCAAATCTACAAAATCAGTGAACCACAATGAGAGTGGAATTCCCTAAGCAACCTTACACCAAAAAAATCAATCAATAAATAAATAAGTCTGGCAATGCTTAACTCCTCAAAGCTTCTAGTAGGTATTCTGGAAAAGGGATAAGCTATCACCACCTCTGATTAAGTTTCTTTTATATGCCAGCCCTGTTTTTGTCATTGAGGATACAGAAATGAAAGAAACCACCTTGTGCTGAAAACGTGGAGTAACTAAATTACCTTAGGGGCTGATAGCAGGATTGCTAGCAGAGGTCACAGCTGAACTGACCCTTAAAATTTATTTCAGCAGAGCAGTGAGATAGCATATATAAGCCACATAGACGCCCAATCAGAAAAACGTGAAATCTCAGAGGTGTGTGCATTCTACTACCACCAATTCCCCATTGAAATGCCTTCTTCCCACTCCTGAGACCATCTTTTCCTTTACCCACACTCCATTTCCTGGAATACCCTCTATGCTTCTATCCCATGATCCAGATTTATGCTTCTCACACTGGATACCTACCCCAATATGAGTTACTTAGTCTGTGTTTCCTAATCTCTGGTCTAATTGCCATATAATCCACCAACCCAGCCCAGCAAATTTCAAAAAATAACCCAAAGGGAACACTCATATCAGAATCACTTAGACAGCTTATTAAAAATGCAGTGACCAAGGCCCCACTCATTATATTCTGAATCAGAATGGGGAGGAAGGCGTAAAAATGGAGTCTACATTTCCACAAAGCCCCTCATTGACTCACGATTAAGAACTATAGAACCCATTCTTGCTAAGGTGACACTAACTGATAACAGCCTATCCTTCCTGCGAATTTAATGAATACCTTCTATAACTGGGCATTCTGTGAGCATATTTTGCATACATCATCTCTTTGAAAGTGATTGTGTTATTAATTGGTGCACTGGTATCATTTGCACAAGTCCAAATATTTTAAATTTAATTCTTCCAACAACTTCACTGAACAAGAATGAACTCTATAAGGCATTTCTTCTTTCTATATAGTTTGAAGCTGGAAAGCAACACAAATAGCTCTGTTGTGTACATATCCTGTACCCCAGAGATTGACCCTGTGGATCGATCCATCCAGTATGAACAAAGGGCAGAGAAGAAAGAAATTCTCCCACAGTGATGTGGGTTGAGTGGGCACAAAAGGACTCAGATATTATCCCCTGAACTCTCAATTTCAGCCTGTGAGCCTGTGTCTTTGACAAATGAAATCATCAGATAATGAAAGAGAATATTCTTAGCAAACTTCTGCCCCTACATGTAAGGTATATGGTATAAGAGTTACAGTCCTGGGTTCTTGACTAAGACAGACTTGAGTTTGAAACAAAGCTCTATCACTGCTTGTATGTGAGACTTTGAGTGAGTCAGGTGAGATACAGATAATATGGGATCTATCCAAAAGGGCGTTAGAGGAGCTCAAACACATAGTACATGCAGTGTGTTCAGCACAAAGTATCACAAGGATGATGGTGGGCTTTGTGGCCCCACCCTAACATTCACACCTAGCCACACTTCTGTCTGTGCTCAAAGAATCTCCAAGCCAGGTACCCTGTGTATTTCTGCAGAACCTCATCATCTGCTTTCTCTTGTCTTTGTTTTCCCTTGAAGCTCAGAATTTCTCAGCAGGAAGGCAAACAGCCAGACAAGAGGCTCTCATCACTTGGGGATCAGCATGAATTGACAGAAATCCCAGGGGAGTATCCAGCAAAGCATTAAGTGGGTTTCAAGAGCTGGAGACAGAATGAGGTGTGCTGGGGAGGTAGCTCTCACTAACTGGCTGCCTTCAGCCTGGCTTTGTGGAGACTGAGCCTCACGGACCTTGACAAGAAGACTGGTTATGAGTGAGTGGGTTGGGGAGGGGTTCAGCTGCTTCCAGTGTGAATGGGAGGACCTGGCTGAGCTGAAGAGGAGCTGAGAGATCAGCCAGAAAGAGACAAAGATCTCCTGGCATTTGTCAAGAAAGCACATCCCCCACCTCCAGCCCTTCATACACACAAATACCACCCCTGGTTATAAGAGTAATCCTTATCTGTGATGGCAGGGACCTCGTCCACCTCATTTTCCACTCTAACCACCTCAAAGAATAGTTATTGAATGAATCAATGAATGAATAAATAAATTTAAAGAACCTGAAGGACCATCATTTTTGTTTTCAGAAGAAGCCTTCCAGTTCTGAAATTTCAGACGGGATGGTCTTCTCACATTTTGTTTAGAAAAAACTAAAGAATACTGATGCCTTCTCTTTGAGTGTCAAGAATTCCATCTAGGATACTTATGCACATTCCTTCATTTAATCTCCTTCTGACAGCTCTATGAGGTGTATATCTCCACCTTTTGCTCAAAGGAGCCTACCCTGATTCAGAGAGGGTAAGTGACATATGTATAATCACACAGGAAGAAGCAGCAGGGCTGAGTTATGAATCCATGATGCTCTGATGCCCAGGTTGGTATTTATTTCCACTCTATCTCCTCAAGACTCTGTATATTTGTATGACTCTCTTACAGTCACTGAGATTTATTGTGCCCTTCTCATCTATTTATACCTCAGAGGAAATTAAAAGCATTCATGTTTATTCTTTGTTCCATTGAACGAGCTTCACCTAGTTAAAGCTAGATAAAGTCTATCCAATAGAAATATAATGCTAGCTAAACACTTAAATTTCCTAGTGCACACATTTTTAAAATTGCAAATAGAAACAGGTAACATCAAATTCTATAATATGTTTGATTTAACCCATTGTATTCAAAATATTGTCATTTCAACATGTCACCAATACAAAAATCAATAGTGAGATAATTAACATTTTGTGCTTGTCTTTGAAATTCAGAGTGTCCTTCATACTTACAGCATGTTTCAAGTTAAGCTGCATTTGGAGTGCTCATAGGAATGTGGGCCTGGTGGCTGCCATATTGGACAGAGAACTCCTGCAGGGATAAGACATGGGATCCATCAGCGTTGAGGATAGAAAGGAGACTAGCAAGGGGCCTGTAGCACTGCTGCTGGAATTCTGGCCTCCTGGCCCCTGCTGCAGTGCCCTTGTGCAGAAGGAAGTCTAGTAGATGGCTGCTGCAGTTGCAGGCTGCCTGCTATTCAAATTCCTGAAGGAGGATCAGAGAGATGCCAGAGATTTCAGGATGCCGGATCACATCCATTTCCCCACTGGAGTTTCTAATCAACTCAAGAGGCCTATAGGGAGGCCTGTATAGGATTATAATCCTGCTGAGCTTCTGCCCTGGGAGGGCCTACTTTGTCCCTGTGTGGTATCCCTGTCTCTCCTTCTTCGGGTCTGAGAACCCAGAAGATCCCCCTGGAAACCCAGCAGCATAGGCAGTCAAGTAGCCCAGATCAGTATGTGGGCTGTGAAGTGGGGATCCTGGGACAAATCCAACAAGCAAGAATCCCCCTCCATCCTCCTTGCTGGGGCTTTGTGCCAACACGGCCATCCTTGCTGCTCAGGAACAATCACTGGAACTCCACACTGGTAGCTTCTACTTGCTCCTGTCACAGGCTTGGCTGTGCCCCACTTTTGAGTGTCCCCAGCTACACATGGAAGCCTGCCAGGCTAAGCCGAGCTTGGCATGTTGAGCCTGGAACCACCTCAATGCTTTGCTGGAGAAGGGAAATGCCCAAGGCCCATTTGCTGAGCTACCATTCATTCCCACCAGGCGGCTTGGCAACTGTCAGATTACTAACAGCGACTGGATAATGTTTCCTGAGCAATTACTATAGCCCAGGCCAGAGCAAAGACCTTAACATGGATTACCCTGTTGAAGACATTCTCCATATAGTAGCCCGTGTGAGCTTTATGACACACAGAACTAACTGTATAACCCCCTTGCTGAAACACTTCGATGAATTCCCACTGTGCTTGGAATAAACACCTAAATCCGTAATAAGGCTTCCGAGGCCGCCCAGGCCCCTGCAGTCTCTGCAGCCCTGTCTGGCTCATGCTCCCGCTTCTCCCTGGTCTCTGACAGTGCTCACCTCCTTGGTGTTACTCACAATCATTGCCAGCTGATGAGGGAACTTGGCAGGGCTGGGTGTGGGCTTGTGCTCACTCTGAGACAGTGGCAGAAATTTGTGGGCTGTCTCTAATATTGACTGGCTGCCCCCACCTCCTTGGTTGTCATCCAGGGTGGAAAACACTCCAGAGCAGCCAATTATTATTTACTGTGACTTCACACACAGCACAGACACACACCCAGAACACTTCTCTTTCAGCTTTTAAGCTTCTTCAACATTGCTCATGCTGTAAATTACCAGAAATTTGCAGTGGATTCTCCTAATTAGTGTATTTCCCATCTATATGCAGTATCATCACCTTGCTGGCCAACAGAAGAGCCCTCCCATGTGAATTAAACGGGCTCTTGCATCCCAGGACCTAGGGAAGCTTGCCCTGGAAGAAAGGTAATGATCCCCACTCTCACCTGCACAGACAATGCTTTCACTCCAGCAGCCTCGTGAAACATCCAGCTAATCCGTAGTTCACTGTGATGCCCACTTAACAGATGGGAAAACTTGCTCAGAGATAGGAAACAGCTTGCTCAAGCTTATATGGTCAAAAAGCAACAGAATTGTGCTTTGCCTGTGTGTTGGCCTTTGAGGGAAATGTTGGGTCTGGGCTAGAGAGGCTCTATTTTGGGAATGAGGCTGCAAACCTGAGCCCCAGCCTCCAGGAGAGCTGCAGGGGGCTGCAGTGTCCAGAGGCTCAGGGTTTACCTCCCAACCTTGGCTACATGTGAGAGATCAGGCTCAATCTCCTCTCCAGAAGACTTTGTCTTCTATATCCCAAGCTGTGAATTTAGTGTCCATATCATTCCACCAAAGACCTCCCAGGCTACACTGAATAGAAGATGACTTCAAGGGTGGGCGCCCCCTCAGGGGCCTCCAAGACCATCACTAGGTACTGTCCTCTCCATCTTCAAGACATTTCCCATCTGATTCTCTCTTCCCTTGCCTTTGCCTTGTGCCCGAGCTTAGACTGCAGTGGTTTTTATCTGGGCTAGTGTCCCAGCCCCCTCTGACCTCCCTACCTTCAGCCTCACCTCACTATTCAGTCCACCCTGGATGGAGGTTTCAAGAGAGAAGTTTCTCCCGGTGATTTCTGCCTGTACCTCCCATTCTGACCTTTCCTATTCTCTACAGCATGTGTCTCTTAAATGAAACCCTTGTAACTGAACCTTCCCCTTCTACCCAGCCCATGGTCACTCCTAACAAAGTTGTAATAATCAACCTGGTATTCCTGTTTCCTCCTCACGTATGCTGATGCAGGGCCCATGGTCTAGCAAGACGCTGAGACCCCAGACTCTGCGTCCCTGCCTGGGGGAGGACCCCGTTTGGGCCTTGCCTTGCCCTGCACTCACTCCCATCACCTGTATCCCTGTGTCTCTTTTCTCCCTCTATCACCTGTACCATGTCACCCAGGAGCTGGTGGGAAGAAAGTTTCCTGGGCCCTGCTCCAGAATGCTTTTTTATGATATATACTTAGTACGACATAATATTTGAGATATACATATATATACAGTGAAATGGTTTCTACAGTCAAGTGAATCAACTTATCCATCATCCTACACCGTTATTTTTTTAAAACGTAAAATCTACTCTCCGAGGAAATGTCCAGTCTTTAACATATTATTGACTATAGTATCCTTATGGTATATATTTTATCGCTAGACTTACTTATCCTGCATAACTAAAACTGTACCCTGTGACCACCATCTCCACATTCCACACCGCCCCCAGCCCTTAGCAGCCACCAGTCTCTGTTTCTATTTGAGTGTTTTGTTGTTGTTGTTGTTGTAAGATTCCACATATAAGTAAGATCACGTAATATTTTTCTTAGTTTATCTGGCTTATTTCACTTAAGCACGAGGTCCTCTAGTTTCATTCATGTTGTTGCAAATGGCACAATTTCCTTTTTAATAGCTGAATAATATTTCTGTGTATTTGGGGAATATATATATATATAAAATCACAGTTTCTTCACTCGTTCATCCATTGATGGACACTTAGGTTGTTTCCCTGTATTAGTTATTATGACTAATGCTGCAGGGAACATGGGGCACAGATATGTTTACAAGGTACTGATTTTATTTATTTTATTTGGGTGTATACCCAAAAGAAGGTTATATGATAATTCTATTTCTAACTTTCTTAGGAACCTCCATATTGTTTTCCATGACAACTGTACCAATCTACATTCCCACCAACAGTATATAAGGACTCTCTTTTCTCTACATCCTTGTTAAAACTTGCTACCTCTTGTCTTTTTTATCATAGCCACTCGAACAGGTGTGAGGTGGTATCTCACTGTAGTTTTGATTTGTATTCCTGACAATTCAGGACGCTACATTTTTAACAAACTCATTAGATGATTCACAAGTCCTTGAGGTCCATGAGGTCTGAGAACCACTAACACACAAGCCTTTGTCATGGGATATGGCATGATCCACCTTGGGGACTGAGGGCCACTGTCTTCTCCAGCCTCATCTTCCCTACGTGCTCTTGAAATGCCACTTGAGCTTGCTGCCCAGGACCTCTCTCGTCTATCCTCTCGGAAATGTCTGCCCTTCCTTCCTGGTACAGCTCACTTGCCATCTTCTCCAGGAAGCCTTCCTGGGCTCCACAAAGCTGAGTTGCTCATACCATCCTCTGTGTACTTACAGCAATCTGCTTTTCATTCTGCAATGTATCTCAACTTCCTCTGTGGCCTGGGGATCTAGAGCCATTTAGACAGGGCCTTCCACTTCAGACGAAATGGGAGGGTGGGGAGAAGGGCCAGTAACGGCCTGAAAAGAAGGTGGCCCTTTCTGATCATCCACTACACACGTTCACATTCATCAATGACTTTGCTCTTTCCTACTAACCTAAGAGGCTTGAACTGCCATTCAGGTTCTAACAGGCAAGGACACTGAGGCTTGCAAAGCACAATATGGAGTCTGCACTGCTGATAAACAGCAGAGCTGGACCTGCACTTCAGCTCACCTGGACTACAGAGACACCATTAAGGCATCACTCTGAGAGCTGGAGACAGTGGTCATAAAACAGCTGATGACAACCTAAGATCTTGATTCTTCTGCTGTGCATGTTCAGTCCCTGAGCTCCCCTCTCTGCGTGCAGCCCATACGTGACTATGAGTCAAGCCTTTGACCCAGGGTGATTCTGGTGTAAAGCCCAGCATCACCGTCATAAGCGTGGGAGCCATTCTCCCCTTAAATTTACAGACCTGCTTTATACTCCCACAGAAACGCAGTCAGAAAATGACCCTCACACCAGGCATCCATCAGAAATCTGTGTGCAATTTGTCTTTATTATGAGGAAGAAAGGGTTGGTAGAGAAGCTTGGGGGAGGTGGAGGAGGAGAAATTAATTTGATGTCAGGTTTCAATTGTTGAGTTACTAATCTAATCAGTGACAACTTACCCTTTTAGATGTACAGCTTGGCTTTCCAAAAATTAGAAATATCCTCCTTTTCCAAAAGGCTGTTGGAAAGGAGATAATTACCCCAATACAATCTGTGCTTATTCTCAGAGTTGTGGTTTTTTTTTTTTTTTTTTTTTCCTTTAAACACGACAACATTTCCTACATGTGTTCAGTGAAGCTGAAAATGCTATTTTGATAATGGGCCCACAGAACGTTTAACAGGCCTGGATGACAATGTGAGACTTTCTTAAGGAACGAGGAGGCAATGAAAAGCTATTATAGGAGTCATTAATGGGGACTGGGAGGTTTGCTGGAGACATCACTGCAATTCTCAGTTTTGCACTTTTCTTAATAAAGCTCTTTGGAGATCAGATCCGAAGTGTGATCTCACCAAAACCCAGAGCCCTCAGCCCTGTCCTTACTCAATCTGACCCTCCCAGCTGCCAAGACTGAACCCTCCTCCCTTAATACCCTCCCCATTTGATAAATATTGACTAAGTATCTACCATGGGCTAATTTCCCCATTATGTACTGGCAATGAGTTGAAAACAGTCTTTGCCCCTACACTTTACAGCCCCGAAGGAAGGCAGCTAAGAAAGGAGAGCCATAATCCCAAGTGATGGGTTCCGTGATGGGGTAGCTGTGTGAGAGCAGAAAGTGGGCAGCAGCTAAAGTTTCTGACCTTAAAAGATGAATTGAATTTTCTTAGTGTGAGAAACTGAGCCTCATTAATCTGGCTTCAGTTCCACACCCATCCCTGAATCTAAGGCCAGAAGTATGAAATACACTCTGATTGGCCACATGGTCACATAACTACCCTTAAAAGTGACAGTAGCGTCAACTCCTGGAAAAAATCATTGACTTAAAGTAGGGGAGAGATGGTTCCCCATAGAACTAGGGGAGACATTCTGTTCCCAGAAGCAGGGAAGTAAATACTGATCAGGCTAAACTAGCAGCTGTCCACTAAGCAGATAGGCAGCTGTTACCCCCAACAGAGGTCATGCCATCTTTCAGTACTGCAGCTACAAAAAGCCACAACTCCTGGAACTTGGCTCCAAAAGGAGTTACTCTCTACCAAGCCAGTCTCACTAACCCTCCATTTCCAGTTCTTCCCAGAATAATGGGGAGCTTGCCCCTCTGAGAGTATGGACTTGATTGTCCTGTCAGCAGGAAGAAAAGCTAAAATTACCTTGTCATTTATCCTGGTTTCCTAGAATAATAAAAAAGAAAAGAAGGCAAAATGGAGTATCTCAAGAAACCCTCCAGCTGCATTAATAACAGCAAGCCAGGGAGAACATGTTATTCTGGAGAAGTATCTAAAATTCTAGTAGCCCTGAAAATGGAGCAATTTATTTTGTAAAGAAATGGGTGAGGAATCAAGTAAAGTTATGGAGAAGAGGTTATGCTAGGAACTGGGCTATAATCCTCATAGAAATGAATTCTAATAAGTGGCCCACATTCAAAAAATTGATGATCAATTTGCTTACTCATCTGGGTCTTGGGAGTGTGCAAAGTACCCATACATATGTGACTTCACATTCCAAAAATGCCCCGGAATTGGGAAACATTGCATTTGATAATGAGAAAACCTGTCCCAATAGATAAAGTAAATTCCAAAGTAGTTCTTAGGGGTGGAAATATAAACCATAACCAAGGGGACCCATTAGTGTTCACTATATTCAGAGGATCACAATGAGATGGAAATAACTGCATTATCCAGCCAGTTGAAGTCAAAATTCCCCTGAGGGAGGGACTGTCTTGGTGTGAGAAACTCATGATAAGTCCCTTGTAGGTCCAGACAGCTCCTTAAGATAAGGAGTTGTCTTGCTTGGGGTACAAGGAGAATGTATTGACTTTCCCCCCACAACATTGAGGAGGGAAGAAGACTAACTAGAGAAGAGAAAGAGAAGGAAAAGTATAGAAGGAGGGAAGAAGAGACAGCCCAGTGGATCCACAGCTAGTGAAGCAGTACAATGTGTACCAATCATTTGGAAACTGGGTATGTTCTTATCCTTTTAAATTAGTTTGTTCCTGTGATGGAAACCCTTCCTCCATTCTGAGTCTGACTGAGGCACATGGCTGTGTTTTCCTTGTTCTTGTTTTGGTTTGTATGTCAGTTGATTTTGTTTGGTAGAAAGACATGAAGAGGCTGTATCTGACACCTTAATCAGTGTGGTTCAAAACAAGGATTGCATACTAGAGATCAGGAGGCCATGAGTCAGAAAAATTATGAAAATTTAGGGAGATCCTGGAGAAGAGCCACAGAAATGGATATTTGAGGTCATCTTATCCCAATCCCAAGGGAGAGGGAGACTGACAATTTTTTATTTAAAAATAAAAAGTTAAGAATGAATGAATTACTTTTATGTCAAGGTCTTTTCCACTGTAATATAAAATATCTTTTGACAAATCTGGATAACTTCCATCTTTTTTTTTTTTTTGATACTAGACTTCTTAGTGCCTTTAACTTTTTACATACACTCAGACTCTCCAAAACACCTTCTTCATTCTGATACAATTCTCTCTGTCTTATATTATTCTATTTTTTATATCAGTGGGTTTTCTATAGCAGCATTTTTCAAAAAAACTTATTGTAACATCTCTGCCATTTTGCATGTGTCCCTACACCCTACAGACCTGGAGGAAATTGGGAATGTGGAAAAGCCACAGGTAGAGATTGAGAGGATGTTAAGAGAGTCTGAGAAGAAAGTGGGGCTTTGATTTCACAGGGCAGGCATGTGATAGCCTGGCCCCTGAGCTCCAAGTAGGCAGGAATACTATCTGCCTTATTCATTCCCATCTCTATGTCCCCAGGACCCAGGAAAATTGCTGGTGAAACACATAGGTGCTCAATAAATATCTGTCAAATGAATAAGTGAACAAGTGAACTCTTCAGAGCTCCATGAATTAAGTGTATGACCTAAGAATTAAGTATAGGACTCTGTGATTCACATCAACAAAGAAACTAAGCCTCCAAGAAGTCAGGTAGATTTCTCCACATCACAGAATCACCGGGATAGGAATTGAAGAGGCTTTGGCTGCACAGCCTGCATTATTTTCAGCCTCACATACTCTCTCTCTTCTTACTTCAGGAGGTATCCTTCTGGTCACCTTTGCCCCCAGCTTCCTGTTTGCACTGATCTACAATACATAAAACTGGGGTTCTCCACCATTAGAAGGCATTAGAATCACACAGAGCTGAACAAATGTGCAGGTTTCTGGGATTCACCCCCAAGAAATGTTGATTTTTGTAGTGGGCTCCACCCCCAAAAATACGGATTTCGTGGGCCGGAATGAGACTTGGGAATCTGACTTAACCTGGGTCCATTGCATGAGTAATCCCTTCATGGAAGGACCATTTTAGTAGCCCATTCAGCTTCCTGTAGATCCCTTTATTATTTTTTGTGTGTGTCTTGGGGCCTACGATTTTTTTAGGGGACCACCTTTGTGTTATTTGAGCCTTGTGCTACCTTGACCACATATACAAATATCCAGAAGTTCCTAGGAAATTATGTTTTGCTAGAAACTTTTAACTATTGAGATTCAAGTGAAGTTTTAGGAAAACTCAACTCCCTTATTTCAGGCCAAGACACTTCTGAGGCTTAATTTACACTCCAGTTTCCCTGTGGGATCAGACTGAAGTCAACTTCCACAGGTCTGTGCCTGAGATCAGACCCTTGCTTGGCTTCCAACTCTTCTCAGTCTGATTTTCACCTCCCTTACCAGCTTTCCCTTCATAAGTTATCTGTAAATGAATCCTCATCTCAGAATCTGTTTCTGGACAGTTGGACCCAAAACATACTTCCTGTCTTTAGTGTTTTATTGCTTATATCCTGCCCTGCCAAGACCTGTTCTTCCAGAAAGTTGAATACGAACAACTCAACTCAAAATTAACACAACTTGAAGTTTAAAAGTATGTTTTCCCCTCTCCCTGACAATTATACATATTTTGAGCTGACCATCTTTGAAACTGGTGGAAGCAGGCTAGAAAATGGAGGGAGGTGTGCCACTCTTCCAAGGAACAAAAATCTTATACCCTACACTAAGGGTCAGAAGACTGGGTTCTTAATTGCCTTTGGAGGCTGATGCAAGATTGAGGCCATCTTTCCATGAGAGCTCCCCTTCTTCTGACCAACTCCAGACCCATCTGCATAGACCTCACTAGGTTTCACCCCTATTTTTCCTCCTTACCCCTACAGAAATGCACATGACCTCTTTATGAAGACCCTAAGGTTTATCTGTCATTATTTTTTACATTTTCAAAACATAATAGAGAGAATAGAAAATCTATTTATTTATAGGGAACTGCATGACTGTGTGACACATCTCCCTGTTGTGAAATCCAAGCTACTGTCTTAAAACATTTAGAAACAAAAAGGGAAGAGATGAATACGGTGGTCTGAAGAGGAAGCTCTTGCTATGTATTTGCATTTCTATGGAAACAGCTTTGGGCAGACATGGCTTTGGTCCTCTGTGGTCAGAGGGACATGAAGTCAGGTGCCTGGCAGCTGGTCAGAGGCTGCTGCAGCAGCAATTTGCAGGGGACAGAATGGCATTAGAGAACAGACTCCAGAGGCCTCCAAACCTCCTGGTCCCAATAACAGGGACCAGGAACTCCTGGGTTTATCTCTCCAAATGCTCAGCTAGTCCTGTGGCAATCTCTCTCTGTGTGCACTTGCAAGCGGGCATACCTTGCCATTTTCTCCCTCACCCTAAAAGCACTATGCAAAAAAATATGAGATGCAGACATCAGAGAGAGAAGACCGATGGACTGCTGTAAGAACAGTGGCTAGAAGATAAGGAGAATAACCATTTTATGTTTATTATTAATAAATAGAACAGGTACAGTTGCCGCCAGTAATTCAAAAATAGTTATGCATTAGCAGTTTCAATTATACAGCTTAGTAGGGGGGGGAAAAAAGGACCAAAAAAAAAAAAACAAAAAAAAAAGAAAGCTATTTTGGAAACTGATGGAAAAACAGGTAACTACTCAATATCCATTCCTGATTAGAAAACAGAAAGATAAACAAACCTTATTAAAGTAAAAATAGGAAAAAATGTTGAATATGGTAATGCTACTAGAGTTTGACAACAAAAATCATACCTTATTTTAAAATAATAAAATCATTCCCAATGAGGCAAAACAGTAGAAAAAGTAGACTGGCATCATTATAGTTTATTATTGTTCTACAAATTCTACTACCCACGATAAGATAAGGAAAAAAAAAGATGTTTAACTAGCAATAAAGCAAAGCTAAAATTCTCCCTACTTGCAGGTGGATTTATCTGTATTAAAAAAAATAAAAGACTTAACTAAAAAAAAATAAGATTTTAGGAAAAGTAGAAAGATATGTGTTCAATATGCATATGTATTGAATGCCTACTGCATACCTTTGAACCATGGTGTATCATTTTAACTTTCACACACACTAGCAAGATAGGTCTAATCTTCTGTTCCTACAGATGACACAATTCAGATCTGGAGAAGTTTAGTACCTTAGTGAGAGACAGTTTCTAGCTGCTAAAACACGAACCCAGTGATGACTTCCTTACATCTCACATTCTTCATATAGTAGTCCAGTGTGACTATTACTATCAATATGTTATATTAACAATGTTAATAATAATTTTAAAGGTACTCCTTAATAAGTACTTCTTATTTGCTATGCATTGCACTATGAATGAATGAATAATGTCTGTTCCCCCAAACACCGGCAAATGTTCCTAAAACTTTCCATGGCCAAAATATACTTCTTCAATAAATAAGATTTTAATGCTATCAAATTACTTGCTTTCTCTAAACATCATTAATCATGTGTAATCTATGAGCAGAGAGGTATAGCATTTGGAACAAGAAATTATCTAAAAAATGAAGAAACTAAAATGTATAGGGAGAGTGACATCAGCAAGATGACAGAATAGGACTTCCCAGTGCCCAACTCCTTGGAGGAACATCAATTTGAATGAATTATCCTTGCACAAAAATAATGTCACAAGAGCCAAGGAAACCCAGGTAAGAGATTATAGCACCTGGGATTAGCACAGAAATAAGAAAAGGCCCATTGAAGAGGGTAGGAAGGACGGTTTCACATTACCTAAGTCATGCCTCCCTTAAGCCTGGGCAGCACAACATGTTGAGATACCCTCCACATGTGGGAGAGAAAGTGAAATAAGCCACAGACCCCAGCACCAGGACTGCTTTAATGAAATCAGCACTAGGCCAGCCTCCACAGCCCCAGACTCTAGGTCAGCACCCATGGATCATGCCTCCAGGCCTACCCTATTGTCAGGCCAGCCCCCATGGCCACAGGCTTCAGACCATTCTCCACACCCCGTACTCCAGGTTGACACCCAAGGACTCACCTTCCAGGACTTCCTCAGTTCCAGGACAGCACCTGCAGATCCCAGTTCTAGGCTGGCCCATGAAGCCTCAGACATCTGGCTGGTTCCAGAAGCCCCAGACCCTAGGCCAGCTGCCACAATCCCAGGCTCCAGGTCAGCCCCTGCAGCCCCAGACTCCAGGCTGGCCCCAGGGACCCCAAACACTAGACCAGCAACTGGAGACTCCTAACCTAGGTTAACCACTGCAGACTAACTTTCGAGGTCCACCCTAGTATCAAGCCAGCCCTGAAAGACTCAAGCTCCAGGGCTGTATCCATGAACCCAAGTGGCAAATCTATTCCCTTGAGGACTCAGGCTTAAGGCCCATCCCAGCACCAGGACAGCTCTTATGGACCCAGGGTCCAGGCCCAACCCCCACAGACTCAGCTTTATTTATATCAGGTCCCTGTGGACCCAGGTACCAGGCCTTTCCACATTCTGATCCAGACACTTGGCCAGCCTGCCTAGGACTCTAGCAGCAAACCCACCACTGGGACTTACAAAATGGTCAACCCAGAATCTCTGGACTGACTGGAGGGTTTTCCCTGCCAAAGCCAATCTATAAAAACTGGAATAGGTGCCTACTTCTTCAAATGTGCAATCATAAGCACATAGCCAGAAGGATAACAAATAACCTGTGAAACATGACACCACCAAATGAACATGATAAAGCACTAGTAACTAACCCTAAAGAGATGGAATTATATGACTGCCTGACACAGAATTCAAAATAATTGTCTTGAAGCTCAATGAGCCAAATTAAATATAAAGAGATCTTCACTGAAACAAGAAAACACAGACAACTAAATGTAATCATAAAAATAATACCTAAGCAAAGTTTGAAGTTCAATGGTGGGAGTGTAAGTTAATTAAACCATTGTGGAAGACAATGTGGCAATTCCTCAAGGATCTAAAAATAGAAATGCCATATGACCCAGCAATCCCATTACTGGATATATACCCAAAGGATTATAAATTGTTATGTTATAAAGACACATGCACATGTATGTTCACTGAGGCACTGTTTACAATAGCAAAGACTTGGAACCAACCCAAATGCCCATCAATGATAGACTGGATAAACAAAATGTGGCACATATACACCATGGAATACTATGCAGCCATAAAAAAAAGATGAGTTTGTGTCCTTTGCAAAGACATGGATAAATCTGGAAACCATCATTCTCAGCAAACTGACACAGAACAGAAAACCAAACACCACATGTTCTCACTCATAAGTGGGTGTTGAACAATGAGAACATGTGGACACAGGGAGGGGAACATCACACACTGGGGTCTGTTGGGGGTGGGTGGCTAGGAAAGGGTTAGCAGGGGGTGGAGAGATTGAGGAGGGATAACATTAGGAGAAATACCTAATGTAGGTGATAGAGGGGATGGAGGCAGCAAACCACCATGGCATGTGTATACCTATGTAACACTCCTGTAAGATCTGAACGTGTACTCCAGAACTTAAAGTATAATAAAAGTAAATCAGTAAATCAATAAATAAATGAAAAAAAGAAACTGTAAAAGTGAACCAAACAAAAATTCTGGTGCTGAAGGATATAATATGTTAACAGGAAAATTCCATAGATAGCTTCAACAGCAAACTCCATCAAGCAGCAAAAAAAAAAAAAAAAAAAAAAAAAAAAAAGTGAGATAAAAAACAGATCATTTAAAATTAACTAGTAAGATAAACAAGAAATAAAAAAGAAAAAGAATAAAGAAAGCCTACAAAAATTATGAAACATCAGCAAATGAACCAATACACACATTATAGAATTCTCGCAAAGAGCAAAAGAGCACAGAAAGAGAAAGGGGAAGAAAGCTAAAAATACATAAATAAATAAATAAATAAATAAAAATAAAATAAAATAAACTAGAAAGTTTCCCAATCTGAAGAGGAAAATAAATATCTAGACTCTTGAAGACCAAAGAACTTGAAATAAATTAAATATAAAGAGATCTTCACTCAAACATAATCAAATTCTCAAAAGTCAAAGAGAGAAATTGAGAAGCAACAAAAGGAAGAAAACTTGTCACATACAAGGGAATTTTAATAAGATCACTAGCAGATTTCTCAGCAGAAACCTTGCAGACCAGGAGAGAGTGGGATGATATATACAAAGTGCTGAAAGAAAACAGCTGTCAGCTGCTATACTCAGTAAGTCTTCAGAAATGAAGAAGAGATATGAATGTTTCCAGACAAACAATAGTTGTAGGAGTTCATCATTAGTAGAGCTGCCTTACAAAAAATGTTAAAGTAAGTTTTTCCAACTGAAACAAAAGGGTGATTACCATCAACATGAAAACATTTGAAAATATAAAACTCACCAAAAAAATAAAAATACAGTGAAGTTTAGAATACTCTAATACTGTAAGGGTGATGCATAAATCACTTTTTAAGTCTACGATAAAAGCTAAAAAAATTAAAGTATTAAAGATTGTGGTCATTAAATAATTTGGTAATGGATACACAATATATAAAATATTAAATATATAAAAGAGGTACATTATGATATCAGTAACACAAAATACGGGGAGACGAATAGCTAATTAAAAGTGCACAGTCAGAGGAGAGAAAAAGGAGTAAGAAAGAAGCAAGCCTACAAAATCTAGAAAATAGCCACAAAAGAGCAAATCTAATAGTTACTGACCTTTAAAAGAGGTAGAGAAAGAGATAGGGGTAGAAAGCTTATTCAAAGGGATAATAACAGAGAATTTCTCGAATCTAGAGAAAGGTATCAATATCGAAGTAAAAGATGGTTATAGAACACCAAGCCGATTTAACCCAAAGATGATTACCTCATGGCATTTAATAATCAAATTCCCAAAGGTGAAGGATAAGGAAAGGATCCTAAAAGCAGCAAGAAAAAAGAAACGAACACCGTAACAATGAAGCTCCAATGCATCTGGTAGCAGACTATTCAATAGAAACCTTATGAACCAGGAGAAAGTGGCATGACATATTTAAAATGCTGAAGGAAAAAACATTTACTCTAGAATAATATACCTGGTGAAAACATCCTTCAAATGTAAAGGAGAAATAAAGACTTGCTCAGATAAACAAAAGCTGAAGAACTTGACACCAGACCTGTCTTACAAGAAATGTTAAAGAGAGTACTTCAATCAGAAAGAAAAGAACATTAATGAGCAATAAGAATTTATCTGAAGGTACAAAACTCACTGGTAAAGTAAGTACACAGAAAAAACACAGAATATTATAACACTGTAACTGTGGTGTTTAAACTCATCTTAAGTAGAAACATTAAAAGATGAACAAATAAAAAATAACAACTATAATACAGTAACTTTTCAAGACATAGACAGTACAATAATACATAAATAGAACAAAAAGTTAAAAAGTGGGGAACAAAGTTAAAGTGTATAGTTTTTATCGGTTTTCTTTTTGCTTATTTGTTTATTTATACAAACAGAGTGATGTTTTTATCAGGTTAAAATAATAGGTTATAAGATAGTATTTGCAAGCCCCATGGTAACTTCAAATAAAACAAAATACAACAGAAAAAATAAAAAGCAAGACATTAAATCAAACTACCAGAGAAAGTCATCTTCACCTATAAGGAAGAGAAGAAAGGAAAGGAAGGGGAAGGGGAAGGAGAAGGGGAAGGGGAAGGGTAGGGGAGAAAAGGGAAGGCAAGGGAAGAAGGAAAAGAAGAAAGGAAGGAAAGACAGGAAGGAAGGAGGGAGGGAGGGAAAGAAGAAAGAAAGATAGAAATGAAAGAAAGAGAAAGAAAGAAAGAAAGAAAGAAAGAAAGAAAGAAAGAAAGAAAGAAAGAAAGAAAGAAAGAGAGAAAGAGAGAAAGAGAAAGAAAAGAAAGAGAGAGAGAGAAAGGAAGAAAAAGAAAGAAATGAAGGAAGGAAGGGAGAGAGAGAAAGAAAAGAAAGAAAGAAAGAAAAGAAAGAAAGAAAGAAAGAAAGAAAGAAAGAGAGAGAAAGAAAGAAAAAAGAAAGAAAAAGAGAGAGAGAGGGAGGGAGGGAGGGAGGGAGGAAGGGAGGGAGAGATAAAGACCACAAAACAATCAGAAAACAAATAACAAAATGTCAGGAGTAAGTATTTATCAATAATAACATTGAATGTAAATGGACTAAATTATTCAATCAAAAGACACAGAGTTGCTGAATGGATAAGAAACAAGACCTAGTGGTCTGTTGCCTACAAAAAACACACTTTATGTATAAAGACACACATAGACTGAAATAAACAGATAGAAAAGGATATTCCATGCTAATAGAAACCAAAAAGAGCAGAAGTAGTTACATTTATATCAGACAAAATATATTTCAAGACAAAAACCATAAGAAGAGACAAATAAGGTCACTATTTAACGATAAAGGGTTCAATTCAGCAAGAGGATATAACTATTGTAAATATATATGCACCCAACACCAGAGCACCCAGATATATAAAGCATTATATATATATAATGAGAGAGCTAAAGAGAGAGATAGAACCCAGTAGAACAATAGCTGGAGACTTCAAAACCCCACTTTCAGTATTAGAGAGATCTTCCAGACAGGAAACCAAAAAAGAAACACCAAACTTAATCTGCACTATAGACGAATGGACCTAATATATATTTACAGAGTAATTTATTCAACTGCTGCAAAATACACATTCTTTTCCTCAGCACATGGATCATTCTCAAGGATGGAACATATGTTAGGTCACAAAACTAGTCTTAACACATTCAAAAACACTGAGATAATATCAAGCATCTTCTCTGATAACAATGGAATAAAACTAGAAATCAGCAAGAGGAATTTTGAAAATGATACAAATAAATCTTCCCAAAGAAATCTACAGGTTACACTGCCACGTGTGTTCCTATGCAACAATTTTGCATGTTCTTCACATGTACCCCAAAACCTAAAATGCAATAAAATAAATAAATGGGAAAAAAAAATAAAAAATTAAAAAAAAAAAAGAAATCTACAGGTTAAATGCAAACCCTATCAAAATATCAATGATATTCTTCACAGAAATAGAACAAAAAATTTTTTAATTTATATGAAACCACAAAAGACCCAGAATAATCAAATCTATCCTAAACAAAAGAACAAAACTGAAGGAATAACATTAATAACATTATCTGACTTCAATTCATGTTACAGAACTATAGTATCCAAATTACCATGGTACTAGTACACAAACAGGCACATGGGTCAGTTTAACAGAATAGAGAACCCAGAAATACATCTACAGTGAGCACATTTTCAACAAAAATTTTAATAACACACGTTGGGGAAAGAACAGTCTCTTCAATAAATGGTGCTGGTAAAACTGGATATCCATATGCAGAATAATGAAACTAGAGCCTTATCTCTCACCATATATAGAAATCAAATAAAAATTGATTAAAGACTTAAATCCAAGACCTCAAACTACATAACTATTGAAAGTAAACACTGGGGAATCTCAGGGTATTGGAGTGGGCAAAGAAGAGTTCTTGAGTAATAACCCATAGGCACAGGCAACGAAGGCAAAAATGGATTAACAGGATCACACAAGTTAAAATGTTTCTGCCCAGCAAAGGATACAATCATCAAAGTGAAGAGATGACCCGCAGAATGGGAGAAAATATTTGCATACTACCCATATGACAAGGGATTAATAACCAGAATATATAAGGAGCTCAAACGACTCTATAGGAAAAAAAAATTAATCATGTTATTAAGAAATGGACAAAATATTTGAACAGGTACTTCTTAAAAAAAGATATACAAATGGCAAACAGGTATATGAAAAGGTACTCAACATCATTAATCACCAGAGAAAGGAAAATAAAAGTTGCAATGAGATATTATCTCACCCCAGTTAAAACGTCTTCCATCTAGAGGACAAACAATAGCAAATGCTGCCAAGGATGTGGAGAAAAGGGAAGCCCCACTGCTGGTGGGATGTAAATTAGTACAACCACTATGGAGAACAGTTTGGAGTGTTCTCAAAAAGCTAAAATAGAGCTACCATATAATCCAGCAATCCCACTGCTGGGTATATACCCAAAAGAAAGTGAATCCGTATACCAGAGAGATATCTGCAATCACATATTTGTGGCAACACTAGTCACAGTAGTCATAATTTGGAAACAACCTATTGTCTATCAATAGATAAATGGATAAAGAAAATGTGATACATATACACAATGAAGTACTATTTGGCCATAAAAAAGAATGAGATCCTGTCATTTGCAATAACATGAATGGAATAATTTTTATTATATTAAGTAAAAAAAAAAAAAAGCACAGAAAGACAAACATTGCACATTCTCGCTTATTTGTGGGAGCTAAAAAAATAAAACAATTGAACTCATGGAGAGACAGGGTAGCAGGATGGTTATCAGCAACTGGAAAGAATGCGGGGGTGAGGAGTAAGTGAGGGGATGGTTAATGGATACAAAAACAAATGATTAATAAGACCTAGTATTAGCTAGCACAACAGAGTGGCTATAGTAAAAAATAATTTAATTGCACATTTTTAAATAACTAAATGAGTATAATTGGACTGTTTGAATCACAAAGGATAAATAATTGAGATGATGAATACCCCATTTGCCCTGATATGATTACCAGATATTGGATGCCTGTGTGAAAATATTTCATGTACCCCATAAATATATACACCTACTATATACTCACAAGAATTTACCATAAAAAAATTTAAAAGGCAAATACATTATTATCTTACTTATATGTAAATCTAAAAAACATCACATTCATAGAAGCAGAGACAGTAGAATAGTGGTTTCAGAGGCAGGTCAAAGGGAGCAGAAATGGAGAGACATTTGTTAAAGGGTATAAAGTTTTAGTTAGGATAAATACACTCTGGAGATCTATTGAACAGCATGGTGGTTATAGTTGAAAATAATCTATTATATACTTGAAAATTGCTAAAAGAGTAAATTTTAAATGTTCATGCCACAAAAAATGTGAGATGATGGATATGTTAATTAACTTTAACCATTTAACAATGTACATATACATCTATCAAAACATTGCATTGTACACTGTAAATACACACAATTTTTATTTGCCAATAATACCTGAATGAAGCTAGGACAAAATAAAAATGAAAAAATGTTACCCTAAATAGTTCAACAGGTAGATGCTTTACCTGATATCCCTAACAAATTTTCAAGACACATATTATTTTTATTGTTAAAATAAAGGAGGCAGAGAAGAATAGAAAGCTTTGCCCAAAATCCCAGAGTTAGAGGCAAGATACAAACCCAGATCTGTCTGTCACTCCTGCTTTCCTTCCATGATTTAGACTTCAGTGTTCTAGTCAATTACCTCAAACTTATCTCACAGGGACATACTCCAGTAGGCTCCAGGAACCCATTCATTCCTAGAGTAAAATTGGGTATTTGGCCTATAGAAAATGGGAGATTCTTCCTCCACATAAAAACCTAGCTACCCAAAGCCACACCATCAGCGCCAAGTACTATTTATGGAGCACTCACCAAGTGTCAGGCACTTCACCTAAACAACCTCAATTTATACTCACACAGCAGGCCAGATACGGAGATGCTGTTACTATCCCCCTTTTGACACTGAGAAAGCCGAAACTAAGAAAGAAGTAATTTTCCCAAGGTCAAATGTTTAGTAAATAGGAGAAACAAGATTCTTATCTAGAGCTATCTGAAGTCAAACCAATTCATCCACATATTGCATTATAACCTTAAATGCTAGGGCAAATGTGCTGACAATGAACTTCCACCCTGCCTCTAACCCCCTGCATCATGCAAATTCTTAAGATTTACCTCCAAGAAGCTCTGATTCATAGGTGTTGGGAAAGCCCCAAGAGCTTAACAAATACACTCCGTGACTGTTAGGTTCATTAACTATGAGACCCCTAGGCCTTGAGAGCTCTACTGGTTGGGCTGGGATTTAGTTACAAAGACCCACCCCCAGACAAAAAGCAAGTTAAGTCCACTTTGCTTTTCTCTGAAAATAGACTTTGGGGGTTCCCTGTCCATATATGGCCAGATCATGTAGTTTGGGAAAAGATTCAGTAGAATGGAATATCGACTGTGGACTGACTCTATCTTGGAAGATGGTCTCTCTCAGGAACTAGAGACATGAGCTTGTGCCTGTACAAGGAAGTGTCTGGTCACTTTTCCTACTCAGCTATCACGGCCGATGAGATAGGTTAATAAACAGGCAGACCCAGAGAAGTTAGGATAAGGAGAGGAAGGAAATAGTTTTCCCTAGAGCTGGGGTGAGTTACCAGCCTGTATCAAATGTGCCCTATTTATTTGGCAAGTTCTGCTGACAAACAACCTTGTCTGCTCTCTCCTGAGGAATTCCTGATATGAACTGTTGAACATCCATATCCTTCCTGTAATCCACCCTCTGTGTGAAGCAGAGATTTCTTCTGGAAGTAAAGCCAGCCTTGCCATTTTGGCTGCCAGGTTGGCATTAGAATAGTGGAATCTTGTAAGCTGCAACCCGCCCCCCCCAACCCCAGAGAGATGGCACCACATTGTGCTGGGCCTGCTGTTTCCAGCAAAACAAGCTCATGTGTGGTTCACTGCCTTCCCTGGAATGTCCGGGAGCAGGAAGAAGGGGTCCTCCTGCCAGACTCCCCAGTTTCACTCTCTTCGCTTCTCTGGAAAATTTTATCTCATGAAACCTTGTACCTTGCTTTCAGGATGACCAGGAATATTCCATGGAAGTGGAAAGTTAAGGAAGATAGAATGCATGTTGGTGCAGAGAACACCAGTCTCTGAATGCCGGACCATAAAAACCTTGTGAATACACAGCATATCTGTAGAAAAGTCTATGGTGGCAAACACTTCTTGTTGAACTCTTACACTTCCAGCTAGTGATGATTTCCAGCTCTTCCTAATTGATCTGTCTGGAGAGGATGGCAGGGCTTCAAATCTAAAAGCTCAGTTAAAAGGCCCTGGGACACAACCTCCCTCCAAAAAAATACATGCCAGATACCTATATATTGACGTCTTTTTATGAGAAGCTGATACTCACAGCCCTCTATAGCAGTGACTGTCTTCCCAAAATATACCTTGCTCTCAGAGAATCAAGGTTGATAATAAATATCAGGGTGTGTGGAGACCAAAATAGTGCCTGTTTGTACAGTGACAGTATGGTTCATTCATTCATTTATTCATGCAGTAACTAAGGCAACAAATATTTATTAAACACCACAGGTAAGCAAGAACATCTATTCAGTACAATAAGGGTTGTAATAGGGGATGCAGAATTACTGTTGGGCCACAGAGGCAGGCATCTAATCTAGTCTAGCTGCTGGGAAGCAGGAATGCCTTCCCCAAGAGGGTAACACCTAAGCTGAGATGTGGAAGGTGAGTAAAAACATGTGTAAAAGCCTAGGGACTGAATCTAAGGAACTTGAAGAAGTTCAGGGTGACTACAAGGGAGCAGTTGCTACATTAAGAAAAGTCTCATTAACTAAGCAAAGTAGGTATTGCATCAGATTGAGCTCTGTAGGGTACCACTGAGATATTTTTAGAAGGGAATTGCATGGAAAAAAAATGGATGTTTAGAAAAGGCTCACCTGGCTGCAGTGTAAATAATTCATGGGAGGGGTGATCTAGGTGTCAGGGGAGCCTGTTGAAAAGGCTTTGCATTGACCTGAGACAAAGATCATGAAAGGCACATCTATGTGTTGTCAGTGGAATAGAGAAAATTTGGATGGATTGTGACTTATTTAGGAGATACCGTTTAAAACAAAGCATGGACATATAAATTATTTCAATTTTAAATGGTGTGGTAGACTGAGTAATGGCCTCACAAAGTTGTCCACATCCTAATTCCTGGAATCTGTAAATATGTTATTTTATATGGCAGAAGAGATCATGAAGATGTAGTTAAATTAAAAACCCTGAAATGGGGAAATTATCCTCGATTATCCAGGTTGGCCCAATCTAATCACAAGGGAAACAGGAAGTCAAGAGAGTCTGGGTCAAATAAGATCAATTTGAAGATGCTGTGCTGCTGGCTTTGAAGATGAAGGAGGGGACCAGGAGTCAAGGGAAGCAGGTGGCTTCTAGAATTCAGAAAATGCAATGAAATGTTCTCCCCTACAGCTTCAGACAGAACCCAGCCCTGCCCATTCATTTCAGACTTGTGACCTCTAGAACTGGAAGATAATGAATTTTTGTTGCTTTAAGCCACTAAGTGTATAGTAATTTGTTGTGTTAATAGGAAACCAATACAGACGGGAAAACTAAGTCCTGGCCCCTAATAGACACGTACTAAGTATGTGTTTAGCTAATGCATGAATGAGGCTTAGACAGGTACAGTGGATTCTTTAAAGTAACAAGGCTTCTAAGTTCTCAAACTTACGTGAAAAGTTTAAAATCCCCCTTACCTGATAATAGTGGTTAACTCAAGATGTGAAACTTGGGGACAGAGGAGAAGGGAGGCTTATTTTTCACTACAGCTTATTATACTATCTGATTGTTACCCTGTGCACATATTGCCTATTTAAGAAAAGTTAATGACCCTTGTCTTCAAGTCTGAGGGATAAGGCAGGTGTATAGATCAAAATAGAAAAGAAAGTAATCAGTAACTCAGTGTCACATCTGAAGGTAGTTACTGTAACAATTCAGTATTTTTGGATATGCTCAGTTAATTAAATCTGAATTTCAGTGCCTATGTGCTCAAACTACCATCCACCCACTATCTTTCTCTTCCCCTTCAAGGGTTTCAACTCTAAGAATAGTTTACATCTATACCACCCTGTCCCTTCTTAGCCCCATGAAATTTGGTGTGTACTCTGCCCCAAACAAAACGCTAAGCTGCTCATTCTCACAGGGAAATGATATCAACTCGTGGGCAGAGAACGACTTTTGAAGACAAGAGCTAGAGTTGAAACCTAGGCTCCACATCAGAGTGACCAAGAAAAATTTATTTAAACTTTCTGAGCTTCAGTTTTTCCATCTGTGAAATGATGTAATATAAGAATTTATTGGTTTATTTGTTGTTTTTAAACAGAATTCAGTCAAGCACCATATGTAAAGCATCTGGCATGGTATATGGCACTCAAAACATATTAGTTCAATTTCCCTTTTTATGCATGTTCTTCCCTTTTCCACAGTAGCCAAAGCTTTTATCTCGGGCCTTAGCCTCTCCAAACTTTCTGCAGTATAGAACCACTTTGATCTCTCTTTCACCCCCACACTTTTCTCTCCCACTTTATTTTTTTCATCCTGTAATTTGTGCAATAGAAATTTTACAAGGAATACAAAAAGTGCAGACATTATTCCAGCATTATGAAATGAAGATGACTTAAATCTGACAGTTGTGCTCATGTGAGATCCCTTGGGCCATTTATAGGCACCATTTAAGTTCAGAACTCCACAGATGCTTCATATGTTTCTGGTGATGTATATGGTTGTTACATGTAAACCTGTGATAGGAGTTCTTGCCACAAAGATGCTGTGTAACACACCCGCCCCAAACTCAGTGCCTTCCCACTCTCCTTCAATTTCACGTACATAGATGTACAGGCTGCCTGTGTTCATCTGACCTAGAATTGGTTCCCTTGGGTGGTTCTGCTTGAAGTTGTGGGACAAACGGGTGTGGATCCAGCCTCATCCTGAGACCAGGCTGAAAGGGCAGCAGGCACCTAGGGTATGCTCTTTTCAGGTGGTGGCAGAAACGCAGAGGGAAAGCCCAACCGCACAAATGCAACGCCCCAGTAGTGGCCCAATAAAGTCGCAAGGCCAATGTCAAGAGTGAGAAGGTACATTCTGCCCACCATAAGACTGTAGCAAGGGTGTGGCTAGACACCACTACTAGGGAGAGTGGAGCACTGGGAGCAGTTATCTCACCTACTGCACTACCAATCCACCTGAAGTGAGTAGCAAGTAATCCTCCATTCTTCCCCAGCTCCTTTCCACAAATCCACACCAGGAATTCACATCAGCCATGAAGGCTGTGACTAATCTTTGCAGTTGGGGTTCTAAATCAATAATCTAGAAAAAAACTTCATTTAAAGTGTCATTAACCCCCTGGAATTGTAAGTATTCCCAAGCACATGGGTTCATACCTTTCTGTTGAGAGAGTCCAAAACTTTTACCAATTCTCTAAGAATTTGAGAACTACTTCTCTTAGTAGTCACATATTCACAGCCAAGAGCAGCTCTTTAGGACAGCAGCAAGACAAAGCTATAGTATTAAGTTCTGAACCTGGGATAGTCAATGGCCTGAACCAGTTTGTGCCACAATCATCCTCCCCAGGAACTTCACTTGGAGCACCTCAGCCTAAACATCACCTCACCACACCAGTCTTCCCTGATCACTTGAATTGATATAGCTCTTCTCATCCTCAGTTACTTCCCTATGCCATCGCCCATGTTATTTCCTAGGTCTTATCTCATTTGTGCATTAGTTACTTATTTTCTGTCCCCTCCCACTAGATTGTAAGCTCCATGTCCTTATCTGTCTTGTCCCCAATGTTAACATAATGTCTAACACATAGTGGAAGCCCCCTGTGTATGTTTAATTTATGAAATGAATGAATGAATGAATGAGCATCACTGGGAAATGCTAGATATAGCTAACAACACATCATGGAATTGATGGGTCTCTAGAGAATGCTCTCCCCAAGGTGTTTGTGGGAAGTTTTGTAAAAGTGTGTGTTAAAATGCACACACATGGTGGATGGGCTGGGAGAGAAGCAGGAGAGGGAATTAAGGTAGTTTAACCATCTGTGCTTTATTCTTCACTTGATTTGTGAGTGATTAGCTTCTAATAAAAAAGACATTTCTTCACACACACACACATGAACGCACACATGCGTGCACACACACATACACACACACACATCCCCCAGAGTCTCCTCTATGTGAGTGTATCTCCTAGACTTCTGGTTCTCATCCAGGGACAATTTGCCTGCCAGGAGACATTGGCAAAGTCTGAAGACATTTTAAATTGTCACAACTTGGGGTGGGGGAGCTGCTGGCATCCAGTAGGTGGAGGCCAGGAATGTTGCTAAATATCTTGCAATACATCCCACTTTATCACCCACTACAAAAAGTTTTCTAGCCCAATATGTCAATAGTACCAAGATTGTAAACTCTTGTTCTAGACCCAGAAACTTACACATTTACACACACATCCATGACATAGTAGGATCCCAAGATCATCTTGGCTAGCCAATTCTCTAATCTCTGATCAAGATATCCAGACACCAGGCCGTAAGCTCATTCTTGAAATCTCTGTCTTAAAAAAGTTTTGACAAATATTTACCAGAAAACCTCTTATGAAGCCAACACTTTCATTCTCTCATTTAGGGAGTATTGCAAAATCCCATTTGACTAATGAGGAAGCTGAGACTCAGAGAAGTTAAGTCATTTGTCAAAGTTACACAGCTGGAAATTGCAGAGTCAGTGTTCAAACACTAGTTTCACTCACTTGTACTCAGATGTCTTTCTTCTGGCCACCAGCACTTCACTTCATGTTCTTTTTGAATAGTTTTGTTTTACGTTACTTTTCTCTGTCTGGAGAGACCCAAGCTGACTTGCTTGCATATCAGTGCTCCAAAGAGCCCTCTTGTTTAGTCAACTTCCCTATGCAAAGATAGAGACAGCACCACCCCAAGAAGCATAGATATTTGCTGCTGCTGCTGCTGCACAAGCTTCTATCTCTCAGTTCATCTTTATTCCTTCTTTGTATTTGTACTTGCACAATTTGGGGCAGTTCCAGGTTTTCTCTCAACCCCAATGTCTGTCAGTCTGGAAAGTGTCATCTGAAGCCTTCCTAGATTCAGAAGAGTTTTCTGGGTTGTCCATAGAAGAATCCTTTACACTAGGTCACCAACAACCCAGCACCTTCCCAGGGGTGTTCCCTTGGCTCTACAGCAAGACAGCTCCACTGTAGCTATAGTGACATCCAAAGATGAATGCCATTAATGCTCCCAGTGCCACTGAGTAAATTTTTAACTCTTTCCTGCCTGCATGTTCAAGTTACACAGCTAATACACAGCACATGATAAGTGCATAATCTTTCAGATTAATCTTGACAATAAGCAAACAAACAATAAATGAATGAATAATACATACAGACCTAAAAATAATCTGAAAGTGTTGTTATTCTCATGGTACTTATGTTTTAATGAAGAACTTTTTATTTAGTTCATGTATTCATTCAACAAATAGTCACTGAGCTTCTATGAAGCTCTAAACCCTGTGCTAGATGCTAAAGCTTCTATGAAAGCTTCTATGCTGAGCTTCTATGAAGCTCTAAACCCTGTGCTAGGTGCTAAAGAAAAATATATAAACCAAGATAGGCAAGGCCCTGTCCTCAGAGAGCTTACATTCCAGTGGCAGGTCTGGACTTTGTCATGGCCTTTTTAATATATAATTATGAAACAGAATAAGTGAGCTGAGGAAACAGTGTGGGGGCTCTGAGAATGTTTATCAGAGGAATTTCACTGGATCTCGCCAGGACTGGGTAAAGAAATCTTTCCTAAGGAAAGAACCTGGAGGACCCTAGCCCTAAAGGAAGATTCTCCAATATGAGAGTGTTCATGATCTGAGGCAATTGATAAGCATGGCATTGGGAGTAGGATATGCCACCCTCCTGGGGTGTCACATATTCCACACGTGCTAGGTGACATGCTTTGCCAAGAAGCAGAGCTGGGCTGACAGTCCCGTTTTCTAGGAGCAGTAGCTGAGTGCAGTAATTCTTAGACTTCCCACTTGCTTGTTTGCCAGAATAACTTCTAAAAGTTTGGTGCCTCTTGGCAAAGGGTATCGTTTTTAATATGGCAAATGTTGAAAGTGTTAAACAAAACTGTTACTCTTTAAAATGCAATCAATAGTAAGCATAGTAATTTCATACCTACCATCACCCATTTAAACATGAGCAAGCTCTCCTGTAACAGTCAGATATTTTACATCCCTCACAGAATTTTAAGCTCATGTAATATATTTTGATGCTTGAAAACCTTTAATTGTTCTATTTTCTGGCTGGATAGTATTCAATGGTGCATATGTACCACAATTTCTTTATCCAGTCTATCATTGATGGGCATTTAGGTTGATTCCACGTCTTTGCTATTGTGAATAGTGCTTCAATGAGCGTATGTATGCATGTGGAGAGGATCAGGAAAAATAATTAATGGGTATAGGCTTAATACCTAGGTGACAAAATAATCTGTACGATAAATCCTCATGACACAAGTTTACCTATGAAACAAATCTGCATATGTATCCTTGAACTTAAAATTAAAGTTAAAAAAATAAAACCTTTAATTGATTGTACCTATTTGCTAAAATATGTACATAAATTGACTTTTAAATTGATGTTTAAATTTTAAATTTTGTTCAAACCTAGGACTATATGGTTCAAGTATTAAAAAGAATTTCTTCTATATGGATATATCATTATTATTACTAAACATGGATTAAGGTGAGATTCATACATTACAAATTTTGACAAATATTTATGAAGCAGAAATAATTCAATTGTATTGTAAATTCATCTATTAATGAAGATGATTATGACAAATCACATGAAAGAAAGAGGATTCAGTATTGATTCTATTTCTTTTTATATTTGTTTTTATGAACATTAAATGCCCAGAAAATTTGTTCACAAAGTTAGCTACATAGAAATGGAAGCTTCTTTTTAAAACATTGTTATTCAAATCATTATTGCAACTGAGTTATGAAAGAAAAACATTCAAAAATATTTTTTAATGTTTTGAATTATCCTTTTGGCGTCCTGGAAGCTTTTTATGCTAGTCCAATGCACAGTAATGAGACTCCCAATGAGTAAAGATATGGTCTTTTGTGTTTTTTTATGGGAAATGGGAGATTATTAAATAATGAGGAGAAATTGTAGGGTTTTTATCAGTTAGCACAATTTGAGAAAAGTTCATATGGAAGTTGATAATCCAAAACCAAATTTCTTTACGTAGCTCTCAGAAAATACTTATAAATCTTCAGGGAATATATACCCCAGTTTGAAGACCACTGGCTTTGAGAATCATATCAGTTTTTAATTACCTCTAAAGACTGACAATATACCTGGTTTTTGTCCAACATGTTGACTCCCTCTTCCAATGTGGGAGAAAGGCCATCTTGGTGGATGTTATGAACACCTTCATCCCCTTTCAGGGTGAAGGGCTCCCTCCAAGATTTTTCATACTATATGCCAGTGCAGGGTGAGTTCTCCTTTGAGAATTAAACACCAGGAAGAGAACTGAGAGGATGGAATGAGAATGGATAGCACAACTTGGTCTGGGAGGTCAAGAAATGCTTAACTGGAGCAGTGACATCTAACTGAGGTACAAAAGATTAATAGAAGTCAACTGGACCAGGAAGGAAAGTAGGAAAGGGAAAACATTTCAGGCAGAAAGCATGGCACAAGGAAAAGAACTGAAGAAGAGAAGGGCATGAAGGGTCTTATAAGCTAGGAGGAAGAGGGTACATTTTATTCCTCATGCAATGGGAAGCCACTGAATGGTTTTAAAGGAGGAACTAACGTGATCAGATCTGAACTTCTATACAGTCACTCTGGAAACTGCTGATGATCAAGCCCCTGAAGCATAAGTGCAGAAGAGGGATGAACAGGCTTAGCCTAGAGCAAAACAGGACTGCCACCACCTCCATTCTTCTAGACAGCAGAATGCAACCTATGATAATTACTAGGCTCTTTTCAGCCCCTTCTCAGTGGACTCCAGACACTGATGTCTTCTTCCATCTCCATGCTGTTGAGTCACTTCTCTCAAACCCTGTTAGTGAACATTTGGCTTGCTAGTCCCAGAATAGGACTGCATAGCTCTTCATTCTCTCTCTTTCCAAACCAAATTATTGATCTATTCCTTGATTAAACTGCTTTGGTGCCTGATGACCTATATATTTAAGTGTAATCTTCTCTCCCAGAAACTTCCCCAGATCTTTTTATTCCCTAAATGGAATGTTGGTGGCAAGCTGTTAATAAATATTTTCATCCCATTACACATGATATGATCATATGAGTTGATATGGCACCTATGGTATATCTTATAATACAACATAACACACCATAATATATTTGAGAGTTAGTGATAAGAAGTCCATAATGAATGATTTATAGCCCCAAGTAAATATGTATGGGATTAATAATAATTATCATTATGAAATGCATATTTGATTACTGAAAGCCTTTTTAAGGTAGTGCTAAGTTCCAGGTTAAACTGTTTCAGTGTTTTATAAAATAAGATGACAAAAATACCAAATTCATGAACTATGAATAAATATTAAGTGACAAAATAATATATTGTAGGATAAGTCTGAAATGCCCTGGATTGTGGTAGGTGGAGAGGAGATGTAATTCGTTTTGTTGCCTACAAAACTTCTTACAGTCCTTATTGTGTCATGCAAGTCTTTTAATAAATTTCCATAATATGATATACAAGGTTTCCCAAACACATTTGATCACAGAGCACTTGTACCCAGAGCACCCTGCTGATTGGCATTCTGTGGAACATGCTGCAGAAAACACAGTAGCTGGAGAATGTCTCAAGCTTTTTTCATTTCTTAGTGCCCTGGGTTTCTTGGACCCCACCTCAACCTACTGGTAAATCCCATTTCTTGGCAAGAACATCCCTCATCCCCTCTTCTACTCTCGAGTCATCTGATCTTGCAACCTCCAGTGCAAAATAATTTTTTCCAAGTTTCAGTTTGAATAATGTGATCTCCTTATGGTCAAGAATCAAATCTTACTCAACTTTGTACATTATAGTTGCCAGTTTATGGAAAGCACTTAGTAAATAGTTGTTAAGGAATGAATAGTAACCAGCATACAATAGATACTTTATAAACTGTAACTATTTTCATCCTTCTCCTAAAACAGAATATAAGAGATTACATAAGTGTGTACAGTGTGTTTCAGGGACTCATTGTATGGAACTCATTGCAAATATTCATTGGTGCTTGTGGTCTTCATGCACGATGGAGCCAGTCTTTGCATTTTATGAACGTTGTAGCTGTGTGGAGCAATATTATGATAATTCCACCACTCTCTGATTTCTTAGCAGTTACACTTATCTTCAACTTTTTACACTCAGTCCAAGTTCATGGTAAATGATTCAGGATAATCCTTCTCTTTTTTTGTTTTCACAAGTTAATGACCAATTAGATGAGGAGATTGAGAGTTCACTGGGGAAGTAAAAATGTAACTTGAACATCTGAAGAAAACCACTCTGGTTTCTAAATGCATTGACTTTCCTTGAGTTACCGTAAAAAGAGAGAAAACCCACATCTCAGAAACTGCTGTGTGCGCACATTTGTACATTAGAGCCCTCCACCCCAAGAAAGCCATGCAAAGCACGCAATACATTTCCTAGAAAAGGCAGCATCACGGAACAGATCCTCCTAGGCCACTGCTATGTGCTCCCTTCCAGCTCTGCAGCTGGGCATTGGACTTTCATCTTTTCTGGGCTGCTCCAAAGGCATTTTGTTCTTGAACAGGAAATACTGGGCAGGGAATCTCTGTCATGACTGCTTAATGCCTGGTCTTGGGACAGAGATGAAGATCACTGTCACTTCCCCAGAGTGGTATCTAGGAAGGACAATATCTCTGGAAAGATAAGCCATGCCTTCAAAGGGTTTGTACTCATCTTTGGCCATCTTTGGCTATTTGTCTATAATCATGCTCACAGAAGACTGTAAAGAGGAAAAAAAATACAAATACTTCCATGAAGATATCAAGCCTTCTTACTGCCCAGAGGAGGCTGTTGAGAATTGAACCTGCCCTTCAGATCCACTGGATCTAGGCTTCTTTCCCCTCTAGCTCTATCTGAGAAGCAATATACAAGAACACATGTTTTGGTGAAACAGATTTTCTTCTAGTACCAGTTCCACCCTTTTACAGGACAGCCTGGAATGTTTTAGATGCAGTGATCAGCAGTGAATTTACAAAGATGAACAAGTCAACGCCCTGCTCTTGCACTACTTGCAGTCTAGTGGGAGAGAAAGGGATGTGGGAAAATGTTTATGATATGTTGTAATAAGGACATTTCCAAGGGAGACATTAATTTGGGTTAACCTCACCTGTGTATGGTACTCAGGAGAGCTAGACAGAGACAGGAATGCCTTAAGTAAATTTTGAAGTATGAGTAAGTGTTAACATTAAGGTTGGCTATATTATTCTATAGGAATAAAAAGTAACTAAATCTAAATGGATAACCAGAAAGTTCATTTCCTGCTTATGCAAAGTCCAATTCAGGTGTTCACAGTCAGGCAGCTCTACTGAGTAGCTGTTGCTCACACAGTGATTTAGTATCCTCATCCACATCAATTTAGGGGTTCTACTATTCCTTAGGACCTCAGAATTCTTCTGAATCTTAGGTGGATTGTCTTCATCTTCATAATGAGAAATGACACAGAATATAGATCTCTCAAGAGGTTTTAAGAGTCAGCCAAAAATTGCCCTACATCACTGCTATTCATATCAAACTAGCTAGAAATAGCCTCATGGCTCCACTAAATGGCAAAGGAAGCTAGGAAATGTAACTTTTCTGTATTCTCAAAGGAGTATGGAAGTGTGTTTGATTACAGTATTAGTTATGCCACAATAGGATTTATCAAGGAGCAAGAGAAAAGCATGTCATGGGAAAGGAATGAAGATTTAGCTTTGAAAGTACATGGTGGGCTGTTCCTCAATGGGAGCACCAGGAAGAACAGAGCCTTTCAAGAAAAATATGTTTGGAAATCAGACAGAAAAACTAATGGCAGAGCTAAGACATTTGTGGAAGAGGGTTTCAAAAAGAGAAGTGAAAAGTTGGTCTTGGAGTTGGTTGGGGTACAAGCTGGACTATTCCACTGGAGCTAATTCTTTCCTGAATACTACACACTTGGCCTCCATTCCCTGCAAAAGGGATAAGTCCCCAGAGAAGTTCCTACAAAGGACGATTTGACCTATTTAAAAACATGAGCTGGTCTTTCCTTTTTCTTTTTTATGTCCAGAGAGACCCCAATGTCAGAGACCTAAAGATCTTCAGGTGAATCCAGGGCTTAGTTTTTGATGCAGGAGCTTCCACCACCAGCCGGAGCCTCATGAAAACAGCTCCATTAGTGTGCACATGGAAGGCTTGAAATATACAGTCCATCAGTCACGAGCACAGGCAATTTCCAAGCAAATCCTGGATGATGGGTTCAGTGAAGGGAGCTTTTGAGACCTATAAAGGCATGGTCTAAAATATAGATTGGAGGCCTTCACAGAGAACTCTTAAGAAGAAGATGCAGGCCATCGCAACTAGACTTGATGCCTACACTCTGTCTTCTGACTTATCTTTGTAGGTTCTGAGATCAAATGTGTTGATTGACTCTAACTTCCAGCCTGTCAAAAGGCATGGTTTTTTTTAAGTTTAAATAATTATTGACTTTAACTTCTTTTGATAATATGAACTTATTACAAAAAAAGTTATGTAATATGGAAAAGTAGAAAAAAATGTCTAAAACCTTACTACTCAAAAATTGAGCACTGAGCAAACATTTTTCTAGAACATTCTTTATATTTAAGAAAGAAGGAATGGAGGAAGAAAAGAAGGATGGAAGGAGGGAGGGAAGGAGGGAAGGAAGGAAGGAAGGAAGGAAGGAAGGAAGGAAAAGGGAAGGAAGAAAGGAAGGAAAAGGGAAGGAAGGAAGAGAGGAAAGGAGGAGGGAGGGAGGAAGGAAGGAAGAGAGGGAGGGAGAGACAGAGGTAAGAAGAGTGAGAGAGGATAATGTATTGCAGTGAAACCATATTTTACATCCTGGCATAGTACATTTTATACTTTAACACAAAAAGTGATATTTATTAAAAATTCAAAAGAAGAAAACAAGCTTCAGAAAAACTGTCTTCAACTGATCCCTCATGTTAATAGGAATGCCTTCACCTAAACTTCTTCTTAAACTACTCACTGGGGCTACTCTGCCATCTACCATTTTTTAGCCTTTCTTGATTTCTTCATTGACCAAATATTTGTTGAAGGCCTACCCTGAGCCAAGCAAGCACTAGGCTAATGCAGGAGGTTAAAAGGAGCAAGACTGATGCAGTTCCTATCCTCAGGGAACTTAGATAGAGAAGAATGTTTCTAAAAGCATGGCTCAACATGCCAGAGAGTCTGGCTTTATCATTATAGTGTAAGGCCCAAGAACCCACATTTTCAACAGCTCTCCAGGTGACTTAGATACACATTGCCATTTGAGAACCACTATGCTAACAGAGCTTTTATGTAAAAAAAAAAAAAAAAAAAGATGGATAATTCATTGCCCAGAAATAGCATGGCAGGTAAATATGGTTGTCCCAAGTCAGGAATCCAGGTCAAGAGTCAGCAATAATCCAATCTGATGGAGCTAGACTGATCATTATGCACAATCCCGTGGTGTAATTATGTTTCTTCCCTGATTCATACACGGGTCTGAGTTATCACTGAAATAGTGAGGATATTTCCTTTACAGAAAGCAGCATCTTTACAGGTAATAGACTTTGGCAGATGTTTATAGCAGGATATATCCTTTGGGTAACCTACTAGATACGTTTTCAAGAATTTTGATGCAAGAATGTTAACCCCAACTTCTATGAATATCTGCCAGCAGCGACTTCTGTGTGCCCTGGCAAATGTCATGAGGACTTACTCTTTAGCACAAAGATTCCCAGAGAAAGAGATCGTGTACTGCTGAGGATTAGGCTCAGCTCAGCTAGAAGCTGCGTCCTCATCTTGAAATATTTAGCTAAAAAAAAATGTTCTTTCTCTGTTTGGTTGAAAGGAGATCAAAATAAGTGTATAGAAGTTTAGATCTAATGTGTATCCTGAGAACGCACTCAAGAAAGATCTAGATGAGGGAGAACTGTGCTTTCAACATTTAAATAACACTTTAAATGTTGAAGCTAACCATGCTTAGCATGATTACATGAAGCCAGGTAGAAATCTACTTAGTGGATTTATGCAATTATATAAGTTGAATGAATGCACTGTTTGGAGAATATAAAATATTCCGATGGCAACTTTCAGTTTTTTTGTTTCTTTTTTTGTTTGTTTTGAGATGGAGTTTTGCTTTTGTTGCCCAGCCTTTAGTGCAATGGCACAATCTCAACTCACCACAACCTCTGCCTCTCCAGTTCAAGCAATTCTGCTGCCTTAGCCTTCAGAGTGGCTGGTATTACAGGCATGTGCCACCACGCCCAGCTAATTTTGCATTTTTAGTAGAGAAGGGGCTTCTCCACATTGGTCAGGCTGGTCTTGAACTCTCCACCTCAGGTGATCCACCTACCTTGGCCTCCCAAAGAGCTGGGATTACAGGCGTGAGCCACTGCGCCTGGCCTAACCTTCAGTTTCTAATCACCCTCTAACCCTTTAAAGCCCTTTAAAGACATATCTTTAAAGACATGTGTTTCTAATGACTAATTATAAGTATTATTTTATAAAATTCTGAAGCTACAGAGGTTTACATAAACCTATATATTTTAATCATACATAAACCTACATATTTTAAGCAAGACTCAGATCTTTTTTTTTTTTTTAACATCAGTTTAGACAGGAGTGAAGTTTAGTGTTTCTAGGTTCTGGGAAAATAAATATTGATTGCCACAAGCAGGTTTAACTGATAGCCTTATAATTTAAAACTACAATTTTAAAAAGTCAGATTCAAAATTCCAAAGTCACAAATGTCTGGGGCATACAGACAGGCAGCCCATAATACCCCAAGTACCTTAGAGGACATCACATATCGCAAAAATTGATGTTAATACTAATGACTTCAGGTGATCAAGAAATTTATGTTAGGCCTGTATATTCTAATTAAAAGACTTGGAGATGTACAGTACAATTGAAAATTTTCTCCATGATAATATTTTGGTCTTTTATGGGATTGGTTTTTATCATGGGTAGAATTCACTTGGGCAGAAAGCCTCTTTCCCCAATGATTAGGCTTGTCAGATGTAGCAAATAAAAATACAGGATGCCCAATTAAATTTGAATTTCAGTGAAATAACTAATCAACTAATCATTTTTAATATAAATATATCACATCCAATATTTAGAACACACTTATGCCCCATGCGATATTTGAGAAATAATTATACTAAAAAATCATTTTTGAAATTTAAATTTACCTCGGTGTCCTGTATGTTATATGGAAACCCTATCAGTGACTAAAATGAAACCTATATTTCAGAATGAGTACATTCTGGAATTGTTGCACTTAAGAAACCTGGCTAATTCTATGAGTCAGCTCCACAGAGCTTTCCAGAAGAACTCTATAAACTTGAGAATAAAATAACCTCCTAATGCAAACTACTCTTTCCTCTGAAAGTTTCAAGTCAAGTGAGATGAAAATTTGAGACAGACCTGCAGGAGGTATGCAAATAAAGATTGTAAGCTCTAGGAGAATTGATTTCAAGGAGCAAATTAATTCACTAAGGCTACTTGTGAAATCACCTCCATTGAAATAATGGTGAGGGCTAAGACTTTTATTGAAGACAGAGCATCACAACACTCATTACTAAAATTTCCATGTAATGTTATTGGAGATCCTGTAGTCTGTTTCTCTCCCTCAGTCTTGACCTATCTGGAAGTCTTGTCTAATTCTCCTCCACCTGGTTAGCTGCTTCTTTCTCTACAAGTCTCCATTTTAGCTCTAATTCCATGATTCCATAATTGTCTGTTTATCTGCAGAGTTCTTCCAGTAGATTCTTTAAAGAACATGGATGTATTTTCTGACTTTGTATTGCCAGTGGTAGAACAGTGCCTGGTATGCAATGAATACACAATGGATGTTTGGATGGAAAAGAGGGAGAACGAATGGATGGACGGATGGATGATATGGTTGAAAATATTATGTTGTGCATATGGAGAGGGAAAAAGTTGCTCTTATACTTGTATAAGATTGGTCATAGTGGGCAGGGCACGGTGGCTCATGCCTGTAGTCCCAGCACTTTGGCAGGCCAAGGTGGGTGGATCATGAGGTCAGGAGATAGAGACAATCCTGTCCAACATGGTGAAACCCCATCTGTACTAAAAATACAAAAAGTTAGCTAGGCATGGTGGCAAACACCTGTAGTCCCAGCCACTCGGGAGGCTGAGGCAGGAGAATCGCTTGAACCCAGGAGAGAGAGGTTGCAGTGAGCCTAGATCACACCGCTGCACTCCAGCCTGGTGACAGAGTGAGACTCCATCTCAAAGAAAAAAGAGTAGTCATAGTCACTTTATTCATATTTGCCACAGCTTAAAAAAGCCAATTTATCCACAATTAAAAAATGGACAAACAAACTGGTATATTAACCCAATGGAATTCTACCTAGCAATAAGAAGGAACAAACTACTGATGTAGTATGCACATGATGGATAAACTTCAAAAATACTGTGCTGAGCAATAGAAAACATGCAAGAGTACATAATATATCACTCCAGTTTTGTGAACATCTGAACATACAAAACTAATGTGGGGTACAAAAACTTAAAAACAAAGTTTTTCTGGGAAATGGAAGGTAATGGAAATTGACTGGAAAGGGGCATGAGAGAACTTTCTGGGTGATGACATTGTTCTATATTGATAGTAATTTAGGTTGGATAGGTGTATGCGTTTGTCAGGAGTCAATAAACGCACATGAGATTCATGTGTTTCATTGGAAGCAGATTTTACCTCTTAAGAGGAAAAAAAGTAAATACTGAACTCTGTCTACATGCAGTAGTATTTAGAGGCAATGTAATGATGTCTGCAATTTGCCTTCAAATGCATCCAAAAATTAAAATGGATTGATGACTGGTCAGAGAGATACACTGATACAAGATAAAGCAGGTATAGTAAAATGTTAATGGTAGAATCCAGGTGGTGAGTATATAAGTCTTCACTGTAAATTCCTTTCAATTTTTCTGTATTAGATATTTTTCATAACAAAATGCTGAGGTAAAAAGGAGCTTCTAGTTCACATAACTATCAAGGGCTGCACACTAGAAAGGAGTCTGAGGTTCCCTGAGGATATTTTAGACCTTTCTTAGGGTGTGTAAATTACCTTTGAGGCTTTCTAGGGAATCAATTCATCCATCACCAGATTCCCAAAAAACATTTGGCCAAACTGGATACAACCAGAGAGAATTCTACTCAGGATATTTTTCATTACCCCAGCCATTTCAGCATTTTCTCTCTTTGAAACACTCACCATTATTTAAAAATGAAAATAAAACCCCATCCCCAGGACTCCAGCTCCTTCTCTTATACCCATTGGTCTCTGTTTGCCAGTGTCTGGCTGAGGGAGGCCATGTCAGAGTCGATAACAGGTCTATGGGAGATGACTGACTCCGGGGGTTCGTGCCAGGCTCAGCTGCTCTCTTCTGCAGAAGTGTATGCCTGAAGATCACTCTCCCTGACATAGTTCTGCAGCTGTTGAAGGAGAGAATTTACTCAGATGAAATTTAGGCCCAAGGGGAACTGGAGCATCATGCCCACAATTAGAAGTGACATGTGACCCAGAAGTGAAAATCTGGCTGCCAGAGAAAGGAGTTTTTTGAGTTGTTCTGATTTAAGAAAACTGCCTTTGTAATTCCTCCCCAAAGGGACCAGGAAGTTTTCTGTTTGGTCAGTTAAAATACAAAATAATAATAATAATGAAGGTAAGAAATCCCTTTTGAGAAAGAAAAATGTCACAGGCACCTTAGAAAGGGAAGAAAGAGGGCTGAAGAGCTCAACCACGTTCCGCTGGAAATGTCTGGGCCTTGTGGTCTTCTACTCAGAGACAGATTTAGATTCCTTCCGCCTACAGACAGTTGCATTCCTCATCGCTGGAGGTATGCAAACAGACAGCGGACAAGAATATGAGAGGTCCCTAAAGATGATTAAAGAACAGAGTGTGGTCCCCCCTATATTTCATATACTGAAGTCCTGATCCCGCAGTATACAGAATGTAACCATGTAAGAGGATAAGGTTTTTAAAGAAGTGATTAAGTTAAAATGAGAATTTTAGGTTGGAGCCCTAGTCCAATAAGACTGATGTCTTTATAAGACGAGAAACAGACACTAAGAGTGAGCATGCACAGAGGGTTGACCATGAGAAGAGGCAGCGAGGGAGCCGCCATCTGCAAGCCAATGAGATAAGCCTCCGAGGAAACCAACCCTGCCTCTAGAACTATGAGGAAGTAAATTATTTAAGCCACCCAATCTGTGGTATTCTATTAGGGCAGACTTAGCAAACTAATACACTCTCTGAAACTTCTGGGCAGTGCATTATCCATCTTTTTGACATTGAAGCTGTACTAGCACAGCGGTTCTCAAACTGCATTGTGCATCCAAATCATCTGAAGAACCGTTGAAATGCAGGTTCCTGAACTTCACAGTATAACCATAAGGACAGTCTTTCTGGCATACTGAACCATGCTTTCAGAAACATTCTTTTGCACTCAGATTCAATGAGGATGGGGACTGTGTCAGTCTTGCTCCCTTTGATTCCCTGCACTAGCCTAGTGCTTGGCCTCGGCTGGGTCTTCAATAACTATGCACAAGTGGGGCTTGAAGTAGATGGTTTTCCAAATTCCACCTTTGAAGGTAAGCTGCATGGGGGAAAGATCTTCAATTTGTTCATAACATACAGGATTTCCTGTATTATTCCAGACACCTATTATAGTCCTTGACAGATGGTAGGAATTCAAGAAGTAATTGTTGAATGAGTGAATCTTATAAGACGTTCTAGAGAACTCTACGTTAGTGAAATTGCAGTGCCAAGAACATAATCTTTTAAACTTATATATGTTGGCTCTTGATATCGTTTTAATATATCTATTATTTCATCTAATTATTTTATGGTTTAATTTTAGATATTTGGAAAATATAGGCATTTAGAAAGAAAATTAAAGTCTCCTGAAATCCCAACCCTTAAATATAACTATGGTGAACATTTTGGTTTGTTTTCTTCATTCATAAAAATATATGTTTAGATAAATTCAAAAGAAAATGCAAACACAATACTTTTTCTTTTTTCCAAAGATTATATTTTCCCATTTTACTGCATATTTTCTCAAATAGGATCCTTAACAAATGCGTAATATTCCATCATGAGAATATCATCTAAAATTTGACTTAAATATAATAGAAAAGAAGAAAATGAATGCACATGTCCAAAAAAAATCAGTTTGGAAATTGCATTTAGGGGGGTGAAATATGTTTCCATGTTTTATTAGGTTGGTGCAAAAGTAATTGTGGTTTTACCACTACTTTCATTGGCAAAAACCTCAATTACTTTTGCACCAATCTGTAATTGGCTATTTGGATGGCTCCTTCTTTTCAAAAATTTTTTTTATTGTTTTATGCTTAGAAAATATTTCTCCACGCTTAAATCAGTTAATTAAAAACTTTCATTTTCTTTACGGGTATTTCCATTACCAAAATAATAAATGCTCATGATGCAAGTTTTAAAAGTATATGAAACCTAAAAGAATTTAGAAAGTTGTCTCTAATATTCTGAACTTCTGTTGTATTCCTCCCCATCAATTTGCAGTGTACATTTTTATATATTTGCTGTCATATATTACCTATAAAATTTTATATACTAATTTTAAGTTTATTTGTATGATTATAAAATGAACATCTGATCACTGTATAAAATCTGGAAACTATACAGTATTATGTGGAGAAATTAAAAACAACTAAAACCCAATCTCCCAGGCAGAATCACTGTTACATTTGTTATACAATACTTCCTTCCAGTTTTTTTGGTTGTATATATTTTTACATAATTGCAGATGTGGCAATATGCACAAAATTATACTGTTTTAATCATTCATTATTTTGCATCTAGAATTCATACTCATGATAGAAAATTACATATCTAAAAACATAAAATAAAAGATTAACTAATGGTAGTAAGTCAAAGAAAATACATTTTAATAACTGTATATTACCTTATAGAATAGTATTCATGTCTTCTTTGAAAAGCAGTCAGAGAATATGCATCTCATATTATGCATATATGTCTATACATATGACACAATACTTGTATTTGTATTCGCAAGTTTTCTATGTAAGGTAATTTAAACAGAAGACTAATGACTGACGTGTACTCATTAAGTCATTCAATGTTTGTTCCTTTCTTCTATATTTTGAAAGTCCCTCAACCTTGCCCTTCAAGTTACTGACTTCATTTTCTGCAGAGAAATTCTACCCTCTACTCCCTCCAATAATGATTTTAATTATCTTCTTAAAAATTAGTTTCCTTATGTCAACCAGATCTTGGCCAGTTTTTTTCCTTCATCTATTATTGTCTTACAGCTTTCTGTTTACCATTCAGAATTGATACTCTGCTTTTTGGGCTTTAGTTTGTGAAATTCTTTCTACTTTCTTTTTTGCTTTTGATTAAACATTTTTTGTATAATTGTAGATCACATGCAGTTTTAAGAAATGATACAGAGAAATCCTGGTAACCTTTACCCAGTTTTCCCCAGAATTTTAATGTTAACATCTTGCAAAATCACAGTGCAGTGTTCACAACCAGGTTATTGACGTTGATACAGTCAAGATACAGAATAGTTCTGTATACTTCTTGTTGTTCTTTGATACTCACACTCACCTCTGTCCCCCTCCTTTGGCCTCCCTTTGTACCTGAATCTTGGAAGCCATTAATCTCTTCTATGTTTCTGTAATGTTATCACCATAGGAACGTTTTATATATGGGATAATACATTATACACCTTTTGAAATTTTTTTTCACTCAGCATATCCTAGAAATTCAAATGAGTTACTGGATTTATTTTTATGTTTTGACACATTTATATAAATGATATATGTAATTACGAGGGACAGACTTTAATTTCCATGATCAAGACTTTCTAGTATTAATACATTTGTGTAATCCCCTTGAGTGTGAGCAAGACCTCTAATTTTCTTCTCATCCATGTCATGAGGCAAAAGTGATGCTATATATGTGATTTGTTCATGTGATTATGTTAAGCATGTATCTTCATCTTGCTAGAGTCTCTTTCTCCTTTGCCAATTTTGAAGAAGCAATATGCCATGAAGGAAGCAGTCATATTAGAAAAATTCACGTGGCAAGGAACTTTAAGTGACCTCTAGGAGCTGCAGAAGATTTCTTGAAAGAAACTAGAGCATGGCTGTGCATGCCAGGTATAGTTGTGCAGCCATAAGAACATAATTATCCCAACAGACTGAAGGATATTTGAAGTAATTCCTTCCCCAGTGGTGCCTCTGATGAGACCACAACCTTGGCTGTCACCTGGAATGCAACTTGGTCAGATGCTGAAGCACAGAGTCCAGTTAAGCTATGCCAAGATTTCTCACCTACAGAAACTGTGATATAATAAATGTGTGTTATTTTAAGCCACCAAGTTTTTGGTAAAACCAACACAGTAATCTACTGCAACTTCTTTTTTCCACTCAATGTTATATTTTTGAGATTTGCAATATTGTTTAATTGTTTTACAGAATTTCAATGCCTATACAAACCACAACTTCTCTATTCTACCACTAATAAAGGATGTGTTTCTCCTTCTTAAATATTAGAATGCAAATGTTGCAGAGAATATCCTTATATTTACGCAGGGCATATACAATAGCTTCTCGACAAAATATATCTCAAAGTGAAATTACAAGTATATATGCATGTTCAAAATTACTACATATTTCCAATTTGCTCTCAAAAACAAATTTTTAAATACCATTGTTTTCTACTTTTATCTTTGGTATTACTCCATTTATTCATAAAATGCATTTTGTCTTGAAATATACTTTTTTCTGTATTAACATATTAACACTATTTTTATTTGCCTTCACTTTCAAGTTTTCTATATCATATTTTTGGTGTTTTTCTTATAAACAACAATTAGCTGAATTTTGTAATTTTTAATTCAATTTATGATTCTCCATTCTAACAAGTTTATCTGCTACATTTATTGTGGTGACTCATATATCCATTTATTTCTATAATTTTATTTTGTTCCATTTACTATGTTTTTTTCTTTGCTTCCCTTTTCCCTTTCTTCTTACCTTCCATTGGGTTTTCTTTATCCTTTCTCAATGTCTTCCTACCCTCTGATTGCTTTGGAAAAGTAATTTCTTTTACTAATTTTGAATGGATCCTTCAAATATTTCATATGAACAAGTGGCTTAGGAATGATACAGTAAGCAATTAGTATCTCAACACTTATCCAAAACAATTTGAAACCTTGGAATCCTCCAGCTCCAAATGTCCCATTCTATTTCACCTGCTATTTGTAGAACTCAACGTAGTCATTGTTATTTTTGTTTTATACTATTAGTGCTTCTATAGATCTAGTTATAAGTTAATTAACATAGACTGGGCATGGTGGCTCATGCCTATAATCCCAGCACTTTGGGAGGACAAGGCAGGTGGATTGCTTGAGCCCAGGAGTTCAAGACCAACTTGAGCAACATGGTGAAACCCCATCTCTACAAAATACAAAACTTAGCTGGGCATGGATGCACACCCCTGTGGTCCTAGCTACTTGGGAAGCTGAGGTGAGAGGATCACTTGAGCCCTGGAGGCAGAGGTTGCATGAGCCAAGACGGTATCACTGCACTCCAGCCTGGGTGACAGAGTAAGACCCTGTCTCAATAAAAAGTAAATTAACTTTAAATAAGTAAATAAATGTTTACTAATGTCAATGATTACCAATCCTGCTTCTGTTCCTCTCTTTCATTATGGATTCAATTCTTATTTTTCCTGAAATGTAATCTTTAGTATCTCTTCCAGAGAACATCTGTAAGTAGTAAATTCACTCAGTCTTTGTTTCTATGATAATATCCATAATTCACCATCATACCAAAATGTTACTTCAGCTGGATATAAGATTCTGGGATGATGGTAATTTTCTCTCATCCCATTGAGAGTATTATAAGACAATGTTTTGGAATTTATGATTGCTGTTAAAAAGTTTGCTGTCAGTATAATTCTTTCCTTTATGAACAACCTCCTTATCCTCAGTTGTTTTAAATAGCTTTATTTTATCTTTGAGGTACTTACATATATCTCCCAGTTATCTAATTTTCTTTTTTTTTTTTCAAATATATTGTTTATTGTGTTGAGGATATAATTTTAAACCCTGAATTTTTATCTCTAAAAATTTTATTTGGCTCTATTTCAATTTAGTCTATCCTTTTATTCAGTGCCTCGATCTGAATAGTATATTTCTTCCTATACTACATATGCTTTTAACTATCTTATACATGGGTATTTTACATTCCTGTGACGCTATTATTTGATTATCTCAATTTGTGCTCTAATATTTACTATTTGTGGTATATGTACTTTTATAATTTTTCATACCATAGCTATCTTCAGATAGATTTTCATCATAGTAATCCTGCCATTTGATTTTAGGGAGATTCTTTCTATTATGCTTCCTTTCGGTAGAATAGGGGTATACGGTCATTTAAACCGATTTTTATAGATTTTTTTTTTTAACTCAATGGATCTAGGGCTACACAAAACAGAAAAGCACATATTTGTAGACTTTATTTTTCAGGAAAAACTTTTCATTTTGCCTTTAAATCCTTTTGTTTTCATTTTCTTCTTATTTATTCAGTTTATTCAATAATATGAGTGTATTCTTTCCTTTTTTTTTTTTGAGACAGAGTATCGCTCTTGTTACCCAGGCTGGAGTGCAATGGTGCGATCTCGGCTCACCGCAACCTCCGCCTCCTGGGTTCAGGCAATTCTCCTGCCTCAGCCTCCTGAGTAGCTGGGATTACAGGCACGCGCCACCATGCCCAGCTAATTTTTTTTGTATTTTTAGTAGAGACGGGGTTTCACCATGTTGACCAGAGTGGTCTTGATCTCCTGATCTCGTGATCCACCCGCCTCAGCCTCCCAAAGTGCTGGAGTGTATTCCTTATGGAGATATAACTTATAGAGTACACAAATCTTAAGTGTATGACTCAATGAATTTTTATGTGGGTATGCACGCAACTACCACATAAATCAAGTCGAACTTTTCAGCACTCCAGAAAGCTTCCCTGAGCTTTCACCCAATTGGTCTATGATTTGGAGTATACCTTTCTAATTTCCAAAGATAACCACTACGCTGACCTATAGCATCGTTCATCAGATTCATCTGTCTTTAAACTTTCCACGAATAAAATCACACTGTAAATACCTTTTTGCATTTTCTTTTATTCAAAATCATGTCTGATAGATTAAGCCATGTTGTTGCATTTATGATGGTCTTTGCTAGATGGTATTCCATTGTATGCATATACCACAATGTATCCACACATTCTACTGTTTCTGGACATTTGGGTTATTTCTAGGTTTTGGTTCTTATGAGCAAATCTGGCATGAGAATTTTTGTATATGCCTTGTGGTAGGATGTGAACTTATTCTAATTGTAAAAATTCCCAAAGAGCAAAAGTCCCACTTTATGGCTGTTTTCCCTTCTTTCTCTCCCTAGAGGTAAACACTGTTTCCAATTTAGTGTGTATCTTTCCAAATCACCACTTTAAAAAAATCTAGACATATATGATTTTATTGTATTTTAACTTAACAGCCATCATGTGAAATATATTATGGTAAACCTTATTGTGTTTGCCATTTAAAATATGTATTAAAGACCTTTCTATGTTTGTATATAGAGCTCTCATTCCTTGTTTTTATTTGCTACATTGTATTCCATTCTACAATTGTTAAGTAGAATTATCATTTGATTCAAATATGGAATTCATCCCTCAAAAGAGATTTAACTGTATCTCATAACCTATAAAACATTGTATTCTTTCTTATTTTGTAAATAGTTTTCACTTCAATTTTATGACTATGCACTGAAATTTCTGCAACATGTGGTTGTTTTTTCTTATTTAAGTTCCCAATTATTTTGAAGAGTTGGTAGATGGGAAGATATGTTTAAATTCAAACAATTAATTTCAATTGTTAGTGCATTATAATCCAAAAATAGCATATAAAATTTCTTCTGTGAGAAATTTAGAGGCATGTATTTTGATATAATATTGAATAATTATTGTGTTTGAAAAGAGGCATTCTATGTGATATATCAAAAATTCTATACGGAGAGAGTTAAATAATCATATTCACATGTGCTGTATCATGACAATCATTACTGCCTTACTTTATTTTTGCTTACATGGTCTGTTTTTTTGCTAATGTCTACATATATGGGTTCTAGATATGTATTATGCTACCAGGTTCTTTATTTTATCATTGTAAAATGATTCCTTTCCTTATTCACTGCATTTCGACTTGGACCTTAATTTGTCTGAAATTAATTTGTTGTTCATTTTTTCCTTTTTTTCCTTATTTTCCCCCTCAATTGTTCCATAGCCTATTTTTTTTTTCTCTCTCTCTCTTTTTTTTTTTTTTTTGTAATTTTGTTTCAGGTTATATTCTTCAAAGAAACATATAAATGAAGATTATTTTTAATACAACCAAGAGACTTGATTCTCTACAAAGTGGTGTTTTAAACGTTTACGTTTATTGTTGCATCAAAATGTTAATCATATTTCTGTGTCTTATTTTATTCCTGATAGCTTCCTCTTTTTTCTGCTTTTTTAAATTTATACAAACTGTACTTTGTTTACCTTCATCTAATTAGGTAATTGTGAAGGTACTTTTCCCCTTTCATTGATCAAAATATTGTCTTTCATTAATATTTATCCAAAAACCCTAGCTAAAATACAACTTATCATATTACTAAAGTTGGTTTTGCCCATTACTTAGTGATAACCTCTATGAATGGAGTAATCATATAAACTTATCATCCAAAATGGGACATTAGACAGAGAAAGAAGGCACCAGAAATGAATAGTTACTATATCTATAAAACAAGATAATTGTAGTGTGTTCCCATGTCTCTTTTAGTTATAAAGAGCTTTTATTTAGCATAGTTTAAGTATTGCCTCAGATTACTGTTATAACATTATTTTCATATGTTCATAGACAGTTTAAATGATTTTATATGTATGTTCAATTCTGTCTTATATGTAAGTCTTCGCCCAGTAAGGAACGTGTTCCTTCTTTCTATAATAAATCTCATTAGTACATTTGTTATTATTTCTTTTGCCAAAAATATCAAACATTGGGAAATTGAATCTTTATTCTCTTACCACCATAACTATTTTCTTTTACATGGTTCAGTGGCCAAAACTTTTTTCTCTAAAGAACCAGAGAGTAAACAGTTTAGGTTTTGTGGATCATATAGTGTCTGTTACAACCATTATATTTGCCAGTGTAGCTTGTATCAGCCACAGATGATACTTAAAGCAACCACTGTGATGGTGTTCTATTAAGACTTTATTTATAAAAACAGGTGGGAGTCAGTCCTGAGGGCTGTAATTGCTGACCTCTGAGCCAATTTATCAATTTGTCTTTTTCTTCATATTTTTAATTACTCTTAGGGATATATTTTTTATATTTTTTGTATGTTGATTATATTTTTACTACCTCTCATGATAATTTTGACTATAAGATGAATTTTTTTCATAAACATTCTTAGCATTTTTTAAGTGAACTTCTTTTTGTCTTTCTTCCTGTTTTTTTTGGTCTCAGCATAGTTTACTTTTTAATGCTCTCCACTTTTATTTAACAGCATCAATATTTCTTTATATTCTATGAAAGAAACCACAACATTTCCTATAGTCTATCATTTCCCAAAATTTTAAACACACATACACACACACATATATAAATATAAATAAATAAATATGTGTGTGTGTGTGTGTGTGAATTGTTTGCTTGATTGTTTTTCTAGCTTATTATCACTGAAGAAGAAAAAGAAAAGAACAATTCACAACCACATTTTGTAACTATCAGAACTACAACTCAGCTCTGGACCTGCCCAAAGTCTCCTTGGTTGTGAAAAAAATCAAACTCTTAGTTCCATAGCAAAAGATGTTTAGTCCAGTTCTAAAGACCTAACAAGCACCAAAACCATATGGCTCTTCTGGATTATGCGTGATGTTTTCCTACTCTCCACTGCCTGATTTTTCAATACTCTGGACCAATGGAACCAATGGAAAAATAGCCTGCCAGCATGGACCTCCACCCTGAGTCTCCTTCCCTGTCTGGCAATTTATAGGTTAACATCCTAAATTTATCCACCAGCAACTAGTTGTTGAGAGCCTTCCAGGAGCCAAGCATTTCCCTGAGTGCTAAGGATATTATATATCAAGCCAATGTGTTAGCTGCAAATGAACTAATTTCAAGGAGGTTATACTGAAGAAAAGACCAATGATATAGCTGCTGAAATGAGATTTGAATGATTAGAAGGAGCCACCATGTGAAAATCCGGGGAAAGAACTGACCAACTGCAGGAACACAAGTGTAAATGTCCTAAAGTGGACATTTATATATATTTATATATTCAAGGATCAGGGAGAAGGCCCGTGTGGCTGGAGTATGGAGGATGGTGGGAGACAAAGCCAAATAAATAAGAAGGAATCTGCTGGACACAGTGGCTCACACCTGTAATCCCAGCACTTTGGGAGGCTGAAGTGAGTGGATCACCTGAGGTCAGGAGTTAGAGACCAACCTGGCCAACATGGTGAAAACCTTGTCTCTACTACAAATACAAAAAAAAAAAAAAAAATAGCCAGACATGGTGACAGACGTCAGTAGTCCCAGCTACTCAGGAAGCTGAAGCAGGAGAATCGCTTGAATCTGGTAGGTGGAGGCTGCCGTGAGCCAAGATATCACCATTGCACTCCAGCCTGAGTGACAAGAGTGAAACTGTGTCAAAGAAAAAAAAAAAAAGAAGGAATCAGATGACAATGGACTTTGTAAGTCATGGTCAGGAGTTTGGCTTTTCTCAGAAATAAAAGACCAGTGGGAGAGTTTTAACATGGAAAGATCCATGATCTGATTTATGGTTTTGAAAGATGAAGAGACCAAAAGAAAGGCTATTGTAGTAATCTAAGCAAAAAATAATTGTGATATGGTTTGCAGCGTAGTAGTGGTGAAGAAAGAGAGAAATAAATGGATTTGAGTTTACAGAAATATGAAAGTTGAAGACACAGGGCTGGGCGCGGTGGCTCAAGCCTGTAATCCCAGCACTTTGGGAGGCCGAGGCAGGTGGATCACGAGGTCAAGAGATCGAGACCATCCTGGTCAACATGGTGAAACCCTGTCTCTACTAAAAATACAAAAAATTAGCTGGGCATGGTGGCGTGTGCCTGTAATCCCAGCTACTCAGGAGGCTGAGGCAGGAGAATTGTCTGAACCCAGGAGGCGGAGGTTGCAGTGAGCCGAGATCGCGCCATTGCACTCCAGCCTGGGTAACAAGAGTGAAACTCCGTCTCAGGAAAAAAAAAAAAAAGAAAGTTGAAGACACTAGAGGAAGCAAGAATATTGACTATATTTGGGCTTAAGTAACTGAGAGGAGGGATTTAAGGCTATTTACTGAAATGAAAAAACTTGGAGTCAAGTAGGAGATGGTAAAATCAAGATTTTTAGCCTTGACGATTAGACATCTAAGCTAAGGCAGTCTCCCAGTTTCCAAAGTTGAACTCTGAGGCCATTTCCTCTGTGTTTCTATTGTCTTTCAGAAGTTGCTTAATACAAACCAGTGTCATTGATAGTACTACCGAATACCTGGGTGTGACCACATTAAAGAGTCATGTAACACACAACACAGGAGTCAAGCAAAAGCACAAGGTCAAGATTTCTACTTTATTTCAGTCATGAGATTTTCTGTGTTGTAAGTAGGTCAAGGTGGGCTGCCTGCTAGCTATGATTCTCAAGTTGGTGTCACAGTTATGTAGTTGACTAAATCTTCTCCTGGATTTTAGCAATAGATTCATTGGCACAGCAGATTTTTGTCAATGCCTGGCTCATGTTCTTTTGGTACTCAACGTTATTCATACCACAAACACCTGAAATTCAGTTTTTGCCTAAGGACTTTTCTGGCTACAGGACCAGGCTTGGTCTGTACATAGAGAAAGCCAGCAGTGCTTTTCCTGTTTATTTGCTGGGCAAAGACCCCATCTTCCTGACCTAGGATGGGACAATTCTATGGAGTGTTCTACACCATCTTCAAGAGGTTCCCAGAAATAAACCCGTTTCCCATGGAGGTACATGGGTATACGAATGTACATGGGTGTACATTCATACACTTGTATTGGCTTTCTTCCCTTCTCTCTCATTTTGTTACTTTTCCTATTTGCACTTCCTAGATTTAATTCCCAAATAAACTACTTGTACCTAGTCTCAGAGTCAACTCTTGGGGTAGCCAAAGGAAGACAGCTATTATCTTTATTATTGTTTTATAGTTATATGTTTCGTGGTATTCTTTGATTTCATCTGTATTTTTAATTAAAAGCATTTGGCTTGATTAAAAATATGTATCCTAGAATATTTTCAAAATATGGAAAAAGCCAAAAATAAAAAATAAAAATCACCATGTAAGACACAGTTAACATTTTGATATTTATGGTATATTTTTCTCCAGTCTTTCTGCTCTCTCTCTCGTCCTTTTTTTTCTTATCTATTTTTAAGACAAGTGAAAAGAGAATATGCCAGAAACAATTCCTTAAATGCCATTTATTCCAGACACAGTTCATTGACATTTGGCATAAGGCCGTTTTGTGTATGTGAAAGCTTTATTGTACATAATTTGGTGTAACTTCATGAATTTGGAGAATCCAGTGGAATACTATGCTCAGTGAATAGTTTTACGTAGCATAGTCACTGACTACTCCCCAACTCACTCTTAAAAAGAGAAATCAGAAGTCTTGCATCCATTTCATAAATGGCAAAACAGACAAGGCATGGCTTTCATACCTGGAAGGCATTTCAAAGGTCATTTCCTTCACTCCTTGAACATATTTGTTCTTTTCTGTTTTGCTTTTTGAGAAGTCAATCCTCTTCGTGACCATGTAGAATTATCTGACAATGGGTTAATGCTGCCTAGCTGGCTGGCAACTTGAAATGGAGTCATTTTAAAACCTGCATTGTAATAATGGGAGTTCCTTATTTCTGAGCCTATAACTAATTCAAAAGCAATTGAAATCCCCAAGGAGATCACACTGTACTGGGAAGCAATTCCCCAGAGTGAGACCATGAGATGGGCTAAGTCCATCAGGCAGATATACAGGCAAGCATGCAGACCCCAGGTAGAGGGAGAATCCAAAATAGAATGGGGATGTACAGTTGATCATCCCATAGTCAGGCTACTTGATTGACTCTCTTAAAAGCCCATGTTCTTACAAAGCAAGCTAATCCTGATGCATTCATTGCACTGAATGTAAACAGAGCTCATGTATTTCTGCATAAGTCTGTCAATCATGTAAGCGCAGAGAGCTATGCCCTGGAGAACACGAGGGAACAAAACTGCACTCTAACATTTTGAGCAGCTCACAGTGGTTTCTTTAAACATTTACTGAGTGACTTCAGTATGTTTGTGTCAGTGTTAAGCATGCTTCTGCCAACAATCTTGAGATATGGTGAGGTACAAATATAAAATAATTTGTACAACTAAGTAAATGTCATTAACAAAATGTATGGAAAGGAATGAGAAAATTGTTCTATCAAAGTAAATGTGTGTGACAGCTTAGAGAAAAGTGAAGTGCTATTTGAAGGCAATAATTTTTAAAAGCTATGAAAGGTGGTGAAATGTCAACTGATTTGGGGATTCAGATCATCTCTATGCTGGATTACTGCTCCAAAGAAAGGAAAGGCAGCCTTCAATGTTCAGCTATGAGTTTTAATCTAGACTTATAAGTTCACAGAAAATAGTCTTGAAAGCAAGGCTTTCAAGGCAAAGAAAAGGGTCTTCTCAGACCTCCTTAAACTATATGTTTCCATTTAGGAAATGAAGCTTAAAAAAATAATCATAGAAAAGGACAGACATGGATAAGTGGAAGAAAAATGTCTTCACACAGGAAGGCTTAAACCATCCCTTGCTGGAGGACAGCAAAAGAAAATAGAGCAAAGGGTTAAGGACTAGCACCTCCCTCTCCAGTTCTAGTGGGCTAGAGTGGGCCCCCCAAAATGGGCAGGAGTTAAAACACTCAGATGAGTATACCAGATGTCACTCTCCCAATACCACAGAGATGTATAAACTCTCTGCTGCATCCATATGCTATCCAAGCAAGGAAGTGAGGTAGGAGCGGTAAAACACTAGATGTAAGGAGAAAAAAAGGATGTCTGAGTCACTAACCAGAGAGAGAAAGAGAGAGAGAGACAGAGACAGAGACAGAGAGAGACAGACACACACACACACACACACACACACACACACACACACACACAGAGAGAGAGTGAAAGAGATATTAGGATTTAAACAGATTATGTACTTTTAATATCTTTAGATGACAAGATTAAGCATGTTCCATCAAAAGAGGTCCTGTGGATTAGAAGCAAGAGACAGAAAATAAAGATAGTTGCATTTCACTTAAAGATAAGAAAAAAGTTACTTAAAAACCATATTAGGATATTAGAGAGGTTGGTGAAATAGGGAGCTCTTTGATGGCATTATGGAGAGGGAACTTGAAAGTATTTGGATGCTTAACCTGACAAAACATCTCTTCCTTTAGGTTCACTAATGAGCAGGAGTGCTTGGGATCACAGCAGTACATAGGAAACATACTTCATGCTGAGACTTTGCTTCAAACTGTAAAACGGAGAACTACATTAACCTGTGCTGAATCAGATAGATACAACTTTTTTAGAAATGATTAGCTCCAATTGGTTTCACACCTAAACATGTCAGTGGAATACCAAAAAAACAGTGACCAGTACACCTGAGAATGTCCAAGAGAATGTTCCTCAGTCCCTGTTGCCTACTGCTGAGTTAGTCCAGGATGGATAGAGGCAGTGGTGCTGTCTGGCTTCCAGGTAAGAGACAGAGGAAGAGAAGGCTGTGAGGGTAAGAACACCAAGCTTCTTCTCATATAAAGACAGCAGATGGTCCTAACAAAAACATCTAATGTAGATAAAAGTGAGAAAGCTGTGCCTACTTTTTCTACCTCATTTCATATATGATGATTCTATGCACCATTATTTCCAAAGATAGCCTCAACAATTCATCCTGTGTTTTTACTATATGAATGTGAGGTTCCTCCTATCAAGAGGTGAAGTCTATTTCCCCTACCCTCGAGTAAGGCTGGCTTTGTGATGGCTTTGACCAATAGAGTGTTGGTAGAAGTGATATTGTGCATGATCCCAGCCCAAGTCTCAATAGGCCTTGTGTTTTCTGGCTTTGTGGCTTGGGACCACCACCATGAGACGACCTGAGAATGTCCAAGAGAATGTTCATCAGTCCCTACATAGACCACCAGGCTAGCCTACTAGAGGTAAGAGTCCACATGGAGGTAAACCAAGTCATACCAGGTGACAGTTGACACCAACTGCCAGGATTAAGAATGTTCTACCTTTTTTTTTTTTTAATGGAGTTTCACTCTTTCTGCCCAGGCTGGAGTGCAATGACACGATCTTGGCTCACTGCAACTTCCACCTCCCGGGTTCAGATGATTCTCTTGACTTCAATCTCCTGAGTAGCTGAAATTACAGGCACACACCATCATGCCCCAGCTAATTTTATATTTTTAGTAGAGATGGGGTTTCACTATGTTGGCCACACTGGTCTTGAACTCCTGACCTCCAGTAATCCACCCGCCTTGGTCTCCCAAAATGTTGGGATTACAGGAATAAGCCACGGCACCCTGCCAGAATGTTCCACCTTGTATCTCCCAGCTCAGCTGACCCTCCAGCTGAAGTAGTCACTTGTGTGAGCCTATTTGAAGCCAGTAGAAGAAGTGACCAGCCAACCCACAGAATCATAACAAAAATAAATTGTGGTTGTTTTAAGTCATCAAGTTTTAAGGTGGTTTGTTATACAGGAATAGAGAAATAGAGCAACTAGCAAACATAATGTGTTTCTCGTTTCTGACCCATGTGATTAGCATCCTGGATTCCAAGAAATAATAGGGGGGGCAACAATAGAGGTGCAAGGATGGATGGGGTAAGATCAAGCAGGCAAAGTTTCAAGATTCCACTGAAACCACCCACGATCAACTGGGTTTGGCACTAGAGCAATAGCTCCATTTTTCCTTTCCACTTTGCTTGTAGGGAGCATGCAGAGAAAGAGGTACTAGCCTGAGAGTCAGGACCTGTATGTTTTAATTATTCACCTTGACGTTTAGATGACTTAAGCCATCCGTGCCTCAAAATGCTCAACCATCCTGCCTATCTCACAGCAAGGGCTGTTGTGTGGACTTAAAGAGAAAAACGATGTTGGAAGCTCCGAAGCTTGTTGCAAACATGAGACATTGCTATAAATTAGATCCAATGCTATTAATTAGACCCATTGCTATTTATTGAATCCACAACCTCCTCAAATTATTAGATGGATAAAAGGAAATCTTTTATGTCTGGAAGTCATCAGTACTATCATCTCACAAATACAGACCTTTACAGAAAAGGTGTGTCCAGCACTGGAACCCAGAGCACAAAGAGGAAGTTGACCCCGAAGGATTCCTAAGCCACAGAAAAGAAGAAAATCTATAAAAACATGAATCATCTGAGACTCCTGTCCTCATTTTCAGATCTACAAAATTGGAAAATGTAGAGCAGTATTTACAGAGCTCTCCAGGTGCTCTCGGGATGGAAAATGAATGGAACTAACCATAACTCATCGCCTGTCATGTGCTGGATACTCTATGAAGATATCTTCCATGTGTAATTTTCATATTCCTTTCAACTGTCCTGTGGGATTACAGAAAACTGATATCAAGGAGATAAACTATATTATAAGGTCAAAAGAGGTAGGTGATGGGATCAAAAAAGTTTCTATGGATGACAGAGAATATGAGGTGGTTTCAAAGGATAGGTAAAATTTTGAGTGGAAAAAATAGGAAAAATTCATATTGTAAAACAAGCAAGTATAAGGTTAAAAAATGATAAAACAGGATGCTCACTGGGGCACAATTTGGCTGGAGAAGAGCCGTGTGTGTAGAAAGTAGTGGGAGATGAGATTAGAATGTGAGCCTGACACTCTATCAGTAAGGATTCAACCAAGGAGTAGAGCCAGTAAAAAATATATGGACTTGCTACCTGGAAGTAACTTTACACAACTGTGGTAGCTGGTTAGGCAGTCTCTGTAAGGCTGGTTTTCTTTGCATCTGATGCTGGAGCTCAAATCCTCAATGGTAGGCAGTCAGGATGGGAAGAAGAAGAGAGGATTAGAACTCAACAATAAAAGAAAATAACACAATTTTTAAATGGATAAATTATCTGAGTAGACATCTCTCCAGAGGGAATAAATAAATAATCAATAAGCACATGAAAGATGTTCATCACCAGTAGCCACTAGGGGATGCAAATCAAAACCACAATGAGATACCCCTCCATACCTGCTGGGATGTCTATAATCAAAAACACAGATAAAAACCAGTGTTGGCAAGGTTGCAGACCAATTAGAATCCTATTGCCTTGCTTACGAGGCAATAGGGCAGTCACTTTGAAAAACATTTGGCAGTGTCTCAAAATGAGTTATCATATGACTCAGCAATTCCACTCCTTGGTATATATCCATGAGAAACTAAAACACATTTCCACACAAAACTTGTTCACAGATGTTCACAGCACTGTTATTCATTATAGCCAGAAAGTAGAAACCATGCAAATAAAAGAGTAAACACGATGTGGTATATTCACATAATTGGGAAAAGGAATCAAGTACCTACAACACGGATGAACTTTGAAAAAATGCTAAGACAAAGAAGCTAGGTAGCAAAGGCTACATATTGTATGATTTCATTTACTTAAAATGTTCAGAATAAACAAATTCATAGAAGAAACAGAAAATAGGTTGGTACCTGCCTAGGATTGGGGGTGGGGAAGGGGTGGGAGAGGGGGTAGAAATAGAGAGTGACTGTTAATGAGTATGAAGTTTCCTTTTGGGGTGATGAAATGTTCTAAATTTGATTGTGGTAATAGTTTCACAACTCTGTGAATATACTAAAGACTAATAAACTATACATTTTACATGTGCAAAATGTATGGTATGTGGATTATATCAAAAAACTGTTTTTTTTTTAATTAAAAAAAAAAAGCAGAAATGAGCTGGAACCCCATGAGGATGGAGTAAAATCCTTACCCATTCTTTTCGCTTCTGGCCTTGGTGATGAAAGAGTCCTGCAGAAGTGGGGTCTCTTTATCAGGAAGCTAAATGCACATGCCAGTCTAGGAGCCAGAGAAGCTAAAGGAGAATCCAGGGGCAAGTAGAGCAATTCAGGCCCAGATGCTGCTTAATGCCAACAAGGCGAATCAGTAGATTCCCAACCACGCACGCTGCAAAATGGCTGCCGCTTTCCTTCTGCCCTCCCAGTCTCACAAGAACTTTCCTTGTGGCTCACCATAACTGGAAACATAAAAAAGAGGAGCCATGGAAATGTAGTCCAGCCTAGCCAAGTTGACACATTGCAAAGCCAATACAGACTCTATTGCTGAGAGCTTTGAAGGCAAGAGGAGACATTCCTGAGGGGGAATCTACAAAGTATTAAAAATTGGGAAGTAAAATATTCTAACCTGGGCATTGGGAAAATAATCTAGCAGCAGGAGGGAAAATAGTTTGTAAAGATAGGAAGATCAGCTAAGAGTCTGTTGCATAAGTGAGAGTTTAGTGAAAGTCTGAAAGGAGGGAGGGGGAAGTTGGAGGAGAGAGAGAAAGACAGAGAGAGACAGAAAGGAGGTAGATTAGTTCTACTCCTTAGTGTCATATGGATGCTGTGTTAATATATTGGAAATAAGGGATGAGGTAAAGAAAGAAATGAGAGATAATTGAACTTATAAAGCTCTGAGACAGAGAAGATGGAGTTACCATTAACAGAGACAGCAATCCAGGAAAATGAGCAGATTTGGGCAAAAGAAATTATGAACTTTTGGGTGTGATGGTGTGACCTAATCAAAACCTTAGGAGGAAAATCAGAGGTTTGAGATACAGTCTCTGAATCAGTCTCCACAGCGGTCATGGTTCAGATCCACAAGAGGGAAAGGACGTAGAGAGAGTGGAGAAGGATCACTGAAAGCCTGAGAGAAGCACTCAGAGAAACAACATGATAATCAGGAATGTTAGACTTCCCAGAAATCAGATGGTGATGTTTCAGGAAGAGGTAGGTAATTACTTCCAAAACTCAAGTCAGGACTAGGTATACACTGTGGTCACAACACCAACTAGATTGGGGCCAAGAAATGCTGTAGAATAAGGTGGAATTTTTGGTCAATATTTCCATTAAGAGTTGAGATTTCAGATCCATAAATACAGAGTGGTAGATAAGGTGAGCAAGCTAGGGCATGAACCACTCCAAAAGCAGGAAAATATGTTCCAACAGGTGACTTTGCCAATGTTATTCATCAGTCATGCTTTCCTGTCTACAGTTTTTGAAGGCTACTTAATGACAGTTCCAGAGCCAGTTTTTGACAACAATGATGACCGCAACTTTGAAGATGTTTGACAGAAAACAAAAGTAGGAAGAGGGACAGTTGTGTTGAGTCTTAAAGCATTGCAAGGTTGTCTTGTTCAATGGAGGAAGGTTGGGCACATTGGCAGGAAACAGAATGGATGGGACTAAGCACAGAGCTAGGATAATGTAATCTAATTCTGGAAAAACATTGTGGACTCACTGGGAAAGCTGATGAGATTACAAAGGTGTGAGACCCTGGAAAAGTGTCAGGTATGTGGGATTCCTGCATGTACTCCATTCACCATGAGGGTACAACTCATCCACTGGCTAGGAGAGCTTGAAATCTTTTCCTCAAGGGAAGGCCACATTGCTAAGGAAATCATCCCTCCCTGGAAATTTCTGATACTGACTCCCCTCGTTTCCCTAGAAATTATATCTTAATTGATTTTTAATCATTTTCATTTCTCAAAGTTAATTACCCTCTAAAGGTGCCATTATGGCCTAATCACTCTGCCTGCCTACGTATGTGTGTGTATGTGTGTATGTGTGCGGGTGTGGTGTGCACATGTACACACAACTGTGATCATCTGACTGTCCCTCTTGGTGAAAAATGGCATTGTTACAATCTTGATACTACATGTAAATACAGTTGATAGCGAGCCTTTCAGTGCAGAAAAAAACAAAGGCAAACAAATATTAAGAAAAAAAAATCCTGGGAAGTGTCTTCACATTAATATCTAGGTCATAATTTCTCTCATTTCTTCAGTTTCTTACACATTTAGTGTCTCCGTAATATTCTCCTGGCAAGCCTGGGCCAAAAGCAAAACCTGGTCCTTTTATTAGGTAGTTAGGTCCAAACCACTGAGTATTTATATCTTAACAACTTAGCAGCTATTGAAAGAATAACTCACATACATTCAAGGAAATTCTCCAATCACCTAATTGCCTGGTCTCCAATCGGCCTCATCTTTGTTTTCCACACCTCTCTACCTGAAGCATCCTCCCAGCTCCGTCCCTGCTCAGAGCTCCTGTCCTTGTCACACAGCTTAAGAATCTCCCTGCCCATCATGGCCTCCCTCCACTCTCCAAGAGAATTGCTCACGCTTTGCTCTGTGCTTCCAGAGGAGAGGACTCTGCCCCTGTCCTTAACATGCAGGATTGCAGTTATTCACTAGTGAGAGACTGCATACCTTCAAGTGAGGGAACATGTTTAATTCATGCCTCATTCCTCAGCTCCTAATGGGGTCTGCCACCTTCTAGGTGCTTACTCCATGTTTATTCATTGAGTGAATGATCGATGTCACAAAACTCACCAAGAAACTTTGAAGTGAGAATGTAAGAGAATTGTAGGTGCCAGCCTACATATAAATGCACAGCCACATATACATATGCAAGTCTACATATACGCATGCATTTATATGCATGCTAACATAAACATCTGCCTGCATCTCAGTCGCCTGAATAGTAGTTCTGGATCCTTCCCCTGGGAAAAATACAGAGAAATTAAATAACTTGCTTTGGGTGGGTCACAGGGCTAGTATATTGCAAAATTAGGATTCAGACTCAGGCAAATTAACTCCAAAGTCCATGTTCTTGACCAATATGCTCTTTGCCTCTCATTCCTGCTGGCTAAAGATCTTAGGAATGTATATACGACCAGGAATGCTTTCCCAAAATAAGTGAAATAATGTAATTATACTTTGCCCCTGTCCTCTTTCCTGATGCTCAATTCTCCCTCTGACTACCCATCATTATAAAAATATATGAATTCAACAGATTTAGCAAGTGGGCATTTAACAGTCTCATCTTTCCCAGGCATTAGGACACTGATCTGAACAGAACATGGCCTTTGCCATGAATGAAAAGGAAAGACAGAGACATTGAGGGGTGTAACAGGACAATGCACAAGGTATGAGAGGAGGATTAAGTTGTCGGGAGCAATTCAAACTGTGAAAAAGATTATAAAGGTGTCAGAGGAGTAGGATACAAGGGTCCTCAAAACCAGGGTTCCCATTTAAAACAGCTAGATAAAACTTATTCCAAAATATGAAGTCAATTCTTGAATGATGCAGGTGCATTTAAGACAGAAAACCAGGAGTCCTCCCAGATGTACCAAAGCCTTGAACAAGCCATTCCTCAACCCTGGGCCTCAGTTTCCTCCCCTGTAGATGCTCTATGGAGCATGCTGGGTTAAACTATCTTTAGCCCCAAAACCTCATCTCATCCTTCATTAAATTCCATGTATATGATAAAATACTCACCACAGTGCTCCAAAAATAAGGAGAAAGCAAGAAATTTAAAGCAAATGCAGTTATTTTAACCTTGGGCAAAATAACCCAGAGACCTAAAGGAAGAGACCAATGGCCACAGAACCCACGGCTCTTCCAGCCCTGATCCATCATTACCTTCTCGAATTGCAGAGCAGGAGCACTTTGTGCTCCCTGCTATTCCTCATCCTCTGAAACTTACCCCAGTGAGCACTGATGAATATCACCTAGCACCTAACCTGTGCCTACAGTTGTGCTAGACCTTCAATGCCTACGTTGTGATGTTTCATCTTCTCAACAACCCTGTAATACAGGATTATCATCTCATGCTGAGAAAACAAACTCTGAAAAATTAAGTCTCTAGCTTAAAGTCACACAGCAAAAGTCAGCTGAGAATCCACATCAGTATTATTTTCCATTTAACCTTCCATCTGCTATGGCACATAGCCAGCTTTGACAGTGGGCAGTAGAAAACTAAGGGAGAATAAGAAATTAGTCTAAAACGAGGGATGTCTACAGGGACAAAGCCCAGGGAACCTAAAGCTTTTATTAGCTCAAAGCTTTCCCAGCATATCCATTCTCTGTTAAAAGCACTGAGTAGAGGATGGGCACAGTGGCTGACACCTGTAATCTCTGCGCTTTGGGAAGCCAAGGTGAGAGGATTGCTCAAAGCTGGGAATTCAAGACCAGACTGGGCAATGTAGTGAGATCCCATCTCTACAAGAAAAAAAGCACATCCTGTAAACTCTTTTATTCTGTAACTTAATTTAAAAGGAGGGAACTTGCTTTACTATTTTCTTTTCACAACTGTTTGCTGCTGTCTTTCCTTCTCTCCAGTACTGCCCACAGCTGGTTTTTGTCCTCTCGCATTCTTCAAATTTGCTCAAGAAAATGCCTGCACTGGAAACAAATCCCAAGAAGGGCAGCTCTTGGACTTTCCTGAACATGGGGTAAGGCATATCAAGCATTGCGCTCACATACCCTAGTTTGCCAACCCAGCCATCAAACGGCCCAGGCATTGTGCATCAGTTTAGATCTTCTGGGAAGTGGAATCAAAATGGAAATAGATGCACAAGAGATTTATTGGCTGAAGGTTGTGTAAAGAATAAAAGGAACAGAACGCAGAAGAAGATTGGAGAGAACCTCCAGACTGCAATGCAGATCTGACACTTGACACCAGGTCTGATACCTCTAAAGACAGAAGAGGAAAGAAGGAAGGAGTGGAGCACAAATTTGCAGCAACTGTCATCTGTCAGCTCACTACACTGCTCACAGCAGGTTCTTTCTTGAAAGGAAATATGGGAAGTGCATTTACATGGCTGCCACACAGTTTGATCTTCTCCAGAGGCTTTTGCAATTCAAGTAGATTCCTGCACTTTGGGCAGATGATCAACTCTCTGGAGAAAGTGGTTACATTCTGCAGGGTTGGCTCCAAAGGGCATTGAAGGTTATTCCGGCATCTCAATTCATTATAAAAAGCCAGGATATCTTCAAAGATATACCTGTCTCTTGTATTAATGCCAGACAGTATTGAGAGAATGCTGTAAAAGGGGTTCTGTTACCCCTAATGAGTGTGATTTAGCAAAAAATAAACAACAGGGAGTAAAAGAAAATCCACCAGAAGGATAGTTCTAGGGAGAATCATTATCTGTCACAGAATTCTGCACATATAAAATGCTCGCTAACACATGTTGTCTGAGTGAGCCATTTCGATATTTCAGGTACTAACCTCTACTTTGGTGTCTTCTGGTCATTAAATGAATGTCATTCATTCTTCAAGCATATATGTGCATCTACTATGTGTCAGGCATTATACTTGATGTTGCAAATGCTGAGATAAGTATATATGATTCCTGCCTTTAAGAGATGAATACTTCAGTGGGAAAATATTCAGAGTAAATGGAAATACAAGCAAATATTTATTTTTAAGTGCTTCTATAGAAGGATGCACAAGACACTTTGATGATTGCTATGATTAGCATGTAATCTGTTGCGAGGAACATAAAACCCAATTCAAATTGGCTTAAATAAGGGGATATTGCTTCTCATAAGTGGTCTCTTGGAACATAGTTGTATTTTCCTCTCTTACTGCATTCAGGAAGGTCATCTGCAGCCTAAATGTTTCTCTAACAGAACCTTCATATTCATGCACCAATACCCCTATTTTTTCTACCAAGTCTCCTAATGCTACAGCCTTGATGATGCCTTTCCCAAGGTATATGGGCAGCTGACTAACCACTCAGAGTCCACTTTAGTGCCCTTGTGCCACCTCAACTAATTCCATACTTCAGGGTTTGTTACTAACAGTGTCCTACTTTCTGGAATCAAGCTCTCTATCACATGAGATACCTTCAGTTGTAAATAATGAACAAATTTAACTAAAAGTAATATTTACTAAAAAGAGGATATATGGGTGAATAACAAAGGGTTTGATGTGGGATAATATTGGTTGGGTCAGCACTTCAACACTGTCATCATTTCTCTCTCCCTTCTGTTTGCCATGGTGTTAGTTTCATTCGAAGGCTGGTTGTACTTCATGATTCTGATGTGTGCTAATGACCACGAAAGGTTCATGCTTCCTCAGGCCATGTCAAGAGATGGGGGAACAAGTTATCATGAAAAGCTCTCTAAGAAAAATGAGGAAGTAGAAGTCCAAAAAACTCCTAGAAATCATGCCTTCACATTTTATGGGCCCACATGGGACCGTGTGCTCAGCGCTGAACCAATCACTGTAATTAAAAAAAAAAAAATGTGGTTTTGCTAATTAAAATAGCCCTGAACCGTGTACAAGAGTTCAGTCTTCTTCTCACAAAACACATGAATTTGAATTGGAGAGGTGTTGATCTAAATAACAAATTAAGGTTTTTATAAAAATGGATGTTGGAGAGACAGCAGCAGTTTCCACTACAACGATGATAATGATGACAGTAAACATTTCCTGAAAGCTGCTATGCACAAGGCCCAGCTCACAGCTTATAATTCCTAGAATGGACATATCTCTGCTCACAGCACGCCTCCAAGAAATCCAGCCAGAGAATCATGAGCCTAGCCCTTATGCAAGCCCCAGCTGAAATGAAAACCCAACACAGCTCAGCTGAGACTCCTCTCACCCCTTCCCTTATCTCTAACTACTTATTTTACTGCTGTGTTTGCTTAAAGCATAGGGCACACAAAATCACTGAATTTAGGCAAGATCTGGAAAGAACCCCAAAGCCATTTTTATTCAAACAGGAATCATTTGTTCTATTGAGCCCACTCATCACCTCCTGACCTTGGAGCTTAATTAATTTTACACAAGAAAAGTGCTGGGTGCTGACCCCGATGTTGGAGACATTCCCATTAAGAAGGTTACTGCCTCCCTCATCAAGGACCCAACTGAAACTGGCTCTAAGAGGCTCTCTCAATCTGGCACTTGTCGGGGCAGGAAAACTGAGTTTTCTGAAGCAACTGGAGAGGAAATAAAAAGCAAGTCTCACCTCAGTCAGAGTGGCCTCCTTGGTTCAGAATTGCCATTGTCGCTAGAGTTTTCAAAGAAGCCACAGGAAAAGCATCTGCCAGGGACTCCCTGATCTCCATCTCCTTTCACTGAGCTGGCTCCTTGATCCTTCAGTACTCACCTTGGCTGCTCTTCCTTGGGAAAGTCTTCTTGGCTCTTCCTTCAACCTTTTAGATTGTGTAGGCTACAACCCTCTGCATTTGTCACACCCAAGGCCCTTTCTCTCTCCACCATGCGTCTAACCCAACTGAGCAAAATGGCTTGCTTATTTACCTATGACCCCTCTAGATCATGGTACCTTAAGAATAAGAACAGGGTGTATTTAATTTTCAACTAACACCTTAACTCTTGGAGGCTCAATAATTATCATGGAAAGAAGGAATAGAAGGGGATAAATAGGTAGCAGACATCCAGGAGACGAGTGTCTTGTTCATCTTCTTCTCATAGTTCGTGGACCTCATTATAGAATCTTTTTGACATAAATTTGGAGCTGTCTGCTTTCCTATCCTGCAGACCTTAATGATGATGGGATATTATTTCTACCTTCCTTCTCCAGCCCAGAATCCAGGGGCCCAAGGGAGTGGCTGGCAGAGGAAGCCTGAAGGGTATGGTGCAATTTCAAAATTCAACTAGGAAAACCAGATATTCTACTCTTGGAGGTGTGGAGTGCAGTTGAGGAACTGCCTGTCACCCCACACTACTAATGAGTTCTTCTTCCCACCTTTCCTACAAAGTGAGGCATTTAAGGGAAAAAGAAAATCTTTTCTGCCAAATTCGACTGCAGAAACACTTGCTTAAAAAAATGTAAAGTGGTTCCTTTAAAAGAGAATTTCTTAGAATTTCAGATCATTGTGTGATATGAAACTGTAGGGCATGGACATAAGGGTAGAAAATTCCTTTTTTTTTTTTTTCCTAAAATTAGTAACCAACTGGATTTTTTGTTGTTTAGGGATCTAATTTACTGAATTACTAACATATGGAATAGCATTTCACAATTTATTTGTGGCATAAAACAAGTTTTTAAAAGAGATTTGAAGAGGATATTTTTTATTTTTCTTAGTGACAGGATCTCACTCTGTCACCCAGGCTCAAGTGTAATAATGTGACCCTAGTTCACTCTAACCCAGAACCAGGCTCAAGTAATCCTCCTGCCTCAGTCCCCTGAGTAGCTGGGATTACAGACATGTGCCATCACTCCTGACTATATATATATACTTTATAGAGATGGGGGTCTCACTTTGTTGGCAAGACTGGTCAAGAACTCCTGGCCTCAAATGATTCTCCCACTTCAGCCTCTCAAAGTGCTGGGATTACAGGCAGGAGTCCCCACACCCAGCCCTGATTGTTTTTTAATTTAGAATTTGTATTCTCTGGAACTAGTACACGGCTCATGCTGCATGCCATCAGCCTCTTTTTTCTCCCTCAACCCCAGTCTCTCTCTTTCTCTCTCTCTCTCCCAGAGAAAGAGGACATAACTGGAAAGTGAGCTGGTGCACTAAAGTATCACCACCATCTGTCCATTTCCCACTCTAGGAGATACCTCTGTATTACCCTGTCCTATGGCAGAAGCTTCTGGAGGAGGAAACAGATTTCCCTTGCCCCTTTAGTTGAAGAATGAACATCAGGGCCAGAGCTGTGACTTGCCAATGACCAGGGTGGCCTGGTCTAGCGGAAATTGAGAGCCTCTTATTTCTCAGGCTCTGCTTGAAGAAGCTATCTCAGACCAAAGATGCTGTGCAGTTGGGATCTGGCTTTAGGGGAGAGATCTCTCATCATCACCATCCACCAGGCACCCTTACTCTAATCTATCTTAGCCATGCAACAGCCCACCTCCCACTGTGTTGGCTTTAAGACCAACTGAGGATCCTTTGTCCATCCCCAAATCTAGTGACAGTGACCCTATGTGAGAAGGAGACAAAGCGATGGAGTGAAATAAATGTCAATCAAGGAAAATAGCTCCTTGTCTTGTCTGGGCTCCCCACCTCTGAGCCCTCTAGCTTGCATGGCTTCCTTCTCAGTGAGCCGAGACCTCAGCCCCACCAGAGCGCTCAGTTTCACAAAAATCTTCACCAAAAAACACATCCCTTGCTCCCAAAACAGGAATGCCCCAGTGCCCCATCCACATCCATGGGTCAGTCTTAGGGTTGAAGGAGCTTAGTTTCTGGCTGCAGCTCTCATCAAGTAAGTGGATTACTCATGGGTACCACTCTTTGTTTGTCTTTTAAAATAACTTCAACTTTTATATATTAGATTCACGGGGTACATGTGTAATTTTGTTACTTGAGTATATTGTATGATGATGAGGTTAGGGGTATGACTGATCCTGTCATCTAGATACTGAGCACAATACCCAAAAGTTAGTTTTTCAATCTTTGCTCCTCTCCCTGACTGTCCCTCTAGTTGGCCCCAGTGTCTACTGTTGCCGTCTCTATGTCCATGTATACCTAATATTAAGCTCCCACTTATAAGTGAGAATATGTGGTATTTGGTTTGCTGTTCTTGTGTTAATTCACTTAGGATCAGGACCTCCAGCTCCATCCATGTTGCTGCAAAAGACATGAGTTTATTCTTTTTGTGGCTGTGTAATATTCCATGGTATGTATGTATCATATTGTCTTTATCCAATCCACCATGGATGGGCACCTAGGTAGATTCAAATGTCTTTTCTGTTGTGAATAGTGTTGCAATAAACATGTGAGTGCATGTGTCTATTTGGTAGAACAATTGGTTTTCTTTTCCATATATACCCAGTAATGGGATTGCTGGATTGAATAGTAGTTCTGTTTTAAGTTCTTTGAGAAATCTCCAAACAGCTTTCTACAGTGGCTGAACTAATTTATATTCCTAGCTGCAGTGTATAAGCATTCCCTTTTCTCTGCAGCCTTACCAGTATCTTTTGTTTTTGACTTTTTAATAATATGAGCTTTGTTCTTGATCTGAGTCAGTATGCAAAAGCCAGAATAGATCTCTCTCACCCCAGGCATCAATTTGGACATATATTGGAAATTCAGGGAGCAAGTTTCTCTCCAAGCCACTTTTTTCTATATATTTCCTCTTCTTATGTGATTAAGGCCCCCCACTTATGTTGGTGTCAAGTGGCCAATAAGAATAACAGTAATAACAATAGTTATAGGATAGTAATGAGCTAGGTACTTGATGTAGTCTGGCTCTTTGTCCCCGTACAAATCTCATCTTGAAATATAATCCTTATGTGTTTGGGAAGGAACTTAGTGTGAGGTAATTGGAGCATGGGAGTGGTTCCCCCATGCTGTTCTCATGATAGAAAGTGAGTTGTCATGAGATTCAATGGTGTTATAAGGAGCTCTTCCCCCTTTGATCTGCACTTCTCTTTCCTACCACCGGCAAAGAAGGATGTGTTTGCTTCTCCTTCCACCATGATTGTAAGTTTCCTGAGGCCTCTCTAGCCATGCAAAACTGTGAGTCAATTAAACCTCTTTCCTTTATAAATTACTCAGTCTTGGGTGTTTCTTCACAGCAGTATGAAAATGGACTAATACAGTACTACACTAAGTACTTTGTATATGTAATCTCATGTAATCCACATGTCAGCCTCGGAGGAAATAGATGCATGTATCCTTATCTCAAAGATGAGTAAATCAAGGCTCAAAAAAGCTATAGTAGTTGCCCAAAGTCTGTGTCACTCCAAGTTCAGTACCTTAAATCAATGTATTATATTATCTCTGACTCCTGTACTGAGTCTAAAGAGACAAGGGATGGAAAACCCAGACCATCCCAAGGGATGAAAGGCTAAACACAGCATTCTCCCCCTCACTTCTGACTCCTTATCCAAATTTATTTGTCAGATGAAAATGGGCACCAATGTCAAATTTGAAAGAAAAAGTAGTGCTAAAGGAGAGCCTAGTTTGGAAAGGGTGACTAAGACATCAGGATATAAGTGTTTTCTTGATGTAAACATAATTTATGAAAAGTGTTCTTATTTCTAAGCCCTGAGGATTTTTTGGCATCAGCCAGACTCACAACCACAGCACTGTCAGGTAGCTGGGGTGGAAGAGATCAATGGTCAGCCAAAGACTCCTGCTCCCCTTCCATATCAATAAGTGACAGCTGAAGAGGAGTTACCCAGCAAGAGACTATATTTCCCAGGCTCCTTTGTACCCATCCATGGTTCCAAGTTGTGGAATGTAGGCAGAAATAATCTGTTCTACTTCCAGTCCTATTGGAGCCTTACACATTGCCTCACCTCTCTCCTTCTTAAAATATAATGGCTAGTGTCAATGCCCAAATGACCTAATTACCCATGAGGAGCCCAGGTTCTGCCACCAATTAGACTTTATGTGAGTAAGAAATATGTTCCTTTTATGTCACATAGTGAGATTTTGGGTCTTCTCCACCATGGCAACTAGCAATACCTTAACCAGTACAGAGACCACACTGGTCTGATGGCCTTGGGCTCTGCCACACTGAAAGCACTAGTTTTCTCTCAAGATGAAAGAGACCTTGACGGCCTCAGCCTGGCCCCATACCTCTATGGGTTATAGGTTAGGTCCCTAACCCTAACTCATTCTAGTTTACATTTAAGCCCTATCTTACACTCTCAACATATGTCTTCCTGTTGTAGCAGTCCCTGAACCCAGATAACTTCCTCTTCAGATCTCAGCAAGGTCTAAAGGACTTGTCTTTCAATCGCATGAATTCAAACTCATTACCCACACATTCCCCTCATATTCATACCCATTCCCAGCAAACTGCTCCTTCACTACTCTAAGTAGAATCTTTATTACATTAAGCCATGTCTATATCTTAATGTTTTATAAATTGTGGAATGCTATCTACTATTGTGATAAGTTGAGGTTAATCAAAAATTTCAAAAAATGAAATAGAAGAGAATACAAAATATCAAAATGCATTGCACATAGCAAAGGTATATTTTGTTTTTATATCAGATATAAATGTTTTCTTGATGTAAACATAATTTATAAAAAGTGTTCTTTTCTTATTTCTGAACAGATACAGATACTTTTGTATCTGTTTTGTTATACTTCTGAATCTGTTTATCCATCCATTCACCTGTTGATCTATTCATCCATTTATACATCCATCCACCCATCCAACCATCTATCCATACATCTATTGATCTATCTACCTATACATACACATATATAATAAGTCACACTGTAAAATATATGTCTTACTAATGATTTCAATCAAAAAAGTTTGAAATCTCTTTCCTAATCAGTATGTCCCCTCACTTTAATGAATTCTAATGAATCCTTCTTTTTAGAGATTTCTTCTTTATCTAAGATAGAGCTTCCCCAGGGTCATTACCAGAGATACTACATATATTTTCCTATATCAAATCAGCTGAAAGCTTTAATGTCGTATATACTTTCCTTTTTCAAGCCAGCTCAAAGCTTTAAATAATTTAAAAATTTGAACATTCAGTTCATTTATGATTCCTAAAACTTTGTTCTTTTCTTCTTTCCTCTCTTGAAAGTGTATTGTACCTTCTTTCCTCTGTCTGGAGAAAATTGGTCCCTGTCAAGTTGTAGGGTTACTGCTTCAAACATACACATTCCTATTTATATAGTGCTGTGCATATCCCTTGTCCAAAAGCATACACCCCAGGATGATCCATTTGGCTACTTAAGAGTTTGACTCACATATTTATGATAATAAAATATTGAAAACAATGTCTAAATTATTTATAAACTAGAATTATGTGATTAAAAGCTAATTGAATATACATGTCTATAAAACAAATATTTATTGAGCAACTACTGTACAGCAGGATAAAGATAAAATGGTAAAGAAAAAATTCCTGTTTTTCATGGAACATATGGTTTAGTTATTAGAAAGTTGTTTTACTGCTAATACATAAAAAAGGGAAAAAATTCAAAATTGTCAAAGTTTTTAATAGGGACTAACTCACCAATGACTTTGACCTTTCATCAGGCCAAACTCAGTATTTGGATCCCTTTTATTCTAGTATCAAGGATGTTGATTTTCTTGCCCTCCTGGTAGAATGAAGCTGGATATGCTGAAAGCTCTTTGGCATCAAAAGCCAACATAAAGACAGTGATGAAATCATGGTACACTCAACTCATCACCAACAGGGCAGCAGAGATTAGAGACATCCTATTATAGGGAGCCCCTGACTCTTGCTTCCTCCTGGTTGCCTGTCTCAGAGGCAGCCGAGAAGCTGGCCTTGGAAGTATATCTGTAAAGATGTTTGATGTCTAATTAACAAAGGACCCAATAACATCTTTCTGAAAGTCCCAATTTGATCATATTCTCTTCCAATCAGTTACATCACTTCAGTGGCTTCTTGTTGCTACTGGGCAAAAGACTGAAATCCTTAGGCAGTCCTACAAATTCTTCCGTAATCTGGATGCTGCGTGCTTGTCTCATGCATCTTCTCCTCATTTTCTGGAGAATTCAATTGCACACACCATATACCCTCTTATATTGGGCATTTGAATATGCATTCCATCTACCTGAAATAATCTCCGACTTCTATCTTTGCCTTTGTTTCATCTAGTTAATGCACTCATCTTTCAGATAGAAGCTTAGGGATCATTGCCTTAGACAAGCCTTCCTTTATATCCTGGACCAAGTCAATTCCCCTTATTATTTACTTTAATGGCACCTTGTATAACTTCTTCATATCTCTTTAACTTAATTGTAATGTGATATCTTTGATTAATATGTGACGGAGGGTAGGAATAATGTCTTTTCTATTCCCTTTTATTATTTCCTTTTTTTTCATGGATTTCTTTGGAGACTAGAGCTGTGTCTGCCATTGAGTAGAGTCTCAATAGCAGGTTGTTGAATAAATGCACCAATAAGAATGGGAATGGATTGCTCACATCTAGAACACCATAGCCTAGCAAGATAGGCTGCCTAAAATTTCATTTGGGGAGGAAAACTAAAGAGGACTTCAGGATAAGTATCTAGTCTACTACACAAAAGAAAAAGAAACTGAAAACAGATAGTGAGGATGAAGATCACTCCTTCTCAAATGGGTAGAGGACCTCTTCTCCAACCATAAAAGCTAGGATGACATTTCCTGGGTTCCATTCTGGATAATGAGTGGAAATGTTTGCAGTACATGGTTGCTTCTCTTAAACAACTTCCAATAATATTCTAATGTTAAGAGAGTTATAAATACGTTGAGTGAGGCAAGCTATATTTTTTGAAAATTAGTAAGAGAAGGGTAAGATCAGTGACAAAAGATCTTTTACACGTTAAGGAGACCCATTTTGCTAGTGACATTGGATTCACAGTCATGTGGATCCCTTCCAGGCTGCTGTAGCACAGGACAGCTGGGCTAAGAGGCTGACTGTGGAAAAGCCTGGATTTCATGAGTAGGTTAGAGAAAGACACTTGTGGATCTCAGATGGGAAGACAAGAGTTCCCACTCATGCACAATAATCATGGTGATATTAAATACCACTCACTGAGCATCCATTATGTGTTACATACTTTAAAACTTTCCCTTTAAGGTTTAAAACAGTTCTGAAAGTTCAATTTTATAATCTCTATGTTATAAATAAGAAAACAGAAGCTCAGAGAGGTTAGGTGACTTGCCCAGCTACTAAATGATAGAACCAAGACTCAAAGGTGGCTTCTGTTTGTGGCCATGCTTCTTAACTCACAGAACTGGCTCTGGGGTCTACCCATGAAGGCAGATGATCGTTTGCATAGTGTCCTTAAATAGAAATAAATTATATGGACATTGCAACCACTTTTCATCAGGTAGCAAAGGCCTGGGGTGTATTCCCAACACAGTATGCTTTCTTCCTACTCAATTCCCTTTGAAGTTAGTGGGAGTCAGCACCTGGAGGCTGCAGAGAACCACAGTGGGGCTGAGTGTCCATCTAGATTTTACAGTATCCATACTTTTAATAAAACAATCCAGGATCAATCTCTATCTACTTATCTACATATCTGGCTTTTCCCAATTTAATATGGTAGTACCAAATAATTTTCTAATTCTATGATAAAAATTAAACTTTCTCTATGTAAAGTAGGTCAAAAATAGCTGCTTTAATTATTTAAGTAGTATCCAAAGAGGCAAACATCAAAAGAAGCTCAAGTTGCAACACAAAGAAAGAAAAAAATCTTTAGAATCAGCAACTTTTCTAAGGCAAACAAGATGATCTCAGACACATGCACAAGCTAAGTTTAAGGCTTTTTCTTTTTTAAAAAAACTTGCAATTTCATTGATGATAAGATCATTGATAACAGTACAAACATGTTCACAGCATATTTTCATCAACCCAGCATTCTGGTCATATTTACATACAGGCTATTTATTGCTAAGGGGTTTCAATGAGGAAAAATCAATTAATTAACAGCCTGGAAATTAATAGGAAGGACTGAGATACTGATCAGACTCCTGTGTCCTAAACATGGCTGACTATGCTAACAGTTAGCTCCTTTGGAATGCTTGGCCCTCTAGAATACAGCCAGAAAGCCAGGTGAATTTTTTCTCCAGTAAATGCCAACTCCCTACATTCTGCATCATTTTGTCAGTATAAAGTCTCATCTCTGGCTTCCCTCCTTTATGAGCATTTTGGCCCTAGAAGCCCGTCTTAACTCAAATCTTTTATACCTAGCATATAATTATTTGTCTTTCCCTCCTAAATTAAACCTCTCTGAAGCATCAGGCACTGTACCGGGCACTGAGGAATAAGAAGACAAAGAGAACAGCTGTCAAAGATCTCATAGAACCCAAACAACCATGGCATAATCAATAAAATAACAGATGCATATCCAGGGCTTCAAGAATACAGGAAAGCTGAAGGCTTCAAAGAAGACAGCACATTTGAGCTGGGTCTTATAGGGGAAAAATAAACTAGAACTTATGGTAAGAAAGAAGGCATCTCAGGCACTGGAGGCACTCTGTACAAAAACATAGAGAAATGAGAATGGCATGTTCCTTCAAGAAGCATTGAGATGGAATAAGGGCTGTCTCCTAGGGGTGACCAGAAATGTAACTGGGCAGGTATCATCTGGGACTTCTACATCACCTTGGACTTGGTTTTATCTGGAGGCCTGATGCTGACAAGGATTAACTGGCCATCACCCTGTAAAGTCTTATACAGCAGAAATCTGGGTTCTATTCTGTATTTTGACTTACTATACAACTAAGACAAATTCTTTCCCCTCTCTGAGAACATCCACTGCAAATCTTAAATGCCTCCCCAGAATCTTTCCCAGTGGCTTTTGCTTCCACATTGTGCTGTCATTGATGGGTGGGCCAGCCACTTTCCCAGGGAACACTGAGCCCTGGGCCTGGGCTTTGCCTGCCAGCTGGGCCAATCAGCCACATGCCCAGAGTTTCTGGCTCCTCCTCCACTTCCAGACTTAGCAGAAACACCACCTGCCTTGCTGGCATCTGGCAAACAACATAAACACCAAAAGGGTCAGATGACATGTCCCAGAAATCAGGAAATTAACTGTCCAGGGGCTGAATCTTGACTCATGGGAAAAAGGAAAGGGAAGGGAGCCAAGCAGATAAATTTCCCCTTTCCCATCCTTTTCTTCTGCAGCCAGTCCACCAAGGTTCTTTCTCTGAGTTGACCTGGCCTATTGCGAAGGAGCACCCCTGAGGATACCTCATTTCCCACTGCTTCCCAGGATTCCTTGCCCTACTTTCCTTTCCTCGTCTTCTCCTTGTTCTGATCTGCATCTTCCAAGTCAAAAGCATAAGACTCTCAGTTCTTGCCTCAGGCTCTGTTTTCTCAAGAACACAGGCAAAGCCTGTTTTCGTTTTCAAAATAAGAGAGATGGCCAAGTTCCCTAAGTCACTTTTGGGTCTTGAGATTCTAAAGTCTTCGTTCTAACGTTCAACAGAACCTTGACCAAGAGTTCTCACAAAGCAGGCAACTCATGTTCACCGTGAAGTATGCAAGTCAGGACACCACTTTCTGCATTGGGAAGTGTTTCTAAGAAGTTTCTAGAATTCCCCCCATTTTACATATCGGGAAACTGGGGCTCAGAAAGTTTAACTCACTTGCCCAATGCCATGTAACTAAAAAGAACCAAAATTCAGACTCAGACAGTCTGATTCCTGAGCCCGTGCTCTTTGTCACTACTGAATATTGTGTCTCTTAGACCCTTCTGGATTTACTCTTCAAACTTGATTACATTTTCCATTTCTAAAAGACTAGAACTAAATTCAAAATGGAATTGTGGGAGAGAAAACCAAAATGATATCTCCTGGGCTGCACCAAAAATATGAAGGAGAATGACAAAAATAGTATACCCTATTATTTAAGGAGCCAAGGTCATATATTCAACAGCCTTCAACAACCAGTAGGTTGTCCTATATTTTAGCATTCTTTCCCTTAACTTTTCCTTGTAAGACACATCTATATGCCAGAAAAACATTCTTAGTAAGAAAAAAAAAGCCCTGATTTGGGCTATGAAAATGTAGCTGCTCTTCCCCATCTTTCATGTTTCAAAGATAACATGTCAATTCACTTCCACCTACGACCATTTTATGCCCGAGTATAAATTCTAACATGAGCTTCGCGGTGGTATGTGAGTCTTGTTTTGTTTTGTTTTCAGATTCAAGAGTCTCTTGAAGAGCTAGTCATCCTGGCCTATTAATAATTTTAATCTTAATTCCTGTCCCACTTCTCCTACTCTCTCCAAGAATGAAAAAAATCAGACCTTAGCCCTTTGTTTCCCAAAGACATGGAGCCTATTTCATGACTATTGGGAGCAGATGTTAACGTACACCACCCAGAAGTCAGTGCAGGTTTAAAACCATAACAGGAGCAGAAAACTTACCTCCAGCAAGGCCATTAGTGCAAGGGATCAGAGAGATACAAAACAGGTATTCCCACTGGCTGTCCTGCCTGTAAAATGCCTGCCCTTCCATCCACAGCCCCAGCCTTCCACAGGGCTCATCATCCTTCACAAATGACCCCTGATCTTCTCCAAGTAAATGACTTGAGTTTTTCTTCATACTTTCTTAATGCATTGACAGTTTAAGGAAGGTTACCAAGAAAAATTCTTCCATATGCAAGACAATTCTCTCACTCAAATTTCCACACAAACATATAAATGACCTTTTTTTTTTTTTTTTTGGAAAGTCAGCTCATGTTTCAAAGTCTAATAACACTTAAAGAAAGAGCAAGGAGAGGTGTTGTGGCTGTCAGAGGCATGGGAAACCACAGCTTGTTCAGGAATCCTCAAAGGGCATGCACTGGAGCTTTTCAGGATTGAGGACCAGAATCCACATGGTCAAAGACAATCTCAATTTTGTATAGCTTTGGAGCTTTAGGCTTCTGAATACTTTAGCTTCCCAGGAAGATATATGAGATGAAAGCTTAACAGCAAGTATCGAATGAATTAATGTATGAATTATTGAATGAATTAATGCCTTTGTCTCCCTATCCATGATAAGTACAAATTACTTATTCCTTGAAGACAACCTGATATTGATGTTTTTGAGGTATGGCAGCCCCTTTATCATTTACAAAGAAGTGACTTTAATCTCCTTGAACTTGTCTTCCTTACCAGCACAAAGGGCATTATAGCCTCTGTCTCAAAGAACATTGTGAATGTTGAAGGGAATCTATATGTAAAAGCCACCCGACACACAGGGGCTCAGTTGTTGCAAGTTTCCTTTCCCTCTTTGTCTTCTCCATGTTATCTGAATTCCCTAGTTCATAATGCCTGGCTCCACCAAGCCAAGGTCAGTGCCTTGGGGTCCTGTGCCAGTTTCCAACCAGGAAACACTGTACCACAGAGTCCTCCAGATCACAGGTTCTGAAAGCCAACATTTTTTTCACTTGAATACCAGCTCTATCCTTACTCACTGTGTAACCTTAGGTAAGTTACTTCACCTCTCTAAATACCTGCTTCTTCCCCGTCTTTCAGATGGGAACAATAATAGTACTTACTTTGAAAGGATTTTGTGGACACATGTACAGTTTAGAAGACTCAAAACTGTTATGTCATCTAAGTAAGTTTTCCCTACGTGAAATTTGAGCTTCTCAAGCCAAGAACTGAGGTTTCAATCCCTCGGGCTTACAGCAGATACTTTGTCATGTTGCCTGACTCACTAGGCACAGCCTGCTATTTGGGCTAAGGCTAGTTCGCTCCCCCCACCTCATACTGCCCACCATCTCATCTTTCCAAATCTCAAAGAACTTGGGAACTTTTTGAGCAGGCCCAGGAGTTTGGGAAGTGCAGCATCACTAGAGCACCTAGCAAGCCTCTGAGGCCCCTTTTCAGAGTCCTGGGCCTTAGGAAAGCACACAGAGAGGCCTTCCTGCAACACACACTCTCCTGCCATTAATATTCCCCTTAGGTTGGGTCAAGTTTCATGTGGAATTCATGACATTTTTAGCTTCATGACAACACTTGAACCTCACCTCCACCCCACCCCATTTATCTATGTGGGTTTTTTTAGGTGAATGGGTACATGAAGGGCACATTAAGGTTTATTAAGTAAGACACAGAAATGCTTGCAAACTTTTACTGCTCCTCCCAGTCCTATAAACAGTTCCTCAATCCCTCTTTCCAAGGTAATAAAAGCTGAAGGGAGGTGAGCTCTGGGACCCATGGGGTGAGGGTGGGTTTGCTTCCAGCCTGAGGCCGAAACCCAGGGTGAGGCCATACAGCCTCCTTCCCTGCTCCATCCTCAATAAGAGGGTAGTCAAGGGGAAACCCACAGAGCCAGACTGCCGGAAACCCAAAAGGCCTGCACCTCTTCAGCTTATATGTAAAAAGCAGAGAAGGGCAGATCTCAGAGATTCTGGAGGCAGCCTTGGGGCCCAAGAGGAACCTTGGGAAACTCTCCAGTCAGAGGCCCTTATGAGGAAAAAGGCAGTACAGAGTTGGGGAGAGACCACAAAAACTGAGCCAGAGTGCTGTGTTCTGATATGGGCTTTGATGTTTACTGGTTAAGGTCCCTGAGCAAGTGCCCTGACCTCTCTCAGCCTGTTTCCTCATCTGTACGTGGGGATAATGAGATACTAAGATGCATGCATGAGTTCATCAATGCAAAGCAATTCACACTCTGCCAAGAAGGACCCAGGAGAATGCTATGGCAAATTATTATGTAAAGACTTAGTTGAACACACAAGTCCTGAAGCATTATTAACATGAAGACATGTGGGGTTAATCATAGCAACCAGAGAGGTTACCTGCTGCATATATGTCTTAGTGATAGGCTTGCCATCTTCTCAGAGAGCCCAGAAGAAGGCATAACCAGGCAAAGCCCTCGAGGATGTTGGCAGACATCAGGGTGCTAAGAAGATGGGCTAGCAGCTTTCCAGGGGTTGGCAGCTGAGGGATCCACCTGCCATTGCATCACCAACTTTCTCTTCTGGCTTGTGCCCAGCATCAAGTGGTCCTGATTTTGCCCAATGAGCATCCCAAGTCCACAGCCAGCCATGCCTGGACCTAGGCTAGGATGGACTTGTGACCTGTGACCCTGTGGCATGCAAGACAGCATGTGATGATGCACTGTAGCAAGGAGGGATATAAAGATCCATGCCCAGACTCAGCATCTGTTCGAATAGAAAATGGGACTTGTGTTTTAAGAGTCACACTCATAGGCTGGGCACGATGGCTCACGCCTGTCATCCCAGCATTTTGGGAGGCTGAAGCAGGTGGATAATGAGGTCAGGATATCACGGTGAAACCCAGTCTCTATTAAAAAAAAAAAAAAGCCAGGAATGGTGACATGTGCCTGTAGTCCCAGCTATTCGGGAGGCTGAGGCAGGAGAATCACTTGAACTCGGGAGGTGGAGGTTGCAGTGAGCTGAGATCTCACCACTGTACTCCAGCCTGGGCATCAGAGTGAGACTTCATCTCCAAAAAAAAAAAAAAAAAAAGAGTCACACTCATAGCAAAGTGTCAAGGCTTTTAGTCATCAGTTATTTCTTTTATGATCCTTGACTGAATTAGTTTTTTTACCTTCAATCAGTTAAATTTCCATTTGGGAGGCATGTTGACAAAACCACATTTCATTTGGAGCATCCAAGAGATTCTCTAATAGATTGCTGGTGTCTTCTTTATGGAAAAGTTACAAGAATATGCACTCTGCCCAATTGAAAGACGAAGCTAAAACCAGAACTAAAAACTGATGTAAAAAGTCTGCTAGGGATCACTGAAATCAATTAAAAAGCATGTAATATTAAATTGTTATTTTAATCTTTGTTATAATATCATGTGCCAAAGTCACTATTTTGGAGAAAGTCAGTATTTAAAGAAAATAACAACAAAACAACAATACTAATTACATACCAATATTTTGTATCTAAAATTATGGAACCTGTTAAAATACTGCAACGTGGAAGAGGAAAATGGTAGAGAAGAAATCAAGAGTATGATAAAATTCTTAAGCAGGAAGAGCTAAGTTCATGCTGGATACATAAATTATAAAACAATAATAAAGAATATAAAGATATTAAAAACACCCTACAAAAAGCAAGAAAACTAAGGAAAATGTAAGGACATGTTAAAATAAATTTTAAATCAAGGTGATAGAAGAATGAACATAACAGCTATACTTTTAGATATATCCATAAAATATCTGAAAACAAAGATTCTTAAATTCAATCTGAATAACAAACAGCCCTAAAGAATTATCAGTTAAAATGAAATTTAAAAGTAAATAATAGTCACACTACTTCTATCAGACAAAAGATTAACTTGATTAGAAAAGCCCACTTTCAAATAAGAAAAGTTATTTACAGCAAATCGACAGCCCATGTTATACTGAATGGGCAAAAACTGGAAGCATTCCCTTTGAAATCTGGCACCAAACAAGGGTGCCCTCTCTGACCATTCCTATTCAACATAGTATTGGAAGTTCTAGCCAGAGCAATCAGGCAAGAAAAAGAAATAAAGGGTATTCAATTAGGAAAAGAAGAAGTCAAATTGTCTCTATTTTCAGACAACATGATGGTATATTTAGAAGACCCCATCATCTCAGCCCAAAATCTCCTTAAACTGATAAGTAACTTGAGCAAAGTCTCAGGATGCAAAATCAATGTGCAGAAATCACAAGCATTCCTATACAACAATAACAGACAAACAGAGAGCCAAATCATGAGTGAACTCTCATTCACAATTGCTAAAAAGAGAATAAAATACCTAGGAATACAACTAACAAAGGATGTGAAGGACCTCTTCAAGGAGAACTACAAACCACTGCTCAAGGAAATAAGAGAGGACACAAACAGATGGAAAAACATTCCATGTTCATGGTTAAGAAGAATCAGCATCGTGAAAATGGCCATACTGTCCAAGGTAATTTATAGATTTAATGCTATCCCCATCAAGCTACCATTGACCTTCTTCACAGAACTGGAAAAAAACATCTTAAACTTCATATGGAACCATAAAAAAGCCAACATAGCCAAGACAATCCTAAGTAAAAAGAATAAAGCTGAAGGCATCATGCTGCCTGACTTCAAACTATACTACAAGGCCACAGTAATCAAAACAGCATGGTACTGGTACCAAAACAGAGACATAGACTAATGGAACAGAACAGAGGCCTCAGAAGTAATGCCACACATCTACAACCATCTGATCTTTGAAAAACCTGACCAAAACAAGCAATGGGAAAAGGATTCCCTGCTTAATAAATGGTGCTGGGAAAACTGGCTAGCCATGTGTAGAAAGCTGAAACTGGACACCTTCCTTACACCTTACACAAAAATTAACTCCAGATGGCTTAAAGATTTAAACATAAGACCTAACACCATAAAAACCCTAGAAGAAAGCCTAGGCCACACCATTTGGGACATAGGCATAGGCAAGGACTTCATGACTAAAACACCAAAAACAATGGCAACAAAAGCCAAAATAGACAAATGGGATCTAATTAAACTCCAGAGCTTCTGCACAGCAAAAGAAACAATCATTAGCATGAACTGGCAACCAACAGAATGGGAAAAAAATTTTGCAAGCTACCCATCTGATAAAGGGCAAATATCCAGAATCTACAAAAACTAAAGCAGATTTACAAGAAAAAAAACAAACAACCGCATCAAAATGTGGGCAAAGGATATGAACAGACACTTTTCAAAAGAAGACATTTATGCAGCCAACAAACATATGAAAAAATGCTCATCATCACTGGTCATGAGAGAAATGCAAATCAAAACCACATTGAGATACCATCTCACACCAGTTAAAATGGCAATCATTTAAAAAACTGGAGACAACAGATGTTGGAGAGAATGTAGAGAAATAGGAATACTTTTACACTGTTGGTGGGAGTGTAATTACCAACCATTGTGTAAGACAGTGTGGCAATTCCTCAAGGATCTAGAAACAGAAATACCATTTGACCCAGCAATCCCATTACTGGGTATATACCCAAAGGATTATAAATTGCTCTATTATAAAGATACATGCACACATATGTTCATTGTGGCACTGTTTACAATAGCAAAGACTAGGAACCAACCCAAATGCCCATCAATGATAAACTGGATAAAGAAAATGTGGCACATATATACCATGAAATACTATTCAGCCATAAAAAAGTATGAGTTCATGTCCTTTGCAGGGACGTCGATGAATCTGGAAACCATCGTTCTCAGCAAACTGACACAAGAACAGAAAACCAAACACTGTATGTTCTCACTCACAGGCGGGTGTTGAACAATGAGAACACATGGACACAGGGAGGGGAGCATCACATACTGGGGTCTGTTGTGGGGTTGGGGTCTAGGGGAGGAATAGCAGGGGGTGGGAGGCTGGGGAAGGATAACATTGGGAGAAATTCCTAATGTAGGTGACAGGGAGGATGGAGGCAGAAAACTACCATGGCATGTGTATACCTATGCAACAATTCTGCAAGTTCTGCACATGTACACCAGAACTTAAAGTCTAATAAAAAAGAAAGAAAAGCTCAATCTAAGAAAAAAAAAAGGAGAAAAAGATGCAAGGAATAATAATAATAAGTTAAGTGTTCATCTGTCAGTTTTTAAATTATAGATTTTCATTTTCATTTGGTTTATCTGCATTTTCTGTTTTCTTCAATGTACACAGGAGAAAAAGAGTTATAACTTTCCCTTTATTGCCCTTCCCATTTCCAAATAAGCAATTGCAACTCAGGTGTCATCTCTTCCTGGAAAAGCCCCTGACATTACAACCCCACTCCTAAATGGGCCCTATGAGGTACACTTCTTAGGGATGTGCTAAGCCAGCCCCTGTAAACCAGGGAGCAGGGTATGCACACCTCTTCCCAACTCCATGTGCAACCACATCAGGTTAGTAGCTTCAAATCTGCCAAGGTGAAAGCACTTACACCACGGGAATCAGCAGATGCTACAAATCAAGATCTCTCCCAACTACAGACAGTTAAGTATCTATTAGCACACCACTGTTTATGTTTCTAGAAATTTGCATAATCTTCCATAATTGTTATAATCTTGCATTACAATGTTTTACTTGCTTTTTTCCACCACAAATTCCTGTACACCTAAGAGGTAAGACATATTTCATATGTTATCTCTTAACCACACCATGGCATCTAGCACATAGTTGGTGCAAGGAAAGAGGAAAAAAAAAGAGGGAGAAGCCAAAGAAGGGATGGGGAGAGAGATAAGGTAACTGCTTTCTTCCTTCAAATGTAACAAAATTGGCTAATTATTTATATATAAGTATCAACCACGGCCCATTCTTTGGAGCATGAAATCTTCTGACTATCACCAAGAGAAAAATTTAGGTTTGCTTGTTCCTGATTTTTTTGTTGCTGTTGTTTGACAAGATGAAACCTAACAAGCTTTTATTTCTTTAAGTTGCCCCATTTAGAAAGAATACAAATTTAGGAGTAATGAAGCCTAAAATTTTGGAGAGAGGGGTTTTAAGAAAAAAAAACTCTTAAGATTTTTTAAGAAGAAAAGGATTTTGAAAAGCAGCCCCTTGCCTCTGGAACTTCCAGCCAGACTGGAAGGTAGAATGGGGTTATTAATAAAAAGACATTCCTGAATACAAATTAGCATAGAAAATTCCAGTTTTGCTTAGGACATTTCCTAGGGATTAACAATTTTGAATCTGTTTCCTCATTCAGCACATGGGAAACATGAGAACTCTCCCCCACTATAACTTCTGTCATTTTTTTGAGGACTAAGCATTCAGAAAGGGCACCACAAGCATAAAGTATACCTATCTGATTCCTCCCCACTTTTAAAATGTATTGGAATCTCTTTCAGAAAAAAAAAAAAAAAAAGGAATCATTTTGTATTATACTCTATTAGATATCTTTTTGGTAGTAGCTTGTCCAAATATCATGCTTATTACTATTAGGTATCATAATATCATCATTAATACAAACTCCCCTTCTCCATGAATATGTAGATCCAGAATAGAAGAAGTATCAGAGACCAAGAAACCTCATGAAATTAAACAAAGCAAACCATAAAACAGTGGCAAACTCAACTGGCTTAGCTAGTTTTTCTGATACGTACTAGATAAAACCACTGAGCTGTTATTTCCATTGTCCTATTCAAGTTCCTTCAGGTTATGTGTGCTAGTATGTGTGTATGGCAGTGTTGCATAGAGGAGAGAAGGAAATGGAAACCACTAATTATTGAGTAGCTACTGGACTCACTCACTGGTTCAACAAATATTGACTGAGCGATGTGTCAGGCACTGGCTCAGCTGCTGGGGATGTAGACGAATGAGACAAACTTTTAGAGTATCGAATCCATTGGAGAAATGGGACAGAGCCATAATAAGAAAAACATAAACAGCACAATTACAGATTTTAATAAGCTCTAGTAAGAACTAAAACAAAGTCTTGTGATGCATTGTAAAGGGAGAGGGATGTAGTATTTAGGAGGAAGAGGAGAGAGTTCTCTAAAGAGGTGACATATAAGCAAATGCATCAATTAAAGGGTAACAAGAAGTTGATTAAGCAGAGGTCCAGGAGAGGTGCATTCCCAGCAAAAGCAAATAAACAAACAAAAACAAAAACAGCAGAGGCAAAGACCTTAAGGTATAAAACAACAGAGCACATTCAAAGAATATAAAAAAGGTCAGCATGGCTAGAAAGGTTGAGCAAGAATGAGTGTTGGAAATAAAGTTAGAGAGGCATTCAGGCACTAAACATACAGGGCATAATATTAGAGTTTAGATTTGCATATAAGTGCAAAGGGAACAATTGAAGCATTTGAAGCAGCAGAGAGATATGGGCTAGATTCAGTAAAGTTTTTTTCTATATATTATATGAAGAGTGGAATAGAGGGGGCTTGGATAAGGGCAGAGAGACCAACTGAACTGTGGACTTCCTGTCATCATATTCTGGGATTTGGAGACAAAAAAAAAAAAAAAAAAAAAAGAATTTGGTGCACGTTCACTGAATCCACTGTAAAGTTTTCAAATGTGAGTCTGGTTGTCCAAGGGAAACATTCAGTATCTTTACGCCTTTCTCATATGTCTGGCTGTGAAATCTTGGGCAAATTACATCACCTCTCAGAACCTCAGTGTCTTCATTTGTAAAAGTAGTTTAGCTACATCTTCCAGAGTATCCAGTAAATGTTATACTCTCTAATTTCTTGGAAAGGAAAATGACTCAGATCTGCTGGAAACAGACCAGGTAGCTCCAGGCAGTTCCCTGGGCCAGGACACAGTCAAGCTTGGGTGGAGTCTGAAAGAGGCCAGGGTGGAGGCCCAGAGAAGCCTAGGTACCTGATTATGCATGCAAAGTCCCACATCCTAGACACAAACCTTAAGCTCAGGAATGTGGCTTAGGTGGGGCTTACTGGTGATGGAAACAGCAGAGAAAAAACCAGGAGGCACCAGAAGAAAAAAAAAATTAATATTTAAATAATTGTAGGGTGGAGAGATGTTGCTAATTTACCAAGCAAAGGCAGAAAGCATGAAGGCAAAGACTGATAGAATTTATTTCATGAAACATCCAAGGCTATCTTACAAATCAAAAATAAAATCATGAATAACCCAATTTAAAATGTGCAAAAGACATGAACAGGCATCTCCTAAAAGAATGAGTGTTTCTGTTACTCTGGAGAACCCAGACCAAAGCATGAACAACAAAACAGTGTGTTAGAACCAGGGATCATGATGAATCAATTCTGTGCACCTGAGATCTAAACAGAAAGAAAAAAATAAGAAGAAAGAGAAAAAGATAAACCCTTGCCAAAATGTTAACCAGTGTTAATAATCAGGAAAATACAATTTAAGGCAACTATGATCTACAATTTTACACAACTTCAACTGGCAAAAATTGAAAGTTTACAATATTAAATTATGGGGAGGATTTAGTTCTACAGAATTTCTTACACACCACTGATGGAGCATGACATGGTATTACCACTTTGGAAAATAATCAAGTAATGTCTTCTAATATTAAACATTTTTATAGTCTATGATCTAGCAACTCTACTCCTGGATGCAATTATACACATGTATCAAGAAAAATGGCCAGGAATACTTAGAGCTACAATATTTACAATAGCAAAACCCTAGACACCACTCAAATATCCATCAATGAGATATCTACAAATGAAAGACGCATGATATGTAATATATAAAAATGGTATATTTAGCCGGGTGCAGTGGCATCACACGTTATCCCAGCAATTTGGGAGACCATGACAGGCAGATTATTTAAGGTCAGGAGTTAAGAGACCAGCCTGGCCAACATGTTGAAACCCAATCTCTACTAAAACTACAAAAAAAAAAAAAAAATTAGCTGGGCATGGTGGTGCACGTCTGTAATCCCATCTACTAGGAAGACTAAGGCAGGAGAATTCTTTGAACCCAGAAGACAAGAGGTTGCAGTGAGCTGCTGAGATTGCACCAATGCACTCTAGCCTGGGTGACAAAGTGAGACCCATCTTCCAAACAAAACAAAACAAAACAAAATGCTCTATTTATATATTATTTATCATGCATCTGTGAAAATGAATGAAGCACAATGATGTGAACCACACAGTAAATTTTAGCAAAATGACATTAAATAAAAATAGCTCCAAAGATTGCACATAAGTTCTTTATGTTACTGAAAAAGTTAAATATTATGGTATCAGAAGTAGTTATATTGGTTTTATATAAGAAAAAATTCATGAACTGGATACAAAATATTTTGTATATGTTATTTGTATGTACACTATAAATCAATTCTAGTTGTTTTTTAAAGAATTGCATACAATTTTTAATGAAGTTACAAACCATAATTTTTTAAATCTATCATGTAATACTAAACTCTAACTTAATAAAACTAAATAAAAACAGATTCAGGATGAGGATGACCTCAGAAGAAAGGTGAGAATGGATTGAATGGGGAGGACCAACCATCTTTATATGAGGCTTCTTGTGAAGAGACTAGCTGAATTGGGGAAGGAACATCACAGATGATTATTACATTATTGAAATAGCTAAGTTAAAAAAAATAACAAATACAGGCAAAACAACTAAATAAAAGGGGGCTGTAATGGTTAATTTTATGTATCAATTTGACCAGGCCATGGGATGCCCAGATATTTTGTTAAATGCTACTTCTGGATGAGATTAACATTTGAATTAGAAGGCTGAGTAAAGAAGATTGCCTTCCTCAATGTTAGGTGAATCTCACCTAATTCATTGAAGGCCGGGATAAAGTTTGAGTAAGAAAGTATTTTACCTGTGCCTGACTGACCTCAAGCAAAGACATCAGTGTTCTACCTTCAGACCCAGACTGAAACACATCATCCGCTCTCCTGGGTCATCAGCTTACTAGTTGCAGATCCTAGGACTTCTCACTTCCCTAATTTTTTTAGCCAATTTCTTATTTTAGATGGATAGATAGAGAAATGGAAATGTATGTGTTTTAATACATAAAGACAAAAATGGATATATAGGCTATATAGACAGTCATAATAGACATGAAGATATATGCAAAGATACACACAAAGTCACATATGTGTATTTGCATACATATATGTGTATATGTGTGTCTATTTATATATATACATAAACACATACACAAACATATCCTATGGTTTCTATTTCTCTGGAGAACCCTGACTAATACAAAGGTCATGTATGAATTACAAAACTATTTGTTAAAACCAGGCACCATAATTAATCAATTCTGTGTACCTGAGTTCTGGAAAAAAAAAAAAAAGATATGTTTTTCTATGGGAAATAAAAACAGAATAAAATTTCTAAATCAAGTAATACTCTTAGAAGAAACATTTTGGTATCCATACATGTAACAGGAAAAAAAAGTTAATACTTTGAACATATAATGAGGAATCCCAAATTGAAAAGGAAAATGCAAACACTTCAATTGATAAAATGTGCAAAACACTTGATCAGAATTTTTTTAAGTAAAATGTAAAAGACAAAGACAAAATGTTAAAGTTTACTTAAAACAGGATAAAAATACCTTTTTCACATATATCTGAATATTAGGAGCCAGATATTTCATTATCCTAGAAGTTTACAAATACAAAATTTAAAATATTAGTGTGTGTACACCTGAAAGGCCCCTATACCCATGGTATTCAGATCTTGGCTTCTAAATACCATTATCCATTAAAAGTACTGAGGATTCATAAGAAAATAGGCAGACTCCGGAGATGAAGCAGAAAAAAAATAGATGGTAACCCTGAAACATCAGGTTGCATCAAAAAAGAGGAAAATCTTCAAAGAATGATAGGGACGTATCACAAAGATATGGACGCCAGCTTGAAGAAACTCCCACTAGCAACACCGGGGACAATTTGAGCATCAAAAGTGGACGGGTAATCCAGTCAATAAAGTAAGAATCTATAAGTCTGTGATAATGTAAATAATCAATTAATCAATTGGAGTAAGGAGGAAAGTCTTCTTTACAGAATATGGCCAACTTATAAATGCAGGAAGAACAAAACAGTTAGAAAATTATTTATAAATGCTAGATCTAGGGGTCGAGTGTTTGATGAGAAATGGTATACTGTATAGTCTCAAATAATTTACCTACAAAGGGAGTACCAGTGGAAAACCAGTAACTTTATAATGGAGAATCAGACAGATATCCACTGAACCAAGTAATCAAAGTTAATACCTCTAAAAATGGGCAAATAAATATCATCACAACATTACTCCTTTAGTTTTTCTGCCAAAAAATGCATAATCTGAATCTAACCATGAAGAAACATCAGACAAACCCAATTTTAGGGACATTCCACAAAATATCTGACTTGCACCCTTCATAAATATCAAGGTCAAGAAAGGCAGATAAATTATTTCAGAATAAAAAAGACCAAAAGACATGACAACTAATGCAGTATGTGATTCAAGATTAAATTCTGGATGGGAGAAAAACAAATCATCAAAAAATATTAGACAATTGATGAAATATGAGTATGAACTATAGGTTAGATAACATTATTGTATTAATGTTAATGATCAGGTAAGAGGATGTCCTGTACATTCCAACTATTTAGTAAAGGAGCATAGTGTTTCTAAATTTTCTTTCATATGATTCAGGAAAAAGTTATATAAATAAGATAGAGTTAGAAGCATCAGTGTATGTGTATAGAAAGAGACAGGCATGTATGATGACACACACATACATGTACAACAAGTCAGGACAAATGAAAAAAGGAAGCATTGGTGGGTCTGTATAAAAGATACTCAGGTGTTCCCTATAGTCTTATGCAAAATAAACAGTTGCTTTAGAATACATACATACACATACATATAAGCAACTATACTCTAAGCAGGTGGAAATGCAAGGAAGTAAGTACTATAATATACTGCCAGTGGGGAACATGTAAGTGGGTATTACTTTTCCAAATGTGAACAATTGGCAATATAAATCAAAACCAATAACTTTGACCTGGCAAAATAGAACTGTGAAGACAGATGTGCATAAATCCAGAGTTACAATTCTCATAATACTGGAAATCTGGGAAGTCTAAAGATAACACAAATTACCAATAAGAGGAAACCAATTGAACAAATTGTGGAATATCCATTTAGTGGAATAAGAATACAATCCTTAAAAGTTTTAGTGCAAAAAGCTATTTTATTACATGGGAATTTTTAGAAAGTAAAAAAAGCTAGTAATAAAAAAAGAAAGATGCATAATTTGAACCATTGTGCAAAAAAAAAAAAATTACATATTAAGGTAGATGACATTATTGCCCTTAGTTCTTGACTCCTTTCAGGATCTACATCCTTTGCCATTGACTTTGGAGTTAGTCATGGGACTTGCTTTGACCAATAGAATAGGGTTGAAATGTGTGTGCACTAGTCCCAACCCTAGGTCATAAGAGCCCTCACACATTCCCACTCATTCTCTTGTATTTCTGCCCCTCTCCATGAGAATAATATAACTGGACTGGTGGCTTTCATTCCCAGGAGGAAAATGAGTGCTATGTGGAGCAGAGGAGACCTACCCAGGCAAGTCCAGCCTAGGTCAGTTAACCCATAGCTGCCCCTTAGATTCATGAGATTGACTGCTGCATTAAGGCCGGAGACTAAGATGGCAGCATTTTCTGGAAATAGCTGATTGCTATATATCTGAAGTACACAACTTAAAGGCTTTTCAAGGGCTGCCTCTGGGCTACATTATTACAGATGATTTCTATTTTATTTTACATGGTTTATCTATATTTTCCAAGTATTTGAAGTGCATATGTATTATTCTTGGAGTTCCAAAAAAAATGAGCTACAAGAAATAGGGAAGGAAAAAAAATGATGACAAAAGTAATTCTAATGAGCTCAAGTTCATTGGCTCTCAAAGGATTCCTGGAAAATGAGTTTCACCACTCAAAGAAATAGATAGCTTCAATTTATTAAATGTCCATTATAACCTAGGCACTTGAATAAGTGAACCTTTTTTTTTTTTTTTGAGGGGGTTCCTTCACTGTTTACAAAGCAATAAAGTTATATAAGGTTATTACCATTTTACAATTGAGAAAACTGTGATCATGTAAGCTGAGTCAAATGCTTAAAGTTACTCAGCTATAAACTTTAAGAGCTGGAATTCAAACACAGGTATGCCTAATGTGAATTCACCATCCCTGATTGATACAGAGGCTTCTCAGTTCCCTGGTCCAGCCAGAATTCTGCTGTTGAGCTTAATAACTTAGCCCTTTATGGGGTCCTGAATGTGCAGCATTGCCCTGTTACTGTGAAATTATCCACACCATATACCCACCTCTCATAAGGTGGGGTAGTAGGTTAAAGAAAGCTGCAAATTCTTTGCCACTTTTCCTATTCATAGATAGTCTAATTCTCCTCTCTTTGAATGTGGGCTGGCCTTAGTGACTTGTTTTGCCAACAGAATGCTGCAGAAATGAAGACCTGAGCTTCTGTGATGTCCTAAGAAGCCTTTGAGCTTCCACCTGACCACTTTGAACCCTATCTTCTTGCTCTGAGGAAGTCCAAACCCTCCTTTGAAGAAGCCTACATAAAGAGAACTGAGTTCCCCAACAGACAGCCCCTGATTAGCTTCCCGCACCAAAGTGTCAGTCCTGTGAGTGAACCACCTTGGAAGTGAATTCTTCAGCATCAGTTGAGCCTCCCCAGCTCATAGCATGAAGCAGAGAGGAACTGACTCACCAAGCCTTCCCTCAATTGCTGATGCATGAGCAAAATGAAGAATTACTGTTGTTTGAAGTATAGTTTGGTATAGTCTGTTATGTAGCAATACATGACTGAAATAGTGAGTATCATTTTTCAAGTGATGAAGGCAGGGAGGAACAAAGAAAAGGAGGGAAGAAGAGAAGAGAAAAGAAGTATTTGTCATATCATTCCATGGAGAAAATTGCGTAGATAAGTAAGATTCTTAATAAGCAAATGCATCCTGACTCCTGAGACTCAGTGAAGGGTGCAGTTTTAGCTCAGCATCAGGCTCCTCTGAGGCTGCTCTTCTTGTTGTCAGCAAGATCAGATTGGTAAAAAGGCTGAAGTTACTGATGCAAACCTGCATTTGCTCAGGCAACCGCAAGAGCAATGTCTACAGCAGAGAGGAAAAAGTGTATTTATGCACTTTCCTGTGTATTTATTTATCCTGGAAAAGGCATTTTCAAACTTGTCATTTTTGAACCCAAGGAAATTTTCACCCATTTTGGAATTTCAATTACCATGTCACTGAATAGAGAAGATGATGTCGGGATGGCCAAAGCTCTTCCGAGTGGCACAAATCCCATGGCCTCAGCCTCCAGGTAAGCTAGTCCCTGGTGACTTGCTGCCAAAAGCATTCAACCAAAGGAAGCTGGACCCTGGCCATGAAGTGGCATTCTTATGCAAGAGGCTTATCTGAATGGTAGTTTGCTTCTTGCCCTTGAATTGTGATTAAATCTGGATAGAATAGACTCTTTTCTCAGGGTCTCTAATTTTTAGATTGGTAAATAGCACCCAAAAGTCCATCTGGTCCAGACACTTGACTCTAGGCTGAGAAATAAATAGATGTTCCAGGACAACTTGTACACCAGTCATTTGCCTGTTTGTTCTCAGACCCTTCCTCTGCTCAGCTCTATATTGTATATGCCTGAGTTCTTAAAATTACATTCCCCAAATCTCTCAAAACTGGCTCATGATTAGGGTTGGCCCACCCTAATCAGAGGTACTGGTGGGAGACTAAAGAAGAGAAGGAAGGGAGAAGCCAGAGTATCTTCCCCATCGCTCTTTGGTTTAGACCAGTGACTGGAATTCTCCCATTGGTGCAAGGTGGATTTAGGTCTCAGTTTCTGTTAGCTCCACCTCCTCCCTTCTGCACACATATCCCAAGTCTAAGCTATTGATTTCTTAGTCCTGATGTTCTGGCACCAATAATCATGTTTCTACCACTGATTTCTTAGCTTGTTCTACTCCAGATTAAATGTTTTAAATTCCATCCCATACTTTAAAGTTACTGAGATATTGTACAGGATAAAGAAATCCTCATCATTCTACCCTCCTTCAACCTGGTACAATTATGCATCCTTCTTATCCAGGAGCCCAGCTTGTTCATTGAAACCCATGAGGTCATCAGGGTTTGGGTCTGAGTTCCTTGAGTTAGTATGTATTTAGCTCTCATAATGCTCCATTTTAGAGTTAAGTCTTCTTCTGTAGGTAAGCAACTCCAGATCAACTTACATAAGTCCCTGAAGGTTTTGGGCTGTGCTGTGTATATATTTTTATTAGCAGCACCCTGCCACCATCAGGCATAGAAGGAAAGTCCTGGCCCCATTCACTCTTCCCCCTCCCAACCATTCATCCATCCAACCATTTATTCAGCTTTCTTCCATTCTATCCAACCATTCATCCATCCATCCATTCATCCATCCAACACCTTACTGATTCAAATGATCTTACAAATTAAGTGTAAACACTTTGGAAACAGGAAGAATGAGAATTAAAACACATTTCACTACTTTTTACTTAACTGTGTGGTCTTGGCAAATTATTTACACTTCTGAGTCTTAGAGTGCCTACTTTTCAGAATATGACTGAAGAATGGAAGAAATCGTTTAGCTACTCCAAGCCTCAGTTTTCTACTCTGTAAAATGGGATCAGTAATGATACCTACCAATTGGTGAATATTGTGAGGAATAAGTCAGACAGTTTCTATAAAGTGCCTAACATAGGACCTGGAACATAGCAAACACCAAATAAGTGTCTGTTGTGATAATGATGATGGGGAGGGGGAGGAGAGAAGGAGAAGAAGAAGGAGAAGGATGGAGATAGAAGAAGAGAACAAGTAGAAAAGGAAACAGGAGGAAGAGGAGACAAGGAAGATGATGTTATTCCCAGGAGCAATTCACAGGTCCCTCCCCCTGGAAGTGAGTCCAGATAAGCCTTGAAAATTCCTGTGAAGTACTCAGTCCATCTCCTGTGGTCCAAGCAATGCCAAAAGCCCATGTGGAACAGAATCCATGAGGATAGACATGGAGACCAAAGTCACATGAAGTTGAACAAGTCACTGAGGGATCAGCAGTAGAGGATGCCAACCCTCATATACAGAGTGCCAAGATATAGCCCTCTCAGAACCTCAGCCCTCTCTGTGAAAAGGCAAAGCTACCACCGGCCAGACCCAACTTACGGTAACACAGGAATTAGATCATGTCTACAAAGCACTTTGGACTCCTTGGAGGATAGTCTTCTATAAATAGCAGGTGGTGGTATTATTATTAATCAGTCCAACCTTTTATTGAAGCTAATTGCTACTGAGGCCAATGGGACACTTATCTGGGTGTAGCCAAAGAATCAGGCTCTACAGCAGTGATCCATTATTTATTCATCATTAGATTAGCAGCCAAAACAGAAATGTATCTTATAAAAAGCAATGGTATTTATTGTCTACAAGAAGCCCAAAAGAGAAAAAAAAATCATCTGTTTTTCTGTGCATAAAGACTTGGGTCTCAGTGCCACACCTGGCTATACTTGGGTACATGATAATAAGGTGAATTCCTTAACCTCTCTGAGCCTCCATTTCCTGTAATTCAGGGGTTATGAAGAGGAAATTAGGTAATGAATGCTTAGTCCCAAGCCCAATGCCAGGTGTGAGATAAGGGCATGGCAGCTTTCAAGACCCATTTCTAATGCTTAGGGCTCATCATTTATTAACATAGACTAAACTGTCTTATCCATACCATCCTTTGCCTTATCAAGTCTGGGCTTTTATTACCAAGAAAATGGATCCAGCTTTGGGGCCAGAGAAAGAGCAGGGAGATGTGTCAACAGAAATCCAAGGTAAGATATGCATTATGCTACTAGGCTTTCCTCTTCCTTGAAAAAGTTTGGCTCTCCACCCCTAATTCTGTCTATAACTCCAACCAATGAAGAATGACTGTGGCCAATCCCATACTCTTCTGCTGCCTGAAGTCTAGCCAATAGCTGCTTTCTTCACCCATCTCTTGCTTGCTGGTGATTGGAGGGAAAAAAAATGGCTCACATGTTTGAACTGACCAATGAGTGAGAGACAAAAGCCACAATGAGAGACTGCCTTCTAGGTCTGCAAAAACCATAAAGCTGCCCCCCAAATAAACACTGTTGACCCACCCTTTGTGAAGAATCATGGGTTACCACATCACCACATTGTTTGACACTATTCCTGGGGCTCAGAAGAGAATAACTGACAGGAAAAAAAAAAAAAAAAGAAGAAGGGCTAAAAGCCCAGCCTGGAGAACAAAGTTAAATTTCCCCCCAATTAAATGTTAAAAAAAAAAAAAAAAAAAAGCCTCCCAAGTATCTGGAACTACAGATGTGTCTCACCGGGCATGGTGACACACACCTGTAGTTCCAGATACTTGGAAGGCTGAGGCGGGAGCATCACTTGAGCCCAAAAATTTGGGGTTGCAATAAGCTGTGATTGCAGCAGTGGACTTCAGCCTGGATGGCAGAGAAAGACCATGTCTCTTAATAAAAGAAGAAACAGAGGGAGGATGATGGGAAGGAGGAAGTAGAGCAGGAGAAAATAAAGGAAAATAAAAGAGAAAAGAAACAACAAAGTATCAGCTTTCTGGTAACAAAAGCTAAATTTAGTGGCTTAAAAATACATATTTAATATCTTACAGTTCTGTAGATCAGGAATCTAACACAGATATCACTGGGTTGAAACTGAAATGTCAGCAGGGCTGTGCTCTTTTCTAGAAGCTTTATGTGAGAATCCATTTCCTTCTCTTTTCCAGCTTCTTCTGGAGGCCACCCACATGCCTTGACTCATGGACTCCTTCCGTCTTCAAAGCCAGCAACATCACATCTTTCTGAATCCTCTTCCCTTGATGTATCTCTTTCTGACCACAGCCAGGAAAGCTTTTCCATTTTTAAGTGTTCATCTGATCATACTGGGCTCATGCGGATAATCTAGGGTAATCTCATTTTAAAGTCAAGTGATTAGCGAGTTTAATTGCATCTGTAACTTTAATCTTTTCTGCAAAATAAGATAACATTTTTATAGGTCCTAGGCTTAGGATGTGGGCCTCTCTAGGGGGCATTACTCCAACTACCACAATCACTAAATCAATTGCCTCTAGATTGTGGTCCCTGGGCTATTTTCCTCTGAATTACCAGGGTAAGGCTGATAAGCATGGAGATTCAAAGGCCACATCCAAGACCTTCCTAATCTGACTTTTTTTTTTTTTTTTTTTTGAGATGGAGTTTTGCTCTTGTCATCCAGGCTAGAGTGCAGTAGTGCGATCTTGGCTCACTGCAACCTCCACCTCCTGGGTTCAAGCGATTCTTAGTGACTTTAAAAATGTTGAGGGAAGAGGGTTCAGACAGATGTGATGTTGCTGGCTTTGAAGACGGAAGGAGTCCATGAGTCAAGGCATGTGGGTGGCCTCCAGAAGCTGGAAAAGAGAAGGAAATAGATTCTCACATAAAGCTTCTAGAAAAGAGCACAGCCCTGCTGACACCTCAGTTTCAGCCCAGTGATATCTGTTAGACTCCTGACCTACAGAACTGTAGGATATTAAATATGTGTTTTCTAAGTCACTAAGAATCCCTTGAACTCAGCCTACCAACTAGCGTGGATTACAGGTGCCCGCCACCAAGCCCAGCTAATTTCCTTGAATAATTTTTTGTAGAAATGGGGTTTCACCATGTTGGCTAGGCTGGTCTCAAACTCCTAACCCCAAGCAATCCGCCCATCTTGGCCTCCCAAAGTGCTGGGATTACAGGCATGAGCTACCACCATGCCTGGCTAAGAATCTGACTCTTTAGGGGTAGGGTCTGGGTATGGTAGATGTCAACAAGTTCCCCAGGTATTTTCTGTGAATATTCAAGTCAGAGAATCTATCCAAAACAATCCTTCAACAAGGCCATTATCTTCCATTGACAAATTAAGAAGTTTCTGCATTTTTTTGCTTTGTTTGAAGTTGTTTCTCTAATCAATTAATGAGACTGCTTGTAATTAGAACAAAAGATTCCAATTTTAGGTAGAGTGTCTAACAGTATACCAAGTAGCTAAAGTATGTACACTGAAGAAGCTACCACCAATTTTAGTTCAATAAAAATATCATCTATAATCACTAAAGAATTTCTGTGATAATTTGTGTTTCTTTATATCTCAATCATTTATCAAAACCTTTTTGTTGGGTAAATCCTGTGCTTGCTGTTAAGATACTTAGGTCAATTTGTGGCCTATCAGTAAAGAACTCAAACTTTACCAAATGAAAACCCACATGGGATTGGTCTGAGTCTTTGAGACTCTAATCTACAAAGAGTTCCGTTAGTTTCTTTCCTTGATCTAGTGTCAGTCCATTTATAATACAAGGGGTATTCCACTCCTAGAAATGAAGTGCCCTGTGTGGCCAGTCCCCATTGATTGGTTTCCCTGACAGTAACTGAAATACCAGAACATTGACCTAAGAGCACAAGATTGACATGCAATACTACATCTCCAGCCTGTGGCTCCCCCGTACTCTCAAGGCTAAAGTTTACTTCTTGTCCATTCATGACTGCTGTGAATGGAAGAAAAAAAAAAAAAAAAAAAGGTAAAAATCTTGGCCAGGTGCAGTGACTAACACCTGTAATCCCAGAACTTTGGGAGGCTGATGCTGGGGGATCACAAGATCAGGAGTTCAAGAACAGCCTGACTAACATGGTGAAAGCTTGTCTCTACTAAAAATACAAAAATTAGCCAGGCATGGTGGCATGTGCCTGTAATCCCAGCCACTCAGGAGGCTGAGGCAGGGGAATCTCTTGAACCTGGGAGGCAGAGGTTGCAGTGAGCCAAGATTGCACCACTGCACTCCAGCCTGGGTGACAGAGTGAGACTCCGTCTCAAAAAATAATAACATGTACATATGAAGGGGAACAACAACAACAACAGACACTGGCCCTGCCAGGATGGGATAGGTGGTGGGTGAAGGAAGAGCATCAGGAAGAATAGCTAATGGATGCTGGGCTTAATAGCTAATGACGGATTGTTCTGTGCAGCAAACCACCATGGCACATGTTTAGCTAGGTAACAAACCTGCACATCCTGCACATGCATCTTGAACTTAAAAGTTGAAGAACAAAAAAGAATCTACTGTTCTGGCATTTTACATATATTACTTCATTTAGTCTTCACACATCTGGAAAGTGAACTTAACTATGTAAATTTACCCATGGAAAAACTGGGGATCAGAGAGGCAATCCCTTGCCCATTAATGGCGCTTAAAAGCAGCCCATCTGGGATTCAGTTAAAAATGTCTCTTTTTCTCTTGGTGGTGGGATGTGCTCTGAAAAGCGCCTGAACTCTGGCAGTCATTCAAGCTCCACTCTAACCAGGTTTATGAAAAACAGAAGTAGAGCTTACACTCATTAACCAGATAATTGGGAAAAGTAAGATGCTTTATTGGGATATTGCTATTGGGGGGGTATAATTCTTTGCTTCCCTTTTATAAAAGAACTGGCTTAATCAGAAAACAGTGTGAAATTCTGCATGCTTATGCAACTCTCGGCACTTCGGGATATGCACAGTCAAGGAATTAGATGGTAAAAATATAGGTGGGTGACAGTCCATCAATTAATCAATTAAAATAATTTTCAAAAGAAAATATGTAGTATCTACCATTTGCCAGGCACTGAGCTCAGAGTCTAGGGTTGAGTGGTTGTCTCTGTCTGATTTGCATTGCTATAAAGGAATATCTGAAAGTGGGTAATCTATAAAGAAAAGAGGTATATTTGGCTCACAGTTCTACAGGCTGTACAAAAAGCATGGCACCAGCATCTGCTTCTGGTACAGGCCTCAGGAAGCTTCCAATCATGGTTAAAGGGCAAGGGAGCCAGTGTGTTATATGGAAAGACAGGAAGGAAGAAGAGAGGGGAGGCGTGCCAGGCTCTTTTAAACAACCAGCTCTCTTGTGAACTCATGTTGTGAGAACTCATTACCATGGGGAAGGCACAAAGCCATTCATGAGGGATCCACCCCCGTGACCCAAACACCTTCCACTAGACCTCACCCCCAACACTGGGGATTCAATTTCAACAAGAAATTTGGAGGGAACGAATATCCAAGTTATATCAGTGATCCTGAAACAATTATTTGTTTGAGCTCTATTAAGTTGCCAATATTTGAACACCTCACCTATAGAAACGGCATTTTATATAGTTCAACCTATAATTACACAATAAACTATATTAAAGTTGTGATTAGAACTATGAACACTATAAAACAAGAGGAAAGAGGCCAGGCACGGTGTCTTACTCCAAGGAGCGTGGATCACCTGAGGTCATGAGTTCAAGACCAGTCTGACTAACATGGTGAAAACCTATCTCTACTACTAAAATACAAAAAAAAAAAAAAAATTAGATATGGTGGTGGGCACCTGTAATCTCAGCTACTTAGAAGACTGAGGCAGGAGAATTACTTGAACCCAGGAGGCAGAGGTTGCAGTGAGCCAAGATTATGCCATTGTACCATTGCACTTCAGCCTGGAAACAAGAGTGAAACTCTGTCTCAAAAAAAAAAAAAAAAATTGACAGAGAAGCTCTTTGTCTGAAGCACAAAACATGATAGAGATTGGATCAAGACACATCCATAGCAGAGGGCAGGGAGATCAGGTAGGGCCTGGCAGGCCAAGGTAAAGACTTTGAATTTAATCCTGACATAAGCCTGTTAAAGAAAATTTCTCCAACATTTTGTTATGACATTTTCCAAACAGAAAAAAGTTAAGAGTTGCACAATGAACTCCCAAATGCTCACTACCTAGAGTTTACAACTAACATTTTGCTATTATCTGTGAAGTCTTTCATCTGTTCATTTATCCAGTCTTCTTATTTTTTGATGCATTTTATAGTAAGTGGCAGTCATCAGTATATTCTACCCCAAACTCTACAGCATGCATGTTATTAACTATGTAATGTGAATTATGGAACTTAAAGTTCCATATTTGCACAGTTTGTTAAGGAACATGTACATGACAGGAAGTCACAGATTTTAGGAGTCTTATTCAATGAGCATTAAAAGATTTTTTTTAACCAGAGGTGTAACTTGGTTCCAGCTTTTCTGTAATTAATGTCTGGGGATCATGGGGAGATGGGATTGATGAAATAAATCAGATGAGGGGCTCTAAAACTAGTTAAGAGAGAGAAGACGGTAGGAAAATCCAGTGGTGGCCATTGGGACAGAAAGAAGGGAATGGATTTACGAGATGTTTTAGAGGTAAAACAGACAGACCTTGGTGATGAATTTGAATGGGGGTGATGAGGAACATCCAGGGTTAGGTTGACTTTTGGTTTCTGGGTGGATAATCTAAGGTGAGCCAGACTTTGGTAATGGGATTGAGAAGAGAGAAGAGAGTCATGAGTGCAAGTTTGGACATGGACCCTCGGGTGCAGACTTTAGTTAAAAAATAACTAAGGTCGGGCGGGGTGGCTCATGCCTGTAATCCCAGCACTCTGGGAAGTCGAGGTGAGCAGATCACTTGAGCCCAGGAGTTGGAGACCAGCCTGGGCAACACAGCGAAACCTCATCTCTACAAAAAAATTACAAAAATTAGCTGGGTGTGCTGGCATGCACCTATAGTCTCAGCTACTCAGGAAGCTGAGGTGGGAGGATCAACTGATCCCAGGAGTTTAAGGCTTCAGTGAGCCATGATAATGCCACCACACTCCAGCCTGGGCAAAAGAATGAAACCCTGTCTCAAAAACAAAAATAAACAAACAAAAAAGGAAACAAGAAAGTAACTAACACTGAACTGAATGTGGAGTTCCCCTTGCCCCTCCCATTCTTCATCCTTCTCTGGAGTCTACCCTTAGTTAACAACCAACGTTTTCATATGCATACCTAGGGGACCAGAATGCAGAGTCCTGACTCACTGTCTGAGGTCACTAAACACTATTTTGGGAACATCTGGAGCCTTGCCTTTCCATTTTCAGAAGGAATATTGTAAACTCAAGAACCCTTAGTGGAGGCCGGGGCCCACATGCTGGACAAACTGGCTTGAGTGCTCCTGGGCTTCAGGCAGGTCCTGGAATGTCAAGCCCACTCCTTTCTGTCACCTAGCACATCCCCAGGAAAATGGCCAGTTACCCAACTCTCATACTCTTCCCGTTAGGTCATCCCTCATGACCAAGAAGTACCTAAAGAAAAGACCTCATTGTCTACTGGGTGTTTCTGACTCCTTACTCAGACATGATTGGAGGATCGTGGGTTTGAACCGGTGGTCCAGGTGGAAACTGGCTGACACCCACAGGGGATGTGTTGTCACCCCATCTCAGGCTTTGAGTGCCTTGAGGACATTGGTCACTCATCTCCATACCCCACAAATGGGCAGGAAATGATTGAGGAAGGAGGAATGAAGGCAGGACATCCCACTCATCAGACATGTGTTATATTCCAGGCACCAAACTGAGCACAGGAACAAAAAGATGCATTAGACACAGACCTTGCCTAGTTCCAGAGACAAGAATGGGAGATAAGCATGATAAAGGTATGCAAAATGCAGAAAGACAACCATCACCTACAAGATCAGGGGTAAGGTTCCCAGGACAGGTGACATTTGAGGTAGGTTTTAACAGATCACCAGGTAGAACTCAGGAAAAGGGAGGAATAGAAATTAAACACAGTGTGGAAGAAAAGAAAGAGGCTCTGGGTTCAAATCCCAGCTCTGCCTTTTTATGTTGGGCAAATGAGGTCATTCAAAGGAGACTGCTAATCCCACTCTCATACCAGCTGCTGTAAGCATGCAGTAACATAATATACGCTCTAGGCAGATCATAATAAAAGCTCTTTATTGAGTTCTTACCAGCTTGTGCCAGAAACCTCATATAATTTTCTCATTTATTGCTTACAACACCAAGTATTTGTCATATAGGATCTTATAAATTAATTCATTTTTCATGGGAAGAAACAGAGGCACGGAGATGGGCTAATTTGGTAGAAATACTACTTTAGCCAGGCAGGATGATGGCAGAAACAAAATGATTAACAGTTATGTTATAGCCCCTGCTTGTCCTCAGAGACTCTTCATTTATTGTGGATCTTGGACTTTCCTGAGAATGTTTTCTCCCCCAGAAAAAAAAAAAATGCTTATTTATCTTGTAGGCAAATTCAGGGTGTTTTCGGAACCCCCAAAGTCTGTTCATGGACTCCACGTTTATAACCCCTCCAACACCAAGCCACCCAGCCACACTGTACAGAACTCACTTACTCCATGTGGGCAAGGAGAGAGGAGAGAAAGAACCAGAAGAGTGGCCCAGGGAAGATGCCTCCAACTTGCCCAGACTAGTGGCAGTTGGAGGCAGCCATGGGGGGAAAGCAGGCATTGAGCACCCTGCCCCGGGGAGGAGGAGGAGGATGCATCGATGACACCACATCAGGGTAAGGTGGGATGGCCCCAAGCCAGAGCGGCACCTCCTAGGAGCCCCAAGCATCACTCTGAGTCAGGGTGGCAGTCACTGAGGCCATCACTGCCTGCCAGGAAAGCACCAGGAGAAGCCCAGGAGGAGCTAGAGCTGTCTGCACATGGCAGCAACATCAGAGCTCAGCCTGGGCTGTGGGGCAGGGTGGCATTGGCACAGCTCAGCCATGTGTCTGCAAGCTGGACCAGCCCTGGCCTGGGGAAGCTTGGGGAGGGCCTGGTAGAACTCTCTTCCAAGGGAGGAGGTTGCACAGGATAGGATCCCAGGAGGCCTGAGATGGGGGTGAGACTGGGCCAGTGTGAAGCCACTTCCCCACAGCCCTGGAAATGGGAGGTCCTGGGCTACTTTGGGAGGAGGAATTAGCCCACATCCTGCTGGCAGTCAAAGGGGTTACATTATTCTACCTTCTAATCTAGAAAGGTTTATAGAGGCTTTTTTTTTTTTTTTTTTTTTTTTTTTTTTTGCTTGCAGGGGTTTCAAGTACTCATGAGTTTATTTTTTTTAACTTTGAATGAGTATAGACTCATTTCAGGTTGCGATAATAGCACATGGAGTCCCTTGAAACCTTTGCCCAGCTTCCTCCAATGGTGACATCTTATCATTGTAACACAATATAACAACCAGAAGACAGACATTTGTAAAACACTGTTAACTAGGCTACACTCCTTATTTAGTTAATCAAATGTGTGTGAAGCTTTAAGTAAACGGACTTCATCTTAGTGCTGTTCCACCTCCCAGCCCCATAAAGTAAGGTTTGTGTTGGTTTGGTTGGGAGGCCGAGCAAGGGACAGAGAGGGCTCATGAGAGAAGAATGGAAACACAGCAGCAGTCTTTTCTGATGTCAAAATTATGGCCATGCCAAGTGGCTCGGATACCGTCAGACTAGACCTGTCTCCTTCTGTGAACCACCGCAGCTCAGGACACAGGCCAGGTGGCACCCTTGGCACTTACCTGGGAGTTTCCACACCTACTTTTCTTGTTTATTCTATGCAGTTGAATAGTGCCCCCTTAAAAGACATGTCCATGTCCTAACCCCTAGAACCTATGAATGTGACCTTACTTAGAAAACGGGTCTTTGTAGATGTAATTAAGGATCTTGAGATGAGAACATTTTGTATTATCCACATGAGTCTTAAGTACATTGACAAGTGTTCTTATAAGAGATATTCAGAGGTGATGCACAGAGAGGTGCAGAAAAGGCCACGTGAAGACAGAGGCAGATTGGGGTGCTACAGCCACAGGGAATGTGGACACCACCAGTGCCTGGAAGAAGAAAGCAGAAATCCTCTCCTAGAACTTCCAGGGAATGTAGGGTCCAGCCCACACCTTGATTTCAGACTTCAACCCTCCAGAATTATCAGAGAGTAAAATTCTGTTGTTTTAAGCCAAGTTTGTGGTTATTTGTTATGGCAGCCCTAGGAAGCCAACATATTCTATAATGCATATGGCCCCTCTGCATAGCCCTCGCCTGTCACAGAGCAGGTAGCCAGACGTTACTGGTTTGTAATTGGTAACAAATGGGCCTCAGGAATCATGGCAGGACAGCTGATGCCAGTTCACAAAGGAAAACTGGACAAAGAGCACTCTGCTGAGCTGCCCAAGGATGCAAACCTCCAAAATGGTTGAGCAGTGACTCAAACCCATCTTTTCTTTGTGCCCAAGCCTCACTGAGACCCTTGCTAAGATTATCCAGGGTCTTTCCGAGGGACAGCTGGTTGCCTGCTGTAGCACGTTTTTGTTCTAGAGTTCAACCTCTCTATTTTTAAAAATTGCCAACTTAGTAATGCCAGCATCTCAAGGAAGGGCACTGACCATGCACTCAGTTATCTGAGACAAGGGGTAAAGGGATTCACCGAGAAGATGGGTGGGGTATCCCACACCGCAGGCCCTAGGGGAGGAAGGTAGAGTCTGGATTCCCACAAATATCCAACGGAACATCCACTGCCTTCCACTACATCTGTGGGCGGCTGCTTTTCCCTGGTAGGCCCCAAAAGGTCCCCATGAAAGCCAAGTTCTCAGCCAATCAGTCCCCTCTGTGCTTCTGAATACTAACCCAGGCCAAGCTATCTCCACAGCCCTAGCCTGGCCAGCAAGAGCCTGTTCCCGCTACAGACCTTCTCTTGGAGTCCAGAGACTTTATTTATTTACTTATTCTTTGAAAAGGTATTACATACCCATGGGAGAAAAAAAGTCAAAACATCTCCCTCCCACTCAGAACATGAGTTCCTGAATTCTCCTTCCCAGAAGTAACAACTATTACCAGTTTCTTGGGTTTCCTTCCAGACAGAAGCGTGTAGAGCTAAACATATCCTTCTTTTATACAAATGAGAGGACTCTCTGTGCATCATTCTGCACCTTTTCCATTTGGTATAGCTTGAAGATTTTCCTAAAACATTCTTGATAACAGCTTCCACAGTATTGCCTTACATAAATAAGCTGAAATTTCTATCATCTACCACCTGTACAGCAACACTTAGGGTGTTTCTCATATTTTCTCACCATAAACAGTGCTGTGATGCATATCTTGTACACTCATCTTCACACACATGTAAAAGTGTCTCCATAAGATCAATTCCTGAAAGAAAATTTGTTGCCTCCATGGATACATGCATTTTAAAAATTAATAGAAACTGTAAAATTGCCTTCCAAATGGCTTGTAAGAATATATCCATCCAGCCACCAGTCGGTATCTGTTTCCTTGCAATTGTACCCTAATGGTGTGTGATCAAATCTTTTGTCTTTGCAAATCAGGTAAGTAGCAGTAAACATATGAGTTCTATGAAGGATCTGGTGATGTGATAGGAATGTGTACATATGAGTATGTATGTAGAAATCACTGAACTGCACACTTAAAATTAGAGTACCTGAGGTACTTGATGCATGTTGTAACTCAATAGAAAGAAGAATAGGCCAGGCACGGTAGCTTGTGCCTGTAATACCAGCACTTTGGGAGGCCAAGGTGGGTGGCACAGGAGGTTAGGGGTTTGAGACCAAACTGGTCAATATGGTGAAACCCTGTCTCTACTAAAATTACAAAAATTAGCCAGGCGTGGTGGAAGGCACCTGTAATCCCAGCTACTCGGGAGGCTGAGGCTGGGAGAATCGCTTGAACCCGGGAGGCAGAGGTTGCAGCAAGCCAAACTTGCACCATTGCACTCCAACCTGGACAACAGAGCGAGACACCGTCTCAAAAAATTAAAAAAAAAAAAGAAAAAGAAAAAAGAAACAATATGAAGAAAACAGGATGCTGAGATTCAAGAATAAGAGGGTCCCCTCCTTACATTGGGTGGTCTTGATATGCCTCGCTTGCAGCCTTAAGAACAATGAGGCTCCCATACAGGAATATCTGGAACCCATGTGAGAGAGGGTTTCAGACATAAGGAAGAGCACCGACAATGGACAGGGAAGGAGGCTGGCTTGCTTGAGGAAGTGAAAATAGCAAGCTAGGGAAACTCGTCCCAGATGAGGTTGGAAAGGTTATCAGAGTCCAGATCAAACAGATCCTCTTAGGCAAGAAGTTTGGTTATTTTTCTCATCGAAATGGGAAGGCATTGAAGGGATTTAACCACATGAGTGGCAGGATCCAGCTATGTTTTGTTGTTTTGTTTTTTAATCACACAGCTGCTGCCTGGAGAATGGAACTTAGGTGGGAAAGAATGGAAGAGCAGAGACCAATTAGAAGGCTGCTGTGTTTGTTAAGCTGAGAGATGGTGATGGCTTGGATCAGGATGATGATAAAAATAGGCAGAGGTGGAAAGATTGTGTATATATTTAGGAGGAATGATCTATGAGATGTCTATCCTGATCAAGAGACTGTCCGCTTTCTGGTTGGGCTGAGCAACTGGGTCATGGTTCCATTGTACCAAAAGCAAAGAAGGCTTAGATAGGTTTAGATTGAGGCCATAGAGAGAAGAATAAAAAGTCTGGCCTTAACCATATTAAGTTATAGACGTCTAAGAGACAAGAGCCATCAAACTGGAATCACCCAGAAGAGAGTGCTTGTGTTTACATGCATTTGCACATAGACCCAAACTACCATCACTCCTGCTTTAGGCTGAAGTCCCAAGGATTTATGGGCATCGTCTTTCTATAGCCATGGGACCAGGACAACTCTGTTTCATGGCACAGTATTTTTCTACACAGTTTGACTCTAAGCTCTTCAAAAGCAGAGACTGAATGTTAAATCTCTAAGCCCTCAGGATCATAGCGTATGTTCCCCAAACAGGTAAATGGCTGGGTTGAGGGCTCATCACAGATATAGCTCATGGGATCTCAGATGAGAGGCAGTCAGCCGAGCTCAGATCAAAATCCAATAGGAGAAGCATGGGCACTGCCATTGCCGGGGGAGAGAAGAAAGCCCAACTCCACAACCCATTAAATTCAAAAGACCCCACTGGCATTGCTTCCAGCGTCCCAATGACCAAATCCAGAAGTCTTTGTTAATAGTGTCGGACTTGGTGCCACCTTTGTCAAACAGAGACAGTGGAAGGTCCAAGAAATCCCACAGAAGGCCTAACCCCTCTTCTTTTGGGACAATACTACCAATCCATCTGTCCCACAGCAAATGTGCCATCAAAGAAGTCAGTAAGGTTCCCAAACTTGGCTTATTTTATCTATCCCCAAAACTAGCTATTACCTCTATCCCACAATCTCCGTTTAGTCCTTTCAAGCTCTCTTCTGCAGGGCTGCTAACATACAAATCTTAACATCCCACCTCCCTTCTTAAAACTCTTTGATGATTTCTGTTGCCATTAAGGTAAAGCCCAAACCAGGCACACATATCTTTTATGATCTGGCCTCTGCCAACTTTTCCACCCATACACCCTGATTTCCAGACTCATACGCCTTTTCTCCCTATTCCTTGAGCATGCTGCAACCTCATTTCTCAACTCTTTCCTTGAAAGAGCTAGTTCATATTTAAAAGAAAATAATATGGAAAGATGCTAAGTTCTCGGGGAACACAGGTTAAAGCAGGGTAGTCTTTTACAGTTAAAGATTTAAAATACTCAGTGGTTAGAGAGGGGGAAGAACTGTTTATTAATCTGTTGGTAAATGCATACGTTGTATAATATTTAAAATTCTGCACACATTTAAAAGGCAGATGTGCTTTCACCCCAGCCATCAAACTTCCAGAATTCTTTTCCATCAAACTACTTGGACAAATATAAACATAAAACATGTTTACTCCAGCGTTATTTTTCATACCAAAAATAAAAGACAATTTAAAAGCCCCCAAAAAAACAGAACAGCTAAGTCATTGACAGCACGTCCAAAGTGGTGAATTCTAAGAAGCTGTTAAAAAGGATGAAGTGAAATCATACGGACTGATTTGGAGGGATGTGCATGTTATTTTGTTAAGGCTGAAAAATAGCTGTAAAATCGGATTATGTTTTCCAGTTTTTGGCAAAAACCAAGAAAGGAATAAAGAGAGAAATCTGGTATGCACATCATTTCTCATGGTAGTTCCCCTGCGTAGTGGGAGTGGGGAATGATGAGCAAATAGGAAAGACTTTCATTTTTCACTTTGTACATTGCTTTATTATGAACATATTTTCTTCACAAACATGCACTCCTTTTGAAATTAAAAGAAGATATATATAATAAATAATAATAAAAATATTTAAGGAGCCACAGGACAATGAGTTAGCAAGGGCAATTGCTGCTGATAGTTCAAGAAGAATCAAGCCTTGAAGAACATGGACGAAGTTTCCCCAAGATCTGAAAGGTGGTGGTACAAGAGGTGGAAGTAAGAAAACCACAATTTATACATAGACCCCAAGTTCAAAGTAACCTCAGGGCAGGCATTGCCAGGGCCTCAGTTGTGCAAGGTGGCAGCAGGGAGACCATGTTACAAGAACTGACTGAGATCAGGTCAACAGCATGTGAGGCCCTGTGAGGGTCACTTAGGACCGCTGATCTCCTAGGACCAGCTGTCTGGCTATTGCTGAGAACCATCAGCTCCGTACCTGGGACCCTGCTGGAGCCAAGCCTTGTCCCTGTTTATGTGACCTGGTGGAAACATCCACCAGAAACAAATGTAAGATGAACATCTCAGGAGAGAAATGATTCTCAAGGAAGAGAGGATGGAGCTACTTTAGACTAGAGTATGGTGTCTGGACCTCTCATCTATCCTTTGTTCTGCCCCTAATTCTCATGCCTGAGTCCTGAGACAAGAGGGTATGTGAAGAATTAGAATGAATAGGGTGCTGGTCACATTCTTTGTCTTGATCTGGGTGCTGGTCCCATAGGTATATTCAATTGAGAAAACTCAGCAACAGCTGTACATATAGGATATGTGTACATACACATATTATATTCAATGAAGATTATTAATAAAATTAAACATAATGATCTTTATCATTTTTATCATTTTTCTTAAAAAGATACAGCAGATAAAGAGGGAGGGTTCTTTGGACCTTAGAAGAGCAAAATGAGAAGAACCTTTTGCTTACTAGGGCAACTTAGGGGTCATAGCGTTTGTCCCAGCATGAGTGGAGCACACAGTGATGGTAGTGTCCAAGAGCTCTATTTGTAAACACTTAGTCAGGGTTGACAGATGTAGCCATAGATAAAGATACAGACAGATTTATGTACCTGAGAATTTTACTCATATGTTGGATGTTAACAGAAAAATGCCTGAAAGGACGCAAACTAAACTAAAATAGCAGTTACCTGTGTGGGTCACTCTAACTTTATTTATTTAGTTAGTTCGTTTTGGAAACAGAATATCGCTCTGTCACCCAGGCTGGAGTACAGTGTCGCAATCTTAGCTCACTGCAACCTCCACCTCCCAGGTTCAAGTGATTCTTCTGCCTCAGCCTCCAGAGTAGCTGGGATTGCAGACACTCATCACCATGCCCAGCTAATTTTTGTATTTTTAGTAGAGATGGGGTTTCACCACGTTGGTCAGGCTGGTCTTGAACTCCTGACCTCAAGCAATCCACATGCCTCTGCTTCCCAAAGTGCTGGGATTATAGGCACAAGTCACCATACCCAGCCTCACTCTTACTTTTTATATCATTTATTTCTTCATCATTTGATTATTCCCACAATAAACACATTTTAATTACTTTATAACTTGTTAAGGTCTTTTCTCCTCTTGCTTGTTAGCAAACCTTACATTTTCTCTGACTTCTTTGTACAGATTTTCTCAAAGTTTTGTCCTCCCACCCTGACCACTTGTGCCAGAATCAGCTGGGGTGATAGTTAAATATGTAGATTTATGGCCCTCTCCCCAGACTTTCTGAAGTACAATATCTGGGGCTTATGAGTCTACATTTTAAGGTGATTCTGTTGCTCACTGCAGTTGATCATCTTTGGGTTAGATGATGAATTCCTCTCTTTTCTAGGCATTCAGACCTCCTTAATGTCTGCATTCTGTGGCCCAGGGTTAATCTGATCCTAGGACTGTCTTCTCCATGAGACTGCAGCCCCTCAAGGGCACTGACTGTATCCAATTAAACTCTCTTTCTTCAGGGCTTAACATAGGACCCATGACCTGAGATGTTCAGTAAATATGTGCTGAATGAATGAATGAATCTTCATCATCTCATAATCACTGGGGTCCCAAGAATGAGACTTGCATGGTGGGCCCAGTGTAGAAACAAAGCTGGACTTGGTTCAGGTACATTTTTGCCTCTCTAAGAAACTCCAGCCTGTGATCCTAGGCTGCCCTTAGTAAGATCCAGGATTGGCTAGACAATAGGGAAACCTCGAAAGCCAGTGAAACCAGCAAGAGGAGCGATCCAGTAACCCAGATGATGGGGTTCAGTTTCTGTGCATTAGACTAGCTCTCTATTAACATTAAAAGAGCTGTGGCATAAATCACAAGCAACATAGTTCCAAAGATTAAGGACCCCTCTAACCAGCAGGTTCAAGCTCCCTTAAGAGTATATACAACAGTCTTCACAAGCCTGTACTACAAGGCCAGTAACCCGGGTTCAATTCCTTACTCTACTTGCTAACTATGGTTAGGGCTTGTTTCCCCTCTGATCCTCAGTTTCCCTATCTATAAGCTGAGAAAAAGAATATTGCTTGATTCCAAGGGTTGTTTCATCAAGTTAGATAATCCATGCAACAAAGATTGCTTGAGCTCCTACTGTGTGCCGGTGCCTGGTACTGTGGAATTAGCAGTAAACAAAGAAAGCACAAAACTCCGTCCTGGGGGTTAATTCATGTAAAGCAGCATTCATAGCACAGAGTCATTGCTTCAGGTAGTCAAAGGAGACTGTTTACATCCAGACCTGATGGGCCTTAAAGAGCAATCTCTAAGCTGGCTGTCAGTTCCTGCATCTAGGAATTAATATGTTGTAAGTAAAATTTTGATGCCCCGAAAGAAATAGCACTTGAAGATATGTCCTCTCAGCGAGGCAGTTTACTTCTACAGAAGGGTGCGGGGCCCACGGACAGAGCAATGATGCCTGCTGCACGCTTGGTTGGACAGGGGATGATGGGGGGGTGGGTGTCGTCCCTGCTGCTGTGTCATCCCCTATTGGCTAGGGTTAGACCACACAAGCTAGACTAATCCCCACTATTTTAAAAGGAGCAGGGGTCTGAGCTGGAGTGGCAGGGTGGGTGTTTTGGCAGGATGGACGGTGACGGGCTGGTCAGGGTAGGCAGCCAGGGTTGATCAGGTGACCGGGATGAGTCAGGGGAGGCGGGGGGAGCAGATGTGAACCACTGATGAACCGGTGGAGAAGTCTGTTTACTAGAATTACAAGGAAGCTAAACTTTAAAATAGAGAATTACAGAATAGGAGAGCTGAACATACTCACATACTCATTCTTTGAAGAGAAACTTGGGGTTCACTGCAACAAAGACACACAAAGAAGCTAGCAAAAGTCATTCCCAGATCCTGTGCAATGGTTGAGGCCAGTAAATAGAAGCTGTGAAAACAGCAGCTGTAATACCCTGCTCGCCCCGGTGGAGCACAGAGGCAGAGGCAGTGGCGCTTAGGGCCCTGAAGCCGGGAGACAGGATCTGTGTAAACAAAGCGCTTCAGGAGGAAAGGATGCCAAAATGCTGTCCCCAGCCACAGAGCGGCTCAGCAGACTCCCCCGGCTCCACTTCTTGGAAATAAGTAGCTCCCTTTTTCCAAAAGAAAATAAACTTAAACAGGAAAGTGCTTCATGATTCAGTGGGTTACTCGGGGCCCTGGAAGTATGAGTGAGTCTGAAGACGTCGGCAGTGGTTTACGGAGCACCCCATCATTGGGGAAGATGCCCACTTTCCTGAAAGTGAGCATGGCCTGAGCCTGTGTGTGTTTATGCCCTTGTCCCTGGTACGGTGCACGCTTTCGCGTGCCTCTGTATATTTGCATAGTGGGTGCACACGTGTCCAGATGTGTGTGTGTGTGTGTGTGTGTGTGTGTGTGTGTGTGTGCTCCCGTGCAGATTGGTGGGAATAGGAATATGTGCCTGTGTGTGGCTTTGCCTCTACTCCTGAGGACCTGGGTTTGCCATTTCTACACACATTCCTCTGTGTGTGAGTGTGTGTGTATGATGTATGCACCTGTATTTGCTTGTGACTACGTCTGTGTGCTTGGGTAACTGTGGGCATGCTTTTGTGATGAGCAGAAGAAGAAAGAGAAAGTGGAGACAGCAAGGAAAAGACCTGAGCCAGGAGAGGATGGGGTTCAAAGCCTGTGGGGAAATGCGGAGTAGGTTCTGAGTATTCTCAAGAGGTTCATATCAGGGATGTGGTGAGGAAACAGACCCAGAGTGCCCCACCACGGCCTCCAGAAACAGGCTCTGGGGCTCTCTCGAACTTGGTGGACACTCTGATGTCAGGGTAGAAGGTGGCTCTGTGGGAAGACAACTGCCCAGCAACATCTCCAAGGGGTTCCTCTGTGACCCCACCCAGGGGAGCTGGCCCATCAGGTGGCACACATTAAGACTTTTAGTAGAGGGGAATCATGAGCCTCTCTGTCAGCCCCGGACTGTGGGAATTATGACTCTCCAGCAAGAGGGGAATGGAGGCTGCTCCCAGCTTCTGGGTACTGCTAGGAGATCCTGGAAAGGAATAACCTGTGAGCTCAGCCCACACCCTGGGCCCTTGCTGTCCCTCATCAGCCAGAGAAGTTCTGTGGCTGACACTTTGTATCGCTAATACCCCCACCCACCCCAGGAGAGTTGGACCCAGGCTTCACAGAAGAGAATGAGTTCTTCACATAGGGGAGTTACATTGCTGGAGGTGTTGCCATGGGTGAAGTGCCTCTTGGGAACTTAGGCATTAAGCTAAAACAGTGACAGGGTCAGCACTAGTGGGGCAATGACCAGTGAGGTGAGAAAGAACAGTTTCCTAAAGAATGTGCAGAAATTTCAGGACCCTCCCCTCTAGGAAAATGGAGGGCTTCCAAGTTTTGGGAAATTTTAATCAAATAATATTTTCTTTCCATCTGGGGGTGCAATTGTGCTGGGCTTGTCCCCCACACTGAGACGGCCTGGCATTGCAGTTTAGGAGGACAATCGTCCGGATACCAGATGCTTCAGTCCTGGGGGCTAAGTAGCCTGTGCAGTGTCCTCCACTTCCTCACGTCAGTTTCCTCTGAGACCTTCCTGATCCTCTGGCTGACTGCACCCCCTCGAACCAAGCACCCAAAGCTTCCAGAGAAGTCTGCCCTGTCTTCCGTTCCTAAGTTCAGGCATGTGTAAATGAGGCCCGCTCCTAAGCAGATGGCTGTCCCACCCCATTATGGGACTTTCTTATGGGACTCAGCCTCAGTGGCTATTCTTAATGGGAAAGGATAGAGCAGAGGCTCAAATTTCAAGCTGGGATTGTGAAATCCTGCCTACCTGCCTATCCACAAAAAGACACACTCAACAGGTAAGAGGTGAGGACCAAGACTCTGTCTTATCCAGAAACACACTCAGACTCTGCTAGTGAGAAGTCAGCTGGTACAGGCTGCACTGATCCTTCTCCCTGACACCGCAGTCCTATCAGCAATCCTCTGTCCCATCCTCAACCAAGGTACCACTTTTTTCCTGACTGGCAAATTCCATTTTAGTTCCCTGGGAAGTCCTACATGTGTCTGCCTAGGACTCAAAGTTCAAATAGAATTGGAACTCAAGAGTGGCCATAAATGGTCCAGGGCTTCTATTACCTCTGCCTTTGAGTCCTTCCAGAGAACACCTTTGAGAGAGCTGAAGCTAGGGACATGGTCATTATACTGTCACTGAATACCAATTGCCATCATCAGGAAAGAGAGAGAGACCGCTGTGCCCTGGCACTGAGACCAGAGAAGGGTAGTGAGCATGAATTATGTATTACACAAGCAATAGAGATAAGAGTGGAATGGGGGAAATCATAACCTTATTAATAATGGAAGTGCAGTTTGTAAACTCTACACCAGGAATAATTTGCATTGCAATATAAACAGGGAGTATAACACAGAGCAGCCGGCAATAGCGCTTCGGTAAAATGTAAAAGCCACCATTTCAAACATTAAAAGTCATGATTAAATTATAAGAATTTGTTCAGCAGAATGTACAGGGAGAGAGCATGTGCTCTGACTCCATCTGAGCACAGGGTCAGCCCTTCCTCCACATGTCTTCTAGGAGCATGAACCAAGGACTTGGGTCCTCGAGACCTTGGCAATTCCTACATTATTATTATTATTATTATTTGTTGTTGTTGTTGAGTGCCTGCTATGCGCACCACTCTAAGTGTGTTGTGTGCAATAACAGTTAATTCTTGAAGCAACCCTATGAGGGAGGTCCTATAACATCTCCATTTTATAAATTAAAAAAAAAAAAACAAAACAGAGGCTAAATGGCTTGCCTCAGTCTGCAAAATTGCTAAGCTGGAGGTGTTACGGTGCAAACCTGGACAGTCTGAGCTCCGAGCCCACCCTCCTCAACACTATGTGCTGGTATTTCTTGGATAGCTACTCAGGTGCCCCTTTAGGCACCTCTCAAACAGTGCTGGTGGGATGGAAAATTGGAATGAACCTTTTAAAAAATGATTTGGCAGTGTATTAGGAACTTGATCAACCTGTGTGAAGTTGTCCTTCATTTCTAGGAGTCTCCTGAAAAGAACTTAAAAGCATTAAGATCTCTGATAGCTACTGAGGTGTAATAATTATTATTAGATACTTATGTATAAAAGCTCTGGGTACAAAGATGGGTTTTACTACCACATTATCACACACACGAAAAAAATAGAAATAACCCAAATGTCTGATATTCATTGAATCATTAAACAAACAATAGCAAAATAGTATGTAACCAAAAGGCAAATTGTTGATAAAGAACTTAGAATAACATGAAATGTGCTTGTTAAGTGGATCAAGCAGGGATATGAAAGGATAGACTCTCTATGAGCTCCAGTGAGTAAAACAATATATAGGGAACTGTGGGCATGTAGCTACAAGGTTAATAATGTTTCTCTGTGTCAAAAGTATGCGTGTTTCCTTCTCTATTTTCTGCATTTTCCAAGCATATATTCCTTTTACAATTTAAAAAATTATATAGATAGATATAGATATGTTTATATAGACCTATCGATTGACTGATTCATTCTGGTACTTGTAAATTGGAAGGTGTCCTCACCACCTCAATTGTCAGCAATTATGGACACCAAACAGAATGAGAACAGCCCTCTTTTTTCCCCAGCTTATCATCTCCATCCTCAAAGTCCTGCAGTTCCTAATATCCAAGGAGTTTCCCTTACTCTCTGTTGAGCACCTCCCTCACTAAGCCATCGGCTCAGAGCTTCCTGGAGCAGAAGACTGGGACTGGAACACTCTCCTCCACACAACGTAAAGAGTGCCCCACATGCCATACGCTTTTCTCTATGATTTCTATAAGCATCAGACATAGGGGAAAGCACCTGCAGTCTATATCTTTAGATCTAGAGCCCAAAAACACCCATGCTCTCTCCCAGGAGAATCAGGCAAAGCTTGGGTGTGCCTGCCCTCATGGGGAATTCGAGAAGGCACTGGTCTACGAGACACTCGTGGCTCTAGCTCTGTGATCTCAAGTAAGTACCTGAATTATCCACACTGCAGCTGCCCCATCCATAAAATGGAAATGTTTGATTCGAGCATGGGAAGGCCCTTTTCCTGCCATAAGAGTGTATACACATAAGGTCACATGAGTTTGAGACAAATCTAAATGGGAACTATTTCAAGGCTGTTGTCGAGCATTCCAGCACATGGTAGCATAAAGGCCCAGCTGCCTTGCCCATTCAGAGGCTGGCTGCAGAGAAAGAGAAGTCAGTGGGACTAGAGCAAGGCAGCATGAACATGTGGCTGGAGTGAGCCTTGGGCAGAGTGATCGGGCACCTGGCCTCCCTTATTGGCCAGAGGGTCATCATCTGGAATACAAGCAGATGGACTTTATCGCCAACAGCAGATATCTCATCCAATGACCTCTAAGAGTTTTAATGATGAAAACCCTGACAATGGGCAGGCCATGTCTCCTCCTGAAGGATGATGAAAGCAGGGAACATAACTGTATTCTCCAATAGGGGAGTAGCATACAAGAAGTGGGATGTCACAAGACTGGAGACCTAGAAGCCCCAAAACAGTCAGGAGGCTCAGAGGCTCTGAGCCCAGGTTGGGAAGGGAGCACAGACAGCCAACTGCACTCCCCACTGTTCTCAGCGCATTATTGACATTCCAGAGAGGAGAGGCAGAGAATTAATTTCATGATGACTTCCTCCCCCAATACCCACCCCCTCCCCTGCCCACACAATCCCCAGCCAAGTCCAAATGAGGGCCTGAGACTTGCAGGGAGACAAATGATCCCAATTAGAAAAATGCTTCAGAGGCCCCCACATTCCATTCCTTCATTCAATCCTCCCCAGTGTCCCACAGGAGCCTGCGGACCCTAATCCTGGGCACAGTGGCATGCAGTTGGTGCTCGATAAATGTCTGTTGGCTCTGAACCAAGTATTTTCAAACTGCCTTGTGAGAGATCGCTTTCCCAGAGGTGAGGATGAGCATTTAGCATTAACCAGTTCTTATTCTGCAAAGGCAATCCCAGCTTCTGCTGCCTCTGCCTGTGAAAGTCTCTTCACTGCCAGTGTCCCATGGGCTCACAGTGGCAGGAGGCCTGAGGGCTTTCTCAGAGCCGCCTTTAACATTTCCTTCTGGTTATGGCCCCACTGTTCAGGTGATTGATGCTGTTTGTCAGTCACCACCCAGGGGTCATGGAGAAAGTTTCCCCAGGTGCCTGTCACAACCCAGGTACAGCCATAGGTGCTGACACCTTGTCACGGTGTCACCCTGACCTGATCTTATTGGCCTTTACATGTGGCTTTCCAAAGAGACATCGGAGGCTAAGTGGGTGGTAGGGGGTCCGTGGAGCCCAGACTCACCTCCCTATATCTGCAGCAGAAAGGTAGTCACAGAAATGAAGGAAGGAAAGAGCATAGCCTTTGTGGAGCCTGAAAAACTCTGGGATCCTGGGGCAATGAGGGCAACAGAGAAAAGAGAAAAGATCAGGAAGCAGGGTCTGCCCAAGATGGGGTACAGAATCACACAGCAGTGCCCTTTCAGGATCTGATTATAAGAAAAAGAATCAAGCACAGGGACCACGACTTACGTCCAAAGATGGGCATTTTACTGCCATGTGTATGAGTGCGAAAATTAGAAATGCTACTGTTTACTGTGCTATCTTGGGCAAGACACTTCACCTCTAAGCCTCAGTTGCATCAGCTGCAAAATGGGAAAAATAGTAATACTTCATAAATTTGCTGCAAAGATTAAATGCGATAATGCATGGAAAGAGCTTTGCATGATACTTGCCATAAAGTAAATTTTCAATTTTAGTAAATAGTATTCAGTAAATAGCCAGTAGCAAGTAGCCATTACTAAAATTATATCCAAAAATAATTTATCAGTTACATAAATGGTGACATGTCAAAAAAGAGTGTGAAATAATACAGCAATTTAAAGCAGGTTTCTTTCCAAAAAATTTGCAGTGAAGGGAAGCAAGTTTATGGCATAATTTATAATAATATGTATCTATATTTTTTCTATAAAATGTGCATATTTATAGTGAGGTGTGAACCTAATTTTTTTATTGGAACTTATTTTTTTTAATCGATGTCCAAGTTTCACTGCCTGGGACAGGAAATCCTTGGCTGAATGTAGAAGAGGCCCAGGAAACCAGGTGGAATTAAGAAGCCTGTTTCCCCTAAGCAGGTGAAATCCTGCTCTGAAAAATATTTCCTGGTTATCCCACACTGATTTCATCTGTTCGTGTGTATGTGTATGCAGGTGGTTGTGATCATGTGTTTGTTTGTATGTGTGTGTAAGTGTGTGTGTATGTCTGCATCCATGAGCTTTTGTGTGGTTGGGTATAGATGTATGTGTGGTTTTATGTGTGTCTGTCTGTGTACATGTGTGTTTGTGTGTGTGTGTATCTGTGTATGTTTGTGACTTTCTGTGTGGTTGGGTATATATGCATGTGTGTTTTTATGTGTGTCTGTTTGTGTACATGTGTGTTTGTGTGTGTCTGTGTGCATGTGTATGTTTGCATATGTGTCCCTTGCTGCATATGCATTCCCCAGAGCAGTGTTTCCGATTGTTCAAAATACAGATTCTAAACTCAGATGCCTGATCAAAGCAGGGAGTATCCTGAACTCTGAGTGCATGACAATTTTCAAGGGATTCATATGCACAGCATATGAAGAGTTCAGTAACTCTAAAGATAGGTATCTTACCCTATTCACTTTCCAATCACCAGTGCCTGGCACAGGGCCTGGTACATAAGAGGCCCAACAAATGATTATTGAATGAATCAATCAACCAACCAGTCAATCAATTAACCAGTTCATATCTTCCCATCTTTGAGGAAAATACACATATCCTGAACTGTACTAGAATGTGAGCTCCCTAAGAATGGGAACCATGAACACAGATGTTCAATGAAACTTACTGAATTAATTAATTTTTCTAATACTGATTAAAATGAAGGTTCTTATTTTCCCAGATTGTCTTTCTTAATGGAGCTCAAGGTCACAGGAGAAACACAGAGGAACAGGAAAGACTCTTGGCAGTGCCCAACCTTGCCAGGGCATAGTCTGGCTGCATAGAGTATGGGTACACATGAAAAGTGGGGCCAAATCTTACCCTCGTAGCAAAAGACTGAATAAGAACAAAACTAGAAATTGCAGCTGCAGTCACCTGCCAAATCTATATTATTTTTCAGAGCTATCAAGTTTCTTTACCCCTTTTGATCTAAGACACTGGAGTGAGTCCCATTTTGACAGATAAAAAGATAAAGTGACTCAACTAAGTTTCTTCAGCTCCTCAGGGGCATCACCAGGCCAAGAATCCTAGTTGTCAAACTCCAGTTCTAGGATTCTTTGTTAGTACATTGATGAAAAGACTGCAATTTTCCTTTGTTTGGCCTTCTCAGCTCGACTATAAGCAGATCCCGATTTCAGGAAGCACCCAGCTAAATGTATTGGATGTGTCCCTCTAAAGGTTTAAGCAATGAATTATTATTTCACAGGTGCCTCTGATTCACCAGTTCTGAATAGCTGGACTGGTTTGGCTTGTTTACACACAAATGCAAAAGTCATTAGGGAACTCCAGTTCCAGCACTGCAGATTTGGTTGTAAGTACCAACATCCCAAAATGTTCTTCATGACGTATCTGGAATTTCAAAGTCTTGCAACAAATGTAAGTTACAGACAAGATTGAAAAAAAAAAAAAAAAAGCAATCACATCAATGCCAGAGAGGAAAACAGAAAAAAAAAAAGACAATATTTTTCAAATATTTTCCTGACTGTCATTTTAATAATGGCCTAACAACAAAGTATGCTAATTTCCCTCCTCAGATACCTGTGAATGCAAATGTAAAACAAATAGTAATTAATGTCTCTGTGTGAAAATCAAGCAATTTCTACTAATTCTGCATCAGACCTGAGATTATGCACATTCAAAATCATGATCTGTTTTCAACAGCAACAGTGACAATCATAAAGAAGAAATGGTGAGGGGAGGCTCTGGAGGTAACAGAACCCACAGAGCCATCCTTGATATGACCTCTCTCAGCTTCCCACCAAAATGCGTCAGCCCTTTATATCCACAGATTCAACCAACCACAGACCAAAAATATTCAAAAGGAAGAAAAAAACAACAATAAAAAGTAAAACATGTTTAAAGGTACAGTATAACAACAATTATATTTATATAACACATTACATTAGGTATTACAAGTAATTTATAGATGACTTAAAGTATATTAGAGGATGGGCTTATGTTATATGCAAATACTAATATGCTATTTTATGTAAGGGGCTTCAATATCCACAGGTTTTGGTATCTATGGGGTTCCTGAAACCAATTCCCCACAGATACCAAGGGACAATTACCTACACGATCACTCTTGGAGCTAAGAAACATAATCAACCGAGTCTCAAATTCTAAGCAAAAGTTTTACTAACTATAGCATGAAAGGAAACTGATAAAAATAATATTCTTGTTGGTGCATACTGACTTCTGAACCAGAGTGTCAAGGTTGGCAGGCACTGTTGAGTCTTAGCTCACAAGCAGAGACTCCAGATCTAGGCTGATTAAAAAAACAGACACCCTCCCCGCTGGTATGCTCCAAGAGCTTCCTAAAGCCATCCTCCCTGAAACCACCAGGAATGTTTTTTTTTTCTTTTTATTTCCTAAAAATAATAATAATAATAATAGGATACTTACTGACCTGTCCTCTAAGTTCCCTCCCCTCGCCCCAATAGGCCCTGGTGTGTGTTGTTCCCTCTCTGTGTCCATGGAAAACCAAACACCGCATGTTCTCACTCATAAGTGGGAGATGAACAGGAATGGTTTTCTACTTCAGTTTAGAGACTATCATCTGACTGCAATGTCATATGGAGGGAAGTGGAAGAGATCCAAGATGGGCTATGAAGCTGGCATTAGGCAAAGTCATAAAACACGGCCTGGAAGGTATGCTTCTTAGAGGTTGTGAGGTTTCAGATGTTCTTTCTACCAAAGGGGAGAGAGAGAGACTATCTCAGAATGCCCAGAAATAAATTATCTGTTTCACACTCAAAGAATCAGGTAACAAAAATTCTCACAACAGTCCAGCAAAGTACATTGTAGCCAGTGCATGAAGGAAAATAGAATCCATCCACAGCTGTGCTGTCCAATATAACAGGCACTACTTTTATGTGGCTATTTAAATTTAAATTAACTGAAATTAAATACAATTAAAGATTCAATTCCTAAGTTCATAATCACATTTCCAGGACTCAGTAGCGACATGTAGCTAGTGGCTAGCATATTGGACAACATAGGTAGGGAACGTTTCCATTATCATAGAAACTTCTATTGGATAGCTCTGATCTAGAGCCTGCAAACATCAACTCCAAGTGATGGATATCTTTTACTTATTCACCCTCCCTGACTCTATGCATGCCCCCTAGAAGGCACACCTGTAGGGCATACAGTAAAGGACTCCTTGTCTTTTTTTTTCTTTCCAACTAACTTTTAATTTAGTTTCAAGGTGTACATATGCAGGTTTGTTATATGGGTAAATTGCACATTGTGGGGGTTTGGCATACAGAAAAGCTATCACCTAGGTAATGAGCATGATACTTGATAGGTAGTTTTTCAATCCTCTCCCCTCTCTCACCCTCCACCTTCAAGTAGGCCACAGTGTCTATTATTCCCTTGTTTGTGTCCATGTGTATTCAATGTTTAGCTTCCACTTATAAGTGAGAACGTGCAGTAAATACTGCATATTTGATATTCCGTTCCTGCATTAATTTGCTTAGGATAACAGCCCCCAGCTGCATTCATGTTGTGGCAAACGGCATTTTGTTCTTTCTTATGGCTGCATAGTATTCCATGGTGTATGTGCACCACATTTTCTTTATCCAAACCACCATTGAAGTGCATCTAGGCTGAAGGAATCCTTGTACTTCGGTCTCTGGTTGACTTCAGAATTGGAGAGCACTAGAATTACACTATAGGACAGGTGTTGAAGTCCAGAGTGAAGTGAGGCCTTTGTTGCTGTGGCTTCTGGCTTCCTCCCTACTGGTCACTGCAATTTAGATGTCTCTCTGTTAAAAGCTATAACTCTTGGCAGGCAGCTTTCCATATAGCTATGCTCTGGGCTCTGGTAGCATTTATCTCCTCTCCTTGATCCTTCAGGCTGAGGGTAGGTACAAATGCCTTACAAGTTACTAGACTTGGGGTACTGTGTCATCCCCTTCTCTATTCCTTTTTTTTTTTTTTTTTTTTGAGACAAGAAGTTTTGCTCTTGTTGCCCAGGCTGGAGCACAATGGCTTGATCTCAGCTCTCTGCAACCTACCCCTCCCAGGTTCAAGTGATTCTCCTGCCTCAGCCTTCCAAGTAGCTGGGATCACAGGCTCCCAGTACCATGCCTGGCTAATTTTTTTGTATTTTTAGTAGAAACGGGGTTTCACCATGTTGGTCAGGCTGGTCTCGAACTCCTGACCTCAAGTGATCCACCCACCTCGGCCTTCCAAAGTGCTAAGATAGGAAAGACGCTTACAGGCATGAGCCACCACACCCAGCCTGTGTGATCCCTTTTTACAGCTGCTAAACTCTTCCCACACCCTTGGAAATGATTCCTTAATAAATCTTTTATCAACTCCCTACTATGAGGATATTATCTGTTTCCCCTAAATGAGTACCCTGATGGATCAGATTCTGCTCTAACTTAAGTCTGAGGGAATGACTTTATCAAAATACAGAGACAGCAGATAAATACAAAATTTATCAAAATACAGAGACGGCAGGATCTATAGTCTCCTGAAGCAGACCATGGATTTAGAAGTATGTCTTTCCATTTAACAATGATTAAACAGAGGAAAATAGCACAGGAGTTGGCAAATGTTTTTCACGAAAAACCAGATAGTAATATTTTGGGTTTTGTAAGCCATACAGTCTCTGCTGTAATTACACAGCAGTGTAAAAGCATGAAACCATAGACAATACATAAATGAATGAGAGGATCTGTGTTCTAATAACTTCATTTACAAAAACAAGGAATAGGTTGGATTTTGTCCATGGACTGTAGTTTGCCTAAAGATGCCAAGAAAAAGCATGTCTCTGAATTTATTTACTTAAAAAGTAGAAGAAAAAAAATGTATATATATACATATATACACGTATGTGAGGTATGTGAGTGTTTGAGTATGTGTGTTTGCATGTGTGTTTGTGTGTGTGTGTGTGTGTGTGTGCGTGTGTGTGTGTGTGTGTAGTTCTCTATAAATTACAAGAAAGTATGGCTTCTAGGGAAGAAAAGGAGATAAAAAGTGAAACAAACTACAAAACAAAATGCAGGCTAAGGTGAAGAAAGTCTTCCTGAGATACCAAAGAAGGCAGAGAAACAATTAATGTACTCTTAGAATTATAGTTTACATTAGAACCAATAAAGAGCAGAACCTATACTGCAGAAAACTGAGTTTCAGAGAAATAATAAATTTGAAACATATCTTTTAGAATCTGGAGTTGAAAATAATGAGCAAACAGATGGCATATATGAAGAATAGAGAAAAGTGATCCAATTTACAAAAAGAAAAGATTAGTGTTCCTTTAAAAAGTCTCTAAAAAAGTAATGACACTGAAACACCAATCAAATCTATATTAGAACATTCTTGAACTGAAAATAAAAGATCTAAAATTGCAAAACAAAATGGTATACTCCGCACAAATCATAATTTATTTAAAAAAAGAAAAGAAACCCACAGCTTGATAGCTAGGAAAAAAATAACTTATAAGTATCCCAGGCAGAAAACAAAGCAAAGCAAAAATAATAAAAAGCACATTGTTTGCAAAAGATTAAAAAGAAAAAAAATCAGTTGGGATTGACCACAGAACTCTCCTTGATGAAAAATTGAAAATAAACAAAATGGCTCACAATGTGGAAATGGTTAGGTGTACTTACAGTACAACCAGATGTTAGAATATTATGCAACTATCAAAAACAATATAGTATTAAAACAAATATAACAAATATAGTACTAAAAGGAAAACAATGTAAGTATCTTTCAATCTCACTAAAAGATTGGAAATACTTAGGATAAAATATTTAGAAAGAAAATTAGACACAAGAACACATATAATATGCATGCATGTGCACTAATACATCTATTGTATTTCTTTCTAGCCTTTGTCTACCTGTATATGCAAGTAGAAAAATACTGCGTATTATTTGCACATCCAGCACCACTCAATAGTTGAATTCTCCTAACATACCTGTGAAGTAGTAGCATTATAGCCACAGCACACTTAAGGACACTGAGGACTGGAGAGGTCACAAGCTTGTCCAGATCATCCATAGTTGGTGACATAACCAAGATTTCAATCAAAATCTAAAATGAATATATTTCCCTTATGCTACCCCAGTGAGGGAGTGGCTGAGCTCTGGGGGAGGGGGAGGAGATAGGAAGGATGAACCTGGGTCCTGAGAGAAGATGAGGCCTTGGGTCTTGGTGCTATCAGCAGTAGTTAGGCTGGACAGATAGGACCAGTTTTCCTTTTCCCAGCATGGCTGTGAGATGTCCCTTCAGAATGTCAACAGTGACCCCTCTCCCTCTGGTCATGATCTTACCTCTGCAGAGCCTGGAAGAGCCAACAGAATTCAACAGAAACCCCAGGGCTTCATAACTTGAAGGATGACTGATGTTTTATCAATTTATCAAGATGTGAATTTAATGTTTTAATCTCCTTATATCACTATGATAATTCTCTGTTTATAGTTAGAAAACCTTAGGAAGAATGCTACTATCCCCTGTTCCAGAAGAACAGATCAGGAGCAAAGCTGCAAAGATTGTACACAGTTCTGAAATATTTACTTCTTCTGAAGGAACATTTTATAAAGTCAAATTTCTGTGCTGGGCTTGCTGATTGGCTTAAGTCTTGGAGAGTTTCCTAGACAAACCAGCCAAAAAAATAAATAAATAAAAGTAAGATAAAAGATAAAAAGGGGACACCTTTCTCCAAAAGGGGGTCAGTAGAGAAGGGTGTATTTGTTTAGGACTTTCAAGTTCTTTGTGAAGTGGGAAATTTTGCTCATTGGTTCACTGATTCATTCATTGACCCAAAACATCTTTATAAAGCATCAGCCACAGTGATGGAATCACAGAATAAGAAGAATCAAAACATTCCTCCTGTTTCCAGGAATTAACGGTCTGGAGAGGCATGGGTGGGGGTGTTTAAAAAGGAAAGAGAGTCACATAACCCATTGTGTGGTTTACAAAGCCCATTCTGTGAAATAAGCAAGTGGTAGAACGTACATATATTGCGAAACCATTTATTTAAATAAAAACAAAATGCATCCAAAGTGATGCTATATAAATATGTAAACATATAAAGATATAAACTAAATATGCTATTACATTTATGATTCTGGTTGCCTTTGGGGAAGGAAAAGAATTAGAAGAATTAGAATGCAGGTGACTTATCATTTATCTTTTAAAATGTCTTTCTCAAAAAAGGTTTAAAATAAACAACACACAAAGAACACACTTTGTATGACTGCATTATGTAAACTCCACAAATAGGCAAACTAGTCCATGCTATTAGACTGAGGAGAGTGGTTATGTTTGATCAGATAAGGTGGGGGAATATCAAGAAATAGGCAAAAGGAGAGGCTACTAATGTTCCTTTTCTTTTTGTAGCGTGGTTATGTGTTCACTTTGTGAAAATTCAACAGCTGTACATTAAGATATGTGTACTTTTCCATATGTGTGTTATTTCAATATAGATAGATAGAAAGAATAGAATACGGGAAAAGCATTTGTTGATTTGGGGTAGCAAATATATCGATATTAGCTATAATATCACTGCACTTTTCTGTATTTTTAAACATTTTTTCCTAACCATGTAAATAATAAAAAAAAGTAGAAAAGACAACTCTAGATGCCCTATATAGAGGTTAGATAGTGGAATACGCAAACCAGCTAGAAAGTCATTGCAAGAGCTCAAGTTATAAAAGATGGGACTAGAACTAGGAGAATGGAAGCAGGGGAGACAATAATGGTGAATTTACACGGCCTGGTGACCACAGGTTATCCCTTTGGTTGCTCTGTGGACGTTGAGCAATCCATCTATGTGATTAACCCCAGGCACCAAGGTCTCAGCCACCTTCAAACATGGAAAGAACCCCGTTCCATCTGGAGGGTAAGATGTGGTTGGCCCTGAAATCCCCTTCCCCAGTGCTTCCTCTTAGCTTGCCCTCCTCTGATCCTGAAGCCCCAGCCAGTCTGTCCCCCAGAGCCCTTTAATTGGCTTAAACCCTAGACAGGAGATTCCCTGGGAGGGGTAATCCATTATTAAACTAGGTATAATCAGCATGATTCATCTGTCTGATTAAAAGCTTTCACTTGCCATTATCACCTACCTGAGAGGAGGACACACAGGGCTCTGACAGCAGGTGGGCAAAGGCTCAGGGCCTGACTGTGGCAGGGATGGGGGTACTGTAGGAAGTGATTGAATGGCACAGGGCACCAAGCTCACAGCAGAGCTTGTCCAAAAGGAACTGTAGAAACAACAAAGGAATGGGAAGGCCAGTATTCACAACATGGAAAATATCCACCTGGTGCTACCATGCAGAAATGCCTGTGACTTGGAAACGTTTTTCCTTTGAACCTCATAAAGGGTTTTTGCTTCCCCTCCTCAGAAAGAAGCACTTTGTGCCTGAGCACTTGCTATCCCTCTCTTCATTCCCTCGCCCCTTCCATTCTGTGAAAGGAGAAATGACTAATCTGATTGGTGAATAAAAAGAGTTTTCCATTCACTACATCGTATTTGCCAGTGCAGGGCTGCTATTCTGAATCGTGGGGTTTCCTCCCAATCTCTCCGTCCTCTATTCTTTTGGGCATCCCTATTCTCAGAGTGAGCCCACTTCTCAGCATCCTCTGTGTGGTCAGCTTGTGAGGGCAGCTACCTGCCTCTAGCAGACCGAAGGGCCTGTGTTCTCTTTGCTTCACTTTCTCAGCATGCAACAGGTTGAATAAACTCAGCCACCCTAGTACTTGAGGCCTGGGCTGAGAAAAGCAAAATCCCTTTTGCCGAATGTTCCCTGCGGTAGATTGCACTATTGTTCCTATTCTTTATGTCTTTCTGTACTTTTGTCTTCTGCCTGTGCCTTTGGTGTACTCCCCACAAAGACAGGGTATATTTACCTGCCCCACTGAGATTGGGCTTGTCCATAGGATTTGCTTTGCCTAAAAAAATGTGGGTAGAAGTAACTCTGTGAACTATGTGCCACATTCAAGCCTTGGTATTAGGAGATGTCACATGTCTCCATTCATAAGCTTCTGTTCTGCTTCTACCATTTGCATGGGAAGAACCTGCATGAACTGGCCCACTGATCTGTGGAGAAGGTGAAATGTGTGAAGCAGAGTTGGACCCAACCTGGGCTTGGATTCAAGCCCAGCCTATGTCAACACACCTGCATGCAGAAACGTGAGAATAAATGCTGCTTCAGGACACTGGGTTTTGGTGTTGGTTCCTTGTGCAGCATTATTGTAGCAACAGCTAGCTGATACACCCCATCATTCCTGGTTCTCCAGTTCAGGGAAGAAAACTACGACTTTAGGTTGTAATGCTAATATTTTGCCCAATTTGGCTGAATGCTTTGGGTTTTTACTTTATTGGTCAGGCCAATGGAAAAAAATTTCAGTAAGTGGTAGGAGCACAAGGTCTAGGGTAACCACACGTCCCAATAGGCCTGGATGGTTCTGATTTGTACCTGTTATGTCAGTATAATTAAGAATAGCACCCCTCTCTCTCAAAGTGCATCCTGGTTTGGATGATTAAATTATATCACCCTAGTCAAACCCAACAAGATCCAGCCTAAACCATGTCTTCCCTACACTAACCATGGGTACCCCTTTGTGGTCAGTAGATACCCTCAAATTTCTTTAGAAGCCATGCCCTGGAAGGCAGGAGGCCTGGACAGCAATTCCCATGGCAGCAGGTGAGGTAAAAATAATCCTTTTCCTAAATGCAGTCTATCTGTACAAGATTTTATAAAAGTGCTATGGGGTATTTTCTGAGAAATAAACTCCTTAATATGACTTCATGGTAAGAGTTCCATTTCCTTTATTCTCAGGAGTCCTAGGAAAGAAAAATATGCCCCCTGGCAGTGTTCCATAAAACTAATGATGTGGGGGAATACGTGAATAATTGCCTGAATCGCCGGGTTACTTATCTGTTAGGAAATCTCTTGGCAATATAAAGAAGGGGCTCAGGACAGTTAAATTGGAGTCAAGTGAAATAAACTCCTGCTGCATCAGCTAGAAGATCTTGTGGGTCAAGGGAGCTGTGGCAGCTCTCTCCACACCTTGGGAATGTTGAGCCTCGAAGTTTTCTAGGTTCAGAGAAACAAGGACATAGGATGAGGAGTGGAAGCAAGGAATAAACAGGCATGGGCCAGACATTGCAGGGACGCAAAGGGCTGTTTTGGAGCCAAGTCTTCAAAGACACAGATCAAAAACTCGGGCAAGGCATAGTGGCTCATGCCTATAATCCCAGCACTTTGGAAGGCCAAGGTGGGTGGATCACTTGAGGCCAGAAGTTCAAGACCACCTGGCCAACATGGTGAAACCTCATCTCTACTAAAATTCAAAAATTAGTTAGGTGTGGGGGTGGGTACTTGTAATCCCAGCTACTTGGGAGGCTAAGGCATGAAAACTGTTTGAACTCAGGAGGCAGAGGTTGCAGTGAGCCAAGATCATGCCACTATACTCTAGCCTGGGTGACAGAGCAAGACTGTCTCAAAAAAAAAAAAAAAAAAAAAGAGGAAAAGAAAAGAAGGAAAAAGAAAGAAAGAAAATGACTAGTGAGTGGACAGATGGTTGGCTGAATGAATGAATTCTAAGTGAGGGGTTATTCCTTGTACAATATTGATATTGTACTTCATAATATTATACTTCCAAAATTATTAGAATAAAGAGAAATAATTCATAAAGCAAGGAGAGGTTTGGTGTACTGAAAAATACAGTAAGCCCAATTTCTTTCTCATCCACCCCAATCTCAGCCACAGAAAGATGACTGATGTTATAGCATCAGAGACTATCCAAGACAATACAGTCGTCCCTCAGTATCTTCCAGGGGATTCGTTTCGGAACACCCTGTGGAAACAAAAATCTGCAGGTGCTCAAGTCCCTAATATACAATGGTATAATATTTGCATAGAGCCTATGCACATCCTCCCATATACTTTAAATCCTCTCTGGATTACTTATACCAAATACAAGGTAAATGCTATGTAAATAGTTGTTATACTGTAGTGTTTAGAGAATAATAAGGAAAAAAGTCTGTATGTATTTAGTACAGATACAACCATCCTTTTTCCAATTTGTTTTCAATATTTTTGATCCACAGTTGGTGAAATCCACAGATGTGGAACTCATGAATACAGAGGGCCAACCATGTTTTCTTTTTGTTTTTGTTTTTGTTTTATGTTGCCAGGCTGCTCTCGAACTGCTGGGCTCAAGCAATTCTTCCATCTCCCGAAGTGCTGGGATTACAGGCTTGTGCCACTGCACTCAGTTCAACAATGTTTTAAATTATTCTTCCAGGGTAATATAGAAATTTGGATAAAATTCTTGAATTTGGACAAAGTAGACACCAGTGTTCACAATGCAGGTCACCAATCCATCCATGCCCTTTATCTGTAGATGTCTGGTGTGGATGTGCATTCATGTCAACACAACTTTTTAAATTGCATTTTTTCTTCCTTCTCACCCATCTGTCTTCAAAGTAAATTGAAGAGTTATTTCAGTGGCGTCATAAACCTTTCGGTCTCTCAAGACTCAGTATGGACTTGATGTCAATTTTCTCTCCCACACTGCACCTGACCTATTTCAAACTATCTTCCCAGTTGACCAAACCAGAAACCTGAGTCACCCACCACTATGAGTTCTCTCTAGCCCCCTAACCCATTAGTCTTTCTCTCATAAATCCCTCTAGTTCTTCCAGCCCACAGTCTGTCCACTCTTATCCATGTCTCCACCACATCTCCCCTAGGTTGTAGGAGAACCTCTTAGCTGCCTCTTGCCCTGGGCCTTCTCCTTTAAATCCATCCTATACCTAGAAACCAGAGGAATTTTTCCAAAACAGACATTTGCCCTCATTGGTCCCCTGGCAACTAATCAATGGCTTCATGCTGTCTTTAAATTAAATCCAAACCCATGTGAGGCTCTGCACAATTCAGCCTCTGCTTGTTCTTCCAGCCTCATGTCACCACTCCCTGCTTCTCACCCAAGACATGGCAGCCTCCATTTCTCTGGTTCCTTGTTTTCTGTCACTTCCAATCATTAACCCGCCTCTTCTAGTTCCTAGAACTCAGTTGCTCACTTCATCTCAATCCTTTCTTTATCTAAACACTATTCTTTCACTCCACAGGTCTTAGTGAAGCATCCTATCATATTCTCCAAGAGAGTATCTCAAAGTCCTCCTAACTTAACACTTACAGTATAGTTTTATGTTAGCTTGATCAACTCCCTCTCCTCCCTTGTCTGAAAGATCAGAAAAGGCAGCCCCATGTCAATCGTATTTGTGTTTCTAGCACCTAGGTCAATTTCTGACTTAAAGTAGTTATTGGAAAAAAACTTTTTGAATGTCAAACAGACCAATCAGCTGAGGACAACTGTTTATTCATTCAACATATATTAACTGAGGGCCTGCTATGTGTCAGGTATGTTGTCAGTGTGTGGGATACATCAGTAAAAAACATAAAATGCCTACCCTGGTGGTGCTTAATTTTCAGATGGAGGGAGACATTTATTTAGGTATTTAACAAATAATTATTGGGCAGAGAATCATTACACACACACACACACACACAAAAAGATGGGGTGGCCTGGCCAGACATGTACATGACAGATCAGTACCAAAATATTTTCCCTGTTTTTAGTTTCTACCTCAATGAAAAATTTGTCATCATCTTAGTGTTACAGTCCTGGAAATTCTCAGTGTCCTCTTTTCCTGCTCAGTGTTTCTCGGTAGCAATGTTCATCGTCTAATATAAAGAACAACACATAGTTTGTGCTCAATCAAGGCTTGTGGATTACAGAAACAAACAAGAATCTCCTAGAGCTCATTCAGTAAACTTACAAACAAGTGAGAAGATGAGCTTATCATCAGCCTGCTCAAAGCAAAAGAGTGGAGAAGGAAACAATTTTTCTAAGAGCCCTTCAGAAAAGAAAGAAAAGCTTTGCAAAAATCAGAGAACCCAGGAGCAATAACTGATCTTTATGATCCAGTACAGAAGCCTGAGTAACTGCAGGCTGTCTCAGGTTTTAATATAAGGTTATTTACATAGTTGCCTAATTATTATGTCTCAATATAGGGGAGAAAAAAAAGCAAGTGTTTTTCTACTTTGCCTTAAAGATCTAAGGGCAATAAATTGTTAGTTTTATTCTTAATTGGTACATGTTTCTTCCAATTTCTTTTCTTTAAAAAAATCAATAAATGGTTTGTGAGACCTTTAATGGAGAGTAAAGAACTGTGACTAGACTTTTTCCTTATTATTGAGATAATCTGTCAGCATTTATCTTTTAAAGGGGCCTCAGGTAAGGCAGACATGATTAAGTTTTTGCAGTAGTAAATGCTGGGCCATTTCTGGAGTTAAAATGATACGAAAAATACAACTGCATCAGGCTATGCCTGATAAAAGACAGTGTCTCTTTTGCAAAAATGTGGGCTGTGGGTCTGGTCTGCCAAGGCAGGGCTCCCAACATCTTGGAAATGTTGTGTTCAACCACTGCCCACTGCCCTGGCCGAGCTCCTGCCCACATTGAGCTTCGGGAAGTGACTGCTGCTGTTCCCAGCGAGCCTGACCAGAGGCAGAGGCCACTGGTAACTTTAACCCCACGTGGGCAGGACCTCGTCAGAGCCTCTCCTCAACCCTAAAATTAACCAGCAAGTTTTTGGAAGAGGAGGTGGACAGAGAAGTGTGGGGCCCTGTTGGCTGTCTGGAACCCAAAGGAAACAGGAGCCTGGGAGCCGACTCCCTGGGCCTGAAAAATTGTAATTGTTAGATGAACCCAAGCCTGTGAACGAGAGCTTCCCTACCCCGCTCTGCAAGGCAGACACTCCAAAAGTGTTAGAATGGGTATGGGCAGGGTCCTTCACACTCGGAAGAATGTGGTTACCCAGTGGGCTGGTGGGCAGAACACGGAAAAGTCTGAATCAACCAGTAACCAAGTAAGTGGTTAAGGCTGAGTTCAGGTAAGGCCCTGCCTACAAATCCAACTCATATTACCTTGTGTACCTTATTGTGTCTGTGCTAGACAATGTGCCTCAATTTAACCTCTGCAAAACTTATCTGATATGGGCATTTTTATTCTCATTTTATAGATAAAGGAGTAAGGGCTCAGAGAAGTTAATTAACCTTCCCAAGATCACACAGCTAAATGACAGGACTAAGATTCACTGTCAGTATGTTGTGCGTCTTAAGTTATCTTTGCTCAACCAAACATCACAAGCAAAGACGGTAACATGATGTAATGGTGAAGAGCATGGGCTCTAGAGCCATAGTGCCTAGGTTTGAATCCTGGCTCTGCTACTTACCAGCTGTGGCTTTGGGCAAGTTACTTAACTTCTCTATGCCACAGTTTTCTCATCTGGAAAACAGGAACAACATTTGTATATTTATCATTGTGTGATTAGGAGAATGTAAATATGTGACTGTTTGTCAAGTACTTAGAAGAATTCCTGGTATATAATGAATAAATACACGTTTCATGTTTGTTAAATGAATAAAAGAAAGGAATCTTTTCATTCTTACCACACAAGAGTTCATTTTCTAGTCCCTGGACTCAGAAGAAGGTGTTTTGCAGCTTTCTAACATCATGGAGTCTGAAAAGTGCTTTTGTTACAAGGACCTCATTTTACTGTCACAACAGCTATCTAAAGAAGAAAGAAAGATTAGACCTGTATAATAGAAGAACACACTGAGACTTGACAACCTGAGGACCTTTACAAGGTCATTTAGCTGGAAAATAAGGAGTAAGATCCAATTCAATCTTTCTGACCTTGAATCCGTGCTATGCCCACACTCTAAATAAAAACATGAACTTGTGAGTTTGTGGATGAAAGCTTGGCATTGCGTCCAAAATGAGGCCACAGAACAGACTGCTGCTGCCATTTAACCCCAGCTCCCAGGAAATTCCTCAACCCTTACCGTGAGATAGGGACTCCCGGATCCAGTGCTGCTGTGAACTGCCCATAATGCCTCTCCCCCATACTCAGGAAATGGAAGATTCTCTAGAGTTGACCACTGTCAACCAAAGACAATATAATGTTCTCTTTCTGCACATAGAACGAAACAGAACATCAAGAGTCTTGGTGATTTATTCAAGTCACATGAGTTCAGTGAGTAGGGAACTGCATCAAGAGACAGCTTCCAGTTAATTTTATGAACATTATATGTATTGCCCAATATGAGTGTTCAGCCCCATGGTTCCCTGTTTTCTTTTTTTTTTGTTTGTTTTTTGTGCAATCAATGACCTAAATTCTAGGGAAGTTAGGGTAGAACTAGGGGAAGACAGGGAAGAGCAAAAGAAAACAAAATGTGCTCAGTTTGGTTTGGAGGAAGAGTGAGGAAGCTGGATCCAGATGGTGGGGCTTTGAGGAACTGGAGAAATCAAGAGAGTTGAGGTCCTTGGGAAAAACTGAAGATGAATGTTTTCAAGGACATAGAAAAGTGACTGGTAGCAATGCTCATGGAGACCCAGCAGACACCAGCAATACTTGAACTCAGGAATCAACATTAGTCTCTTAATGCTGGTTTTTGCTCCAGCATAAGATGTACAGTGCTCAAGATCTGTCCTACTCCTATGATGAGGAAACCGAGGACCAATGAAAGGTGTGCCTTTTAGAGCCCCTCCCCATTCCAGGCCAATGGCCACAAAACCGATTCCAGCCCCCCTCCACTGGTAGTGCCTCTGCTCCTGATCATCCCCCAATGGGATGGGGACAGGCTGTTTGACCCAAGCCTGTTCCTCCAGGGGTTGACAATAAAACTGCCCACATCTTAAATGCATACATACTACAATTTTCTGATTATAAAATCAATACAAGCTTATTTGAAAAGAACTCGAATCTGCTGGTATGCGCACATACTTTTTTCTGCAATGAATCAAAGGATTTATTACCAATGGTTTCATTTGGGAAGATTGTAGGTGAGAGGAAGACTTTGGATTTTGTTTCTGTGCTATTTTAAATTGTGTGTGTGTGTGTGTGTGTGTGTGTGTGTGTGTGTGTGTGTGTGT
>NW_022436973.1:2972482-3086672 GCF_009761245.1 Sapajus apella | reverse complement strand
TGTGTGTGTGTGTGTGTGTGTGTGTGTGTGTGTGTGTGTGTGTGTGTAAAAGATATCTGGGAAATGGGATTGTAGGTCACTTCATTTTGTCTTACTATGGTGTCATCTCTGTCTCCATAGTAAGAGAGAGAAAGAAGAAAATAATTTGAAATCTATTTTCAAATTATTTAAATTTGAAAACTAAAGAAAGTTAAAATCAAGAGTAATCATACCATCTAGATCTACAAGCTCTTATCATTTTAACATACCTTCTTGCTAAAATAATGAGGATTATACTATATCTAAATTATAAATTCTTCTTTTATTGATCCTTATTTTACGCCACAAATAATTTTACATATCATTAAATATTCTTCAGAAGCATCCATCTAACAGCTATAGAGGATCCTTTCTAGAAAATAACTTTTAAAAATCTATAAAAACTCGTGTTCACTGAGCACTTCCTAGGTGTCTCCTGTCAAGCACAGCTTCCATGGGGAGGGTTAGAGGAGACGACACACACCATGGCAGAATGTGTAACCAGATGGTTTGATGCCAGAGTACCTATGTGCTTAACCACTTCACTTCTACATGAAGTATAGTTTCTTAAGCCAATCTTCTTTTGCAGAATATGAACATTGTTCCCAATTTGTCACTATTGAATAACCCTGAGAGGTACATCTTCGTCCATAGATCTTTACGTCTCGGTGTATTTCCTTAAGTGGACACTTCACAAGAGAGTTGTTTGACTCACAAGAATAAAAATGTTTAAGGCTCTTGATGCATTTCCCTAAGGAACCCACTTAGCATTTTCACAACAGGATTCAAGAGGGTAAAAATTAGATCTGATTTTTTATTTACTTCTGGTTTATTTTATTACAGTTGAGCTGATTTTTCAGTTTATTAACCATTTGTATTTCTTAGTTGTCTACTTATGGTTTATGATAACTCATTTCACTGACACAGTAATAAATTCAGTGTTCCTTTAGTGTAGGTATGAGAAGTCTCTTTAAAAATCAAAATATTCTTGGCTGGGCATCGTGGCTCATGCCTGTAATCCCAGCACTTTGGGATGCTGAAGCAGAGGATCATGGGGTCAGAAGATTGAGATCATCCTGGCTAACATGGTGAAACCCTGTGTCTACTAAAAATACAATACACACACACACACACACACACACACACATATATATATATATATATATATATATATATATATATGTATATATATATATATAGGCATGGTGGCATGCGCCTGTAGTCCCATGTAGTCCCACTACTTGAGAGGCTGAGGCAGGAGAATCACTTGAACCTGGGAGGCGGAGGTTGCAGTAAGCCAAGATTGCACCACTGCACTTCAGCCTGGACAATAGAGCAAGAGTCTGTCTAAAATAAATAAATAAATAAATAAACAATATTCTAGTCTGTAACACTGAATTATTTTCTAGAATGCAAATACATTGTCAGCTTATATGAGTGCTGGTCCTGCAAGGAAACAGATGGTCTCCTGAACGGGGATAACTGAGGAGAGTTTATCATAGGGAGCATTTACAAGTGTGTGAGCAGTGTTAAGGAGACACAGAAGAGTTGGCGCAGCATCCAGGGGCTGACAACACAGAGGAGCCATTATCTCCCCTCAGTTTAAAGGGAAGGGAAGAGCCTGGAGAGAGTAGCTGTGGTTGTCGGAGAGAAGCACCAGGCAGGGCAGGGTGCAGCCAGCCCTCAGCGGGTAACACTCTGGTCTCCTCATCTCTTCCACCTCAGGGTGCAGGGTGGAATTGCTACACCATCTCCCTTGGGTAAAGCCATAACATCTAAACAGGAAGCCATTAAGGCCTCTATTTTGAGCAAAAAACAGCCTCCGTAAGTCCAGACAGGCTCCCAGGGGACCTGCATTCCAATTCAGAGCCTACGCTGTAGCACCGACTGGCTCCACCTCCTCTGTGTGCTTCCCCTCCTTGATGCTTTTAAAGGAAGTTGCTGTGGAGTGGAAGGCAAAACTTAGGTTTTCTATAGCACAGTTTTCAGGAAGGGCAAGTCATTCTATGGCTCTTTGGGAAACTCCCTCACTCCGTAGCCCCCTCAGACCACCTCCAAATGCTCTAGTCTGGAGCTGCCATCAGTCCCTGATAAGAGACACCCAAGGGAGATGGTGTAGCAATTCTACCCTGCACCCTGAGGCTGCTTGTCTCAGCACGCAGTCTTTGCTGCTGCAGGGAAAGTCTCCTCCAGCCTGTGGAAGAGATGAAGGAGAACGTGGCATTACATACAAGCCAGAGTGACTTGGAAGTCTGTAGCCCATCTCCTTTGAAGGAAGACAAGCAACATGTATAAGAATAATGGCTTACATTAATGGGCCTCAGCCTCCAGCCACGTACTGAACCAACCATTTCATCCTTATGACAATCCAGAAAGGTAGGGACTATTTTTATCCCCATTTTACCGATGAGTAAGCAAGGCACAGAGCGGTTACAACTTGCTAAAGTTTACTCTGATGCCTTGAGCTGATGAGATGGAGGAGCTGGAATGCAAAGTCAGGTGGGTCTGGCCCTAAACCCTTTACACACATCTTCGTGTCTCACTCTGAAATGACATGGGGCCTGGGACAGAAGCCTCATTCTGCTTCAAATTATTTTAAATTTCTGAGCCTTAGACTCTCCCTCTATTAAAACAATTAATTTTTTAAAAGCCATTGATTCCCTTAATGCCCCCCAGATTGTTGTAAAGGTCATAGGCACTACCTGCATTTCCCGATTATCATGTGACTGCAATTTTCTTGTTTGGGTCTCTGCTCATAGGTCAGCTAAACCAGGAGGGTTCCCCTGGTGACCCATGCAAAACAGCCATGTCTCGCCTCCCTGCCCCACCACTCAGACTTCCTCTCACTTCTTACCCTATTAATTTTTTTCTCTTAACACTTTACACTAGCTGGCCCGCTATGTGAGTGTTGAGTGTTGAGTGTGTTTGTGCACGTGGAGTGTATGTATTGTGTGGAGTGCATTTGGAGTGCTTGTGTGCAGTGTGTGTTTACCCATGTGCACTTTTTGTTTAATGCTGGACTCCCTTTCTATATGGTGACCCCCAGGACAGTAGGGACGTTGCCCAACTTGCCCACCAGAGTGTCCCCAGCACCAACGACACTGATATAGTTTGGATATTTGTCCCTTCTGAATCTCATGTTGAAATATGATCACCAGTGTTGGAGGCAGAGCCTGGTGAGAGGTGTCTGGGTCATGGCCTCCAATCCCTCATGAAGAGCTTGCTGCCATCCTGGAGGTTATGAGTGACTTTTTGCTCTGTGAGTTTTCATGAGAGCTGATTGTTGAAAGAGCCAGGCACCTCCCTCTCCTCTCTCACCATGTGACACCTGCTCCCTTTCTCCTTCTACCATGAGTGGAAGCTCCCTGAAGCCCTCACCAGAAGCAGATGCTGATGCCAGGCTCCTGGTACAGCCTGCAGAACTATGAGCCAAACAAATCTGCTTTCTTTATAAATTACTCAGCCTCAGGTATTCCTTTATAGCAACACAAGCAATCTAAGACAGGCATCTTGGCATATGGAAGGTGCTCAACAAATATTTGAGAAATAAGCAAACAACAAACGGGTAGTGAATGAAATTAAACTGTATGGTACTTGGCACATACTAGTTGCAAAATGTGTTTATAAAATTTATTTTATTAGACTCTGAATCCCAGGTGACTTACAATAAATGAGTTCACATAAAATGAACAAATTTTAGACCTATGCTAAACAAAACACAAGAGCCACTATGCAGAAGATGAAGGGAGTAGAAGTATTCCAATAACTTCTTTTTTGAGAAGAGTTATAACAAGTAAGTACAAATTTAAGTTATGAGCTTCTTACTAGCCAAAGCAAGAAGGTAAACCAGATGAGATTACACAATTCTATTGCATGCAGAAAGCAACATACTGTCACCCAATGCCAATGTCTTATCAGATACCTTAGATGAACAGGAAGGTATTCCTGGCTCCCACTTGACCTCAGTAGATCTGCTTGAAAGAAATGACACAGCATTTAAGTTTTGTTCCATGTTGTCAACTCAGACCACTGTCTCTTCTTTCCCTACATGCAAACATACTAACTAGTTCCCCTTAGGAGGAAAATGCCTGGCTTCCATAGTTTTCCCTTCTACAGCAGAGGTGCTAAATAGGATGAGCTACCTGCCCATTTTCTAGGCTGACCAGACACCCTCAGAGACTGCTGTGAGATTTCCTGGTGGGGTCAGTTCACAGATGTAGCATGCTTCTTCAAGAGTGAGAGGACTCTGAGGGAGATATACCTTGAGAGCACTCGGTAATTGAAAGACAAGAAACACCACAACCAGAGCAGCCTCTCAAAGGCAGGGACCATCTGTCCTTGGAAACAGCAAACTTACTCAAATTGGAAGCCTTCGTGTGGGTATGTGTGAATGTTGATCCATCCCTCCCTAAGCACTGACCATGGGAGACAGCTATAAGCCAGGGCGCAGCTGCCCAGAAGCTGGAAAGAGATCAGAACAAATGTTCAACGATGTGTTGCTGTCCTGCCTCTAGGAGGTGTCCCAGTGCAGTGGGAGGAACTTTGGAGCCCACCAAGCCTGGATTCACGTCCACCCCCTAGCTCCTTAGCCACATGACCTTGAACCCTTCTTTGCACATTGTTCCCTCCATCTGCAAAAGGTGATTGACACCATTGCCCTGTGCAGCCTAGTAGCTACAAATACAGGTCTGGGGTCAGGCTGCTTGGGTTTTGACTCCTAGCTTACTGATGGGGTGTCTTGGGCAAGCACCTTTACATCTTGCTTTGATTTTCTCCTCTATAAAATGGGTATAGACATAAGATCTATATCCTGTGACTATGGTAAGGACCATATGTACTAAATGATGCAAAGCCTTTAACCCATTTATGACAAAGATTAAAATTTTTTTCTGTGAAAAATCAGACCTTGGCGATGACCTTGAGCAGTAGGATATAAATAACTCCCACAAGCTTAGTGTTCCAATAATGGAACACTAGGCATACATTGGTTAAGACAGTGCTCTTAAGGATTAGATGCTACTGTTTTGATTCTGCAAACTTTAGGGCTTGACGTGAGGCCAAAAAGCATGTGAATACTCAGCACACTGCCAACACTTAGCGTTTGCATCCCTTTCTTGGGGAAAGCCAGACTCAGTCTAAGTCCTGCTTCGGGGTGGGAGTAATGCCCCTTCTGCAAACCCAAAAAGGGGTCCCAGGGACAGTTGGATGAAGAATTCCAGGCCAAAGCTTTTCCTTGGATGTGGCAGTGAGAACAGAGTACACTGGGAAGGGGCCGGCCAGCGCCTACCCCGCTGGGAGTCACAGGAACAGAAATAGGAAGCCCCGGCTGGTATTTACAGTAACTCCTCAGCCCCTGACCACATTGTCTTGTCTGTGGTGCATTTATTTTGGGGACAAGCACTGAAGTCATTGCTGCCCGAAAGTGCTCCAGGCAGGCCCGCCTGCTCTGCTTTCCCAGGAGATCCCTGAGGTGAGAACCAGACCCACAGGCAGGCCTGGAGGTGCCCTGAGTCTGGAAGGCTGACCGCAGGCCCGGCTCAGGCCCCTGCCAGAGAACAGGCCCAGGCTCCCCAAGAGGCTTTGAGAGGTGCCCCCAGCAGAAAGCTCGGAGGAGGAGGAGGAAGAGGAGGAGGTGGAGGGAGGGGCGTCCGGCCCCACCCACACACACCCTCATCTCACTTTCCTTTTCCTTCAAGGGCCGTCTTGGCCTGCCTTCCTGGCTGAGTGCTCCTCTCTCTCCATTTCTTATAATTCAGCAGGGAGAAGGGGAAGTGGATTCTTCAAAGCCTCTCCCTGGCCTTGATGAGTAAATGCATGGTCCCAGGCCTCAGCTCTGGCCTAGGCAGGCCTCTATTAGCTGCTGCCTGCCTGAATGGCAGGCAATCCGAAAATGCCTCAGCTCCTGACACCTTTGCTTAGCAGGAGCGCTGAGCGTCCCTGGAGGCAGGCCTAAGGCTCCACCTGTGACCAGAGGCTTGACTTCTTCAAAACTGTCCTTTCTGGAAGGTTACTCTGGCCAGAACCTCCTCTTCCTGCCCAGACACATTACCCGAATGGAGCACTCCCCAACCCTCATGCCTGTCCTACCCTGTCCCCCCAGGCCAAAGAACCCTGGGGAATAGTGCTGGCTCTACCACATTCTCACAGTGGAACCTTAGCTTCCCAATTGCAAAATGGGGAGACTGAATAGGGCCCTGGCTTATCCTTTGCTTTATCTTTAAAGAAAAGATAAAGCACAGGATAAAAAGATAAACCACAGGGCTTTCCTGACGGCAAGTGGGGACCTGTAGCCACCTCTGCCTGCCAGACTCCCTACCCTCCTTCCAAAACCAACTCCATGGAAACCCTTAGGGTGAGCAACCACAGACAGTTGTGCAGGTTATACACTGCACAACCTTAGGAGATACAGGGCATGTTGTAGACTATGAAGCTGGCTCCCCCTAGAGTTGTCCAGAGCACAACCAAATATTGTGGGCTCACCTCTAGAGCTTCATGAAGCAGAATTTTAAAACCACTAGACCTGATTACCGGTTTGCAGGCTTAGAGAGCTGACATTCCTCTAACAGGTTAGCATTCAGCCAGTACTTCACTCACTCTAAGGCGTGAGTTCATAGGGGCTTAATCCACTAACATTCCTCAGGGATATTCGTATATTCACAGGACACAAAAACCATTTAATGCCCAGGTTTAAAGGGCATAGCTGGAGAATGCTAGACATTATCTAAAGCAGGAAAGAGATGCTGAGGTCCAGGAGACTCCCTTAGCTTAACAGTTTATTCGAGAATGGGAAATGCCCTGCCTGTCTGTGACCAGTGCTTTCTTGGGGCCAAGAACTATGCCTCTTGGACATTTTGACCACCCCAAAAGATACATGCCATTTTTACTAAATGGAGGAGAGGAGATTTATCCCCTACCTACTGTTAGTCAGAAATTATGTTAGCATTGTGACAAGTATCATCTCATTTATTTTCACAGCTACCCTTCTGGGCTGTTATTATCACCTCTTGGCAACAAGTTATGTGAGGCTGAAGGGAACTAAGCATATTGCCTTAAGTGACAGAGCAAATAAGAGGCAAATTCGTGATTTGAACCCACATCTGTGTACACCCAGTCAGTCCTCCCCTCCCTCCCACACCATCAGATGGATCCCTTCCCTTCTGTGTTCTGGGTATTAACATCCTCTGAGGAATTCACTAAAATGTGTGTTCCACTTGAAATCTGAATTTCTAGGAATCAGTCCCAGAAATTTCTGTTTAATTCCTCCCTGCTCTCAATAAGGGATTCTGGTACAGAACCTGGTTTGTAAACTAATGTTTTGGAAGTTAGCTTGATCTTTGATAGCAGAAATAATCTCTCACAGCCTAGGGAATTCCTACATCTTTGTTCATGCATAGGAGGATGTCTTTTGTCTTCCATCCTTGAAGGCCCAATTCGAATTTGGCCTTCTCCAGGAAGCCTTCTTGGACTGCTTCTCCAGCATGTGGTATCTCCTCTGTTTCCTGCAATTATCTGTTTGTGCCTCTCTAATGCACTAATCACTGCAATGCCTTGGACAGTCTATCTGCATGCTTTTACCTCTCCTGGACTTGAAACTCCTTCTGGACAAACCTGGTTTTCTCATATTAGCTTCCATTTATTCATCCTCATTATCATGGAGGATGCCAGACACCTGGATGGAGCCCTAGATGCAAATCAAAAAGCAATCATTGAAATGAGTTATGTTGGATAGAATGATCAAGGCACTTTATTAGAAACCTGTTTCTAGATGTCAAGTCTGCAGATCCCTCAAAATCCTCAGCTGTTTCACGTTTCTTTGCCTTTTATCACCTAAATCCCTCTACCAGAAATAATCTCTCTCTCCAATATGTCCGCCTGGTGAACTTCTCTTGACACTTTTCAGTCATTGTCCCCTTTGCAAAATCATTCCCACCCAGGGCAGCATTTACTACACCTGCTTCTGTGCTTCTGGGAAACCTCTGCTATGCTAGGACTCACCAGAGGTATTCTATACTTTATTGTATGCTTTTCTTCACTGGGCTGCAAGACTCTGCAGGATGGAATGAGGTCTTACTCACACATCTTTTTTTTTTTTTTTTTTTTTTTGAGATGGAGTCTTGCTCGGTCACCAGGCTAGAGTACAGTGGTGCAATCTCGGTCCACTGCAACCTCTGTCTCCCAGGCTCAAGCAATTCTCCTGCCTCAGCCTCCCAAGTAGCTGGACTACAGGCACGCACCACCACACCCAGCTAGTTTTTGGTATTTTTAGTAGAGATGGGGTTTCACCATGTTGGCCGGGATAGTCTCCATCTCTTGACTTCGTAATCCGTCTGCCTTGGCCTCCCAAAGTGCTGGGATTACAGGTTTGAGCCACAACGCCCGGCCTTGTCCTACTCATTCCTACGGCCTTAGTGTTTGGACAGGCACATATTAGAAGCTCATGAGAAGAATGAATAAATGAATGGATGAGTGAATGAATGGGAAAATAATGGTAGCAGGTCTGGATGACGTCTTAACAGATGGGTCAGTTTTTCTCCCTAGAGTCAGTGTTTCTACAAGAACATAAACAGAGGGCAGCCAACCTGCTATCAAGACCTGGCTCCCCAGATTTTCCCAGGAGTCATCAAGTAGAAAGAAGAAAGTCCCTAAAATCAGTGGCCTCTCTACCTGCCAGAGGTAATCCCAGTACCTAAGACAAAGCCAGGGACATTTTAGATAGTTGAACCTTACTTCCTCCCACAAGGTCTCTCTTTCATAGTTTGCTTACTGGAGAAATTCCTCAAAGCAGATCCTGGAGTGTCACAAGAGCCCTTCACAAAGCCATTCCTACAATAAAACAGTGGCCTGGCGTGAAGCCCTCCCTCCTTGCTCCTTATCCCAGCATCTATGGGCATCAGAAAGTGACACACAGGCTATCATTGATGAGCATTTGAGTTGGTTCCACACACATACACCTGGAATACTATGCAGCCATAAAGAAGGATGAATTCATGTCCTTTGCAGGGACATGGATGATGCTGGTAACCATCATTCTCAGCAAACTGACACAAGAACAGAAAACCTAACACCGCATGTTCTCACTCATAAGTGGGAGTTGAACAATGAGAATACACGGACACAGGGAGGGGAACATCACACACTGGGGCCTGTCAGAGAGGTGGGAACTAGGGGAGGGATAGCATTAGGAGAAATACCTAATGTAGATGACGGGTTGATGGGTGCAGCACATCACCATGGCACACGTATACCTGTGTAACAAACCTGCATGTTCTGCACATGTGCCCCAGAACTTAAAGTATAATAATAATAAAGATAATAATTGAAAACTAAAGAAAGTAACATGCAGGGAGATCCCAGGGGCTTCATCAGCACATTCAGAGCCAAGTCACAGGGGTCAATGTTTTTCCCCATTTCTGCTCATAATCAGTAACAAATGCAGCCCATGACTCTGAACTTGCTTTTCTAGTACTTTTTAAAAAGACCTTTAGCCACAGAATTTTTATTAGCTCCTTTTTTATGTTTGTGTCATTTAACAATAAGACAATCCCCACAAATTGAAGCCAGACATGTTTGCCTGGGCTATCAAAAGACACTATATTTTTATCATGTTCATCTTCATTTATTCAGTGTCCTTAGCTCTCTAGTCATGGATTTTCAGTGTCTCCTCATTGTTTTGAAAGCCAGAAGATGCTGGCCTGTGGTACAAGTCGATTCTCCACTATGCCTATATGCCTAAAACCCCTAGAAAGTTCTTTGTTAGGGAGAGCGGGAGAGACATGTAAGATGAAAATCTCTTTTCCATTTGCATGTACTCAATTGAATACACCATCCTGTACATATAATTAAGTGCTGATATATATCATAATTGTGAAACTGGCACAATTTTGTATCTCATTAAAGTGGCATGACTAGAGCAGTAGAATGTACGCCATACCCCTCCCTCCTTTCAGGTACCAACCAGGCCAGGTTTCTGCGGTATCTCAGAGCCTTTTACATAATCCGTCTATTGCAGAGAGGACATGGACTTCTGGAGACCACTTCCCAGGTGCAGTCACCGACACCTACTCAAGCTGGGACCATGTCCACCTACTTGGTGTTCAGACTCAGAAAGACTCAACCATTCACCTTCATCCCAGGCTCAATGAGGAGAAAAATCAATACTCCTAAGTGGGAAAAGACCCAATAAGTTGCTGAAAAAGTTACTTCCATTTATATGTTTGCTTTCAAGTGGGCCTCTCTGGGGCAGTGAAATGGCAAAGCGGCCGGAGTACAGAGGAGGTGGCAGCCAACCCAGCTCCCCTCTTACTGCCTTGCAACCCCAGAAAAGCAATTAACCTCTCCAAGCCTTGCTTCCCTGCTCATTAGTATTTATTTATTTGATTTTTTAAGCTTGCCCTTTGTGGTAAGGAATCACCTCAGGGCACAGGCACAAAAGAATAACAATTCATTAAACTACATACAGCTGAGCTGAGATGGCTGACAGCCTCGAAGTTAGAGACAGCCAGACAAGCCTTTTTAAAGCTCTGTCCCACTAACTTGCCAGAACTACTGTAGGAGTCCAAGAACACAGCAAGGAAGCACTCGCTAGATGGGGAGAGAGACTTCATCTCCCAGAGATCTTGGGAGGCATTAGCAGCAGTGCCCAGGCAGGCTGACCATGCACTAGGAGCAAAGCCCATCTCAAAAGTGTGGATGGTTCTTCTTAGCTTTAAAGGCAATGTGGGAGCTACTGAGAATCTGGAAGAACATCTGATTGAGAACCAATACAACCAAGCAAGGACTGGGCACTATCAACAAGAGTGACCCTGCTCAAAGCCATGCCAGAACCCCCGGCTAGGAGTTAAAAAGAGGCAGAGGAGCTCACTCTCCCTGAGAATTAGAACTGTCCAGCAAGGGAAAATTAAATAATAAGCTCCATCCCCAGGGGAATCCAATCAGACATGGAGACCTACTATGTTCCAGGAACCATGCCAGAAGTCTGCATAAAATACCCAGAGAACCAGGTCACCCAGGTTGGGAGGAGCCATGCCAAGCAGGCGAGATACAGCTCAATCTAACACTAATTCACAGAATACCTTATCCATAGAAACATTTTTTCAAGACTCCATTGATAAAGCCTACTGTATACATTTCACAGCCCTTCGTCTTTTCTACTGGACAACATATCTTAGATATCATTCTATGTCCCTCCAGGAACAGGGCCTTTGTTCTTTTCAATGGCTACAATTATAAGCACCTATCAATGCATCATGTTTTACATTGAGTCTCCAATGATGTGCATTAAGGTTGTTTCTAGTGATCTGTTATCACAATATGACATATGAAAGTGGTCACATTTCCATAAGTGGAAACGCTAGGTCAAAGAGAATGTGCCTATGGAATGCTGATGGATACATTGCCTGGAGTGCAGTGGCACCAACTCAGCTCACTGCAGCCTCGACCTCCTGGGCTTAAGTGATCTTCCCACCTCAGTCTCCTGCGTAGCTGGGACTACAGGTGTGTGCCACCACACCCAGCTTTTTTTTTTTTTTTTTTTTTTTTTTTTTTTTTTGTAGAGATGAGGTCTCACCATGTTGTCCCAGCTGGTCTCAAACTTCTGGGCTCAAGAGATCCTCCCACTTCAGCCTCCCAAAGTGTTGGGATTATAGGCATGAGCCACCGTGCCCAGCCTGGTTCTTTGGCTGTACATGCCTTCTTCCCCTAAAAGTCTCTCCAGATGATCAACTCATGTAGTCACAGGACTGCATTCCCCAGATGAAGCATAAACCTCTATTTCTGGAAGCCCATGGCCACATTCTGAATACTTAAGCTCAAGAGAACAAAGCCTGAAGAGAGAATATCACTGGTCTGAAGTCTACCTTCTACATTCTCATTTCTTTTTGTAGGGTCTGTCTCTTCTTCATATGATTCTTGTCCATAGCACCTAGACCTTTCCTTTCCTGAAGATGCAATCCTCGACTTAGCCACTAGACAAACCCAGCAGAACATACTGCCCCAGAACATAAGATCTATACATACAGTGCTTCTTTCTTGGCATTTTTCTCTCTCTAATCACAGCTGCCTTCTAAAGAAAATGTGGTGTGCTGTTTAATAAAGGGCTCATGTTCTGCTGAGCATGTTGATAAGTTTCAATATAAAAATACTGGCCAAAGATGGAGCTGAAGCTGGAAAGAGCCAATACATAATAAAGCTAGAGGAATTTGGAGATTCCAAGAGCAATCCATGAAAGAGGGGATGAGGAGGAGAGGTAGAGAAGGGGGAAAGGAATCAAAGAGCCATCAAGATATCAGGAGGTTGAGAGTTGTGTTTTCTGGGGAGTAGTGGTGCTTCTCCAGCGGTCCTGGGACCCAAGGACATTTCAAACAAGGAGGTTATCTAATGTTTACTCTGAAGCAGCTGTGAAGCTCAGATATAGGTGCCATCTTAGTATTCCTACATGCCAAGCCATTGCTAAAGTCTAATGGGTTATTATTTCTGTATATGTGTAAGGGAGGGGAATAGTCAGTCAAGGAGGGAGCTGACCATGCCTGGTTTAATATGGCATGGATCAGTAAGCGAACTTTCAGAGGTGAACCTCAGAGCCCAAGATGACCATCGAAATGTTAGCTTATGGGGATTCCAACTCTCAGCAAGGACCTCCATCGATCCAGAGATCCATAGACTGGTGATTTCACCTGATCTCTGGGCCGTAATAACTTGCACATTTCTTCCTCTTTCTCCATGAGGGTAGTCCAAGATGGCTATTCCCATCACCACAACTCTTCTTTCAGGGAGCCACATGGCCTTCTCATTCACTTCATTCAGGACTCTGCTCTAACAGAAAATCCTTCCTGATTACCTAACTACAACCATCCCTGCACCATCTTCTCTACCCACTAACCCTGTCACCTGGCATTGTATATTTGTTTATTCCCTTCTTGTCTGTCTCCCTCCCTAGAATTAAGTCCTCTAATAATGAGAAACTTCTCTACCTCTTTGTCTTCTTGGTCCCCATTGCCTAGAACTATGTCTAGCACATAGTAGGGACTCAATAAATATTTGTAGAGCTTATTAAGCAAGCCAAGAATGACTGGGGTACATAAGAAAACATGAAAATATTTGGACATTCTTTAAAACTAGGCAGATTGATATGTTAAATGCCTTGATGTAGCTGAGAAAACAACTATTTTATAAGGAACAGAGTGAAATAAAAGTCTAAGGGTTTAAATTTTTTTAATTAATCCTATTATTCTCATGTTTTGCAGACTAATAGCAACCACGGACTTAGTTACATAGAAGGATTTTATGAATTGCACATCTCTCAGCAGGGTCTGACTGCCTGCCATGGACAGGGAGGGTATGAGTCCCAGTCCAGATAACCATGAGCATCCATGAGTAATTATGACCAAGATCTTATTACCAAGCCAAACCTTGCACTAGGAGTTAGGCATGTGTTACTGAGGTCAGCAGTTGGCTCTTCTGTCCACTGTTTTGTGCCAGCCCAGACAACTTAATACTCCACCAGTGATGATACAAACTGTGCTCTCACTTTTTTTTTTTCAATTACAGAAATAGAGAACATGTCATGGTCCATACAGAAAAGGAATCGAGCACTGAGTTTAATCCAAGAGTTGTCTGCATTTCCATCATGAAACTATTACTTTTCCACTCATCCTGACCCATCACCATTCCCCCACTCTGTATTCAGAACAGCCATCACTGCAGAGTAAGATGCCATTAGGTAGACACTGAGGTCATTAGCTGCATCCACACAGAAGAGCAGGGAGGCCAAAGGCAGCCTTTAGAAATCATATTCAAGCTACCTGAGTGAAGGGAAACTCCCTGAAGATTCAGGGAAACAGGATCTCTGGCCCAAATAACCCACAGCTACACAAAGAGATGCAAGGAACTGAACAGCAACTTCATGATGTAAGACAGTGTAGATGAATTATCTAAACTACTCAGAGTATCTGTCTACACAGCCTCAGCTTACTTGAGAATTGTTCTCTCAGGCTTCACTGAAGCCATAGAAATAAATGAAAACATAATGGAACATAAATAAATATCATAGAAACCCCTCCCAAAATATAGTTGCTCTCCTTAGAGGTATGGTGATAAAATCAAGTCTGCATTCCTTAATAGAATGCATCAGTGTTAACACCCCAGCATTGTTTAAGTGAATTTGACACATATCTGTGCAAATAAATTAATACTCTCACTTTGACTGACTTTTTGGCAGAAACAAACAGGATGTCATGCCAATTTATGAGTTGACCTGTTACAAGAGCCTTTCTGAAAATAATAAAATAAAACCCATGGAAAGTACTTCATTATATTTTAACACCAAAATGAAAGAAGTCAGCTTTTCATTTTCCTTTTCTCCCTATTCACCTAAAATCCTCTGACCTGTTAAACTCTGTAATACAAATGTGCTTGTGATAGCAGTTGTGGGAGGAAGAATAAAGGCAACAGGAAATGGGCACGGAGCAGGCAGGAGATGCACATAACAATTTATCAAGGAAGAGAATGACACCTCATTGTCTATATTAAAAAGAACTAGAAATAAATCAATCAACCATTTATTTATTCTTCCTGAACATCCAACATCCAATATTATAGCACAACATATATCTTTTCACATGTCTATACTACCTTGTTTTAAGAGTAGAGTCAAAATTAACCAAATAGCCAATTTATGAAAACCAAAGCATAACATACATCTTTCAATATTATAGCATAACATATATCTTTCCACAAGTCCATACTACCTTTTTTTAAGAGTAGAGTTAAAATTAACCAAATAGCCAATTTTTGAAAACCGAAGCACTGACAGTGACAAGTTTGACCACCTTTTCCTATCACTTCAGTTGATTATTTTAATATTTCTTTATTTTGTTCTGCTTTTTGATTATTTAGTCTATAAACAACAAAACCTTAAGTATACAATTCAATTAATTTTTTACCTATGTATAAATAACTATCCAGGTCGATAGCTTCAGGAAGTTTTCTTTTGCTCCTTATTGGGCACTATCCACCTCCTACCCCAGAATAACTCCTTTCACCTTTGTAAAAGAGTGAGAGTAACAGCGGTGTTGCTGGGTAAGGTGTGATTCCAGTTATAGAAATTTCAAGTATGAGAAAAAGTAAACGAAGGTGAAAGAAGGTGACTTCTTTGGATATTAGCAATTTTACTATCTAGATATTGATAAATATCTTAACTTATAATATTTATATGGTTTAATCAAAGATTAAGATAGTTATCTTAATGTTAACATTTTTAGATCTTTATCTCTTGAGCTTAAGTTCTTTAGATATTAGTAATTTTCTTCATTCTCGAATTTTACATTACTAGAATCATACATTGAGTTTTCTCTTGTGTCTCTCTTCTTTAGCTCAATATGATAGTTATAAGATCCAACCATGTTGTGGCATATATCCGTAGTTTACTATTTTTTATGGCTGTGTAGTATTCTACCATATTAACACACTGCAGTTTGTTTCTCTATTTTCCTGTTGATGCGTATTTGGGTTGTTTCCAGTTTGGTGCTACTACAAAACAGCTGCTGTGAACATTCTTGTACACGTCTTTATTGTGGACTTGTACCTATGTACTCATTTCTCTTGGAAATGATATCCCTAGTTCATAGGATAGGCATATACTTAACTTTATTTTAAAGAGCCAAAGAGTTCTGCAAGGAGGCTGTACCTGCTCTTATTGTCTTTTAAAATAACCCGAGGTGGGAGGATCATGAGGTCAGGAGTTCTAGGCCAGCCTGGCCAACATAGTGAAACCCCATCCTTACTCAAAGTACAAAAATTAGGCTGGCGTGGTGACTTGCATGCCTGTAATCCCAGCTACTCAAGAGGTTGAGGCAGGAGAATTGCTTGAACCTGGGAGGCAGAGGTTGCAGTGAGCCGAGTCCTGCCATTGCACTCAAGCCTGGGCAGCAGAGCGAGACGCCATCTCATAAATAAATAAATAATGTTTTTGACCAAATGCAATTTGTATCCACATTTATTGTTTTCTTACCTCCTGTGAATAGTTTATTCATGGGCGTACAGATGTTGGGGATAGCAGAATTCCATGAAAGAACACAGGCTTTGGAATGAACTTCAGATAAGCTTCAAAACTCCCCATTCACTAGTTTGCAGACTTGAATCAAAATTTTATTTTGAGGCCAGCTGAGTGGCTCATGGTTGTAATCCCAACACTTTGGGAGGCCAAGGTGGAAGGATTTCTTGAACTCAGCAGTTCAAGGCCAGCCTAGGCAACAGAATGAGACCCCCCATCTCTAAAAAAAAAAAAAAAAAAAATTTAAATTAGCTAAGAGTGGTGGCACACACCTGTAGTTCCAGCTACTTGGAAGACTGAGGTGGGAAAATTACTTGGGCCTGGAAAGTCAAGGCTGTAGTGAGCCAAGATTGTGCCACTGCACTCCTGCCTGGGCAACAGAGCGAGACCTTGTCTCAAAAAAAAAAAAAAAAAAAGATTTTATTTTTAAACACATAAGTCTTAGTATTTCTTTGTAAAATAGTGACATTATCTATCACTCTATAGGCTTGTTGTAAGAATAAGGTGAGACAAGACAGGTGAAAATATCTAGCACAGGTTCAGCCACATGGCAGGTACTGGATAAGGGCAAATTCCCCAGTCTTTCTGCATTCTTTGAGCTTCACAAGCACCTTCTTTCTTCTATTAGGTTTTGGGGTCTCAAGGAATTCTCTCTCTCTCTCTCTCTCTCTCTCTCTCTCTCTCTCTCTCTCATATTCCCCCACTTCCTCTCTCCCTTCTAGGCCCCACAGATTGAGGAGGAAGGAGGTCAAGAAAAGAAAGACCCTGCAGAATGGAAGGTCAGGGGACCAGAAGAGGATGAAAATGCACCCTCCACAGCAGAAGGGAAAAGCTGTATTTACAGTAGGACCCAGATGGAACTGATTTGTTCAGAGCCATCTTATTCCTGAGTGTGATATTTGTCCACATCGTAAAACCACAGGCTACAATGTGTCTGACATTATACCAAGTGATATAACCCCTCCTAATGATATTATAATAAATCCCAAATGAGGCAGCCATCACTGGGCAGCCTTTTCAAAGTGTTCCTGAAATAGTTTTTACAGAACAAGGGATCTGCATGCCAAATGCAGAGGCTCACATGAGGCCAGGGGAGTTAGCTCAGGCATACACATGAACACAACTGTGGCTTAGTTCTTGGCTGGGAACTTCTTCTTTCTATATTAATCTATTGGTTTTTATGAAAATCAAAATGTGTCTCTTTTTTTAGTTTTTTATATGAAAGATGAAATTGGACATTTTCTAAGTGCAATAAAATGTCCCCCAGGGTGCTTTTTTCTTATTACTCTTTAAATCAGCAGTTTTTGTGCCTCTTCATTAGCACAAGCCAATGACCTCTCATCTTGGCTTCACCTCCAAGAAAGCTGACCACACTTCCTGCCATCCTGGCGGTGGAGGCTTATTTTCCTCTGTTTTTTTGCTAACATTCATAGGTATGTTTCTGAGATACCATGTGATCTGCTTCCACAAACGTGGGGAGCTTGCTGACTCAGGAACCATTGAATTTTTTTCTAGGACAAACATGTAGCACTTTCTGCCCTTAAAGGCAAGAGCCACACTAGTATTAGGGTTGGATACACCATCCTCCTGGTCTGTGCTCTTGGAATTAGTAGGATCTGGAACAAGAAGGAATATCTCTCAAAATCACCAATACCCACCACTATCATAGCCAGCACTACCATTTCCATGACCAGATTCACAACAACACCACTGTTGCTCTGACTCTCATCACTTCCCTTACCCGTCTTTCCCACATAATTACCCTTCTGGCCATTACCATGGCAGTGGATAATCTGTTGTTTTCATCTTCCAACACACCTCTCTCCTTCCCTTTCCCCATGTCATATGATTCCATCACTGGTCCAAAATTTGAGCCCAAGGTACAAATATATCTGTTTTACCAATATTGGGACAGACTTTTTTTTTTTATTCTGTCACTGGGATCACAAGACTGGCCTGGGTAAGTCTAAAACTTTAAGAGGTCACTAATTGCCAACAGGAAACAAAAAAGAACTTATTTAACATGAAATATACATTGAAGGCAGCAAATAAGACAAAGGAAAAATAAAAGAGAGAAGCTCTTTCAATATTGTTGGGCCACCTGGATTCAGCCATGTCCATAGTTTTCGTTATTTAAAATGTTACCTGTTTTGCTTACACTGCTTTGAATTGGGTTTCATTGGCATAAAAATGAAAGGATTCTGACCAAAACAACCATCCCTGTCACCTGGTTCATATTACCCACCTCTACTCCAAATACACTCAAGTTTGGCATCCCATATCCAAGTGCTTGCTGGCAAGCCAGGGCCTGGGGTTGAGATTCTAAAGATGACTATGATCTCCTACCCAAGTAAGCCCAAAGACGAAGCCAGATTTCTTAAGGAAAGCAAGTACTTTATGCCAAGGAGACTAAACACAACTTCAAGTCTGGAAGAATTAGAACAACACCAGGTTTAAAACAAGAGCAAAAGACCTGAGACAATTGTTCCCAGCACTAACAGAGTACGAGAGCTTTCCTTTATGGGCTAGCCTTTTGGATGGTGGAGATAGGGGTCTGACTTAATAAATGCAAACCAAGATGGAAGACACCTCTCTCACCAGCATCACAGTCCACCAAGTATCAATTGCATCATGGTGGCTGTCTTATATTTCATCTTTTCCTGGGCATTTAGAATTCAGTAGATACAAAGAGGAACTCTACTTTGTGGGAGTATATAGTCCCATAGGGTGCAATCACAGAAAGACCAATTTAACAAATAAACTTTCACAAGCAACAAAAGGCTATTTGTCCCAAAAAGAGTGGCTAAGATACAAGGTGGACATTAGTTTACATTTGGAGCTGTTTGGGTCTTTCTTTTCATAGGATTGGCCATCTTTAGAAGGCAATTATTTTAACATAGCATTTTGTTTCCTCTGGTGGTACACTTCTAAAGCTTCCACAGTGGTACTGGCTTTCAATGCTTGAAAAACCACAGTAGAAACATAAAGAAGGTTATGTATTTTCATTTTCTTGTACCTTCCTCCCCAGAATCACTTTCAATACCATTCTCATCACTTCTGCTATCACTAGAATGGCACAATCCTGTGGCATGGGCTGGGAAGAATGACAAATCCTTTCTCATAACTGATAATGCTTGCTGATAATATGTATTTTCCTGGTTTTAAAATTAATATATGTCAATTATGTATTTGTTAAATACGTTTGGTTGCAAGTAGCAAAAGCCAACTGAAGATGAAATAAGCCTAAAGGGGCCTATGACAGAAGGCCACAGGAGCCACTTGAGAACCAAGGTGCAGGCTCCAGCCAGGCCTTCAAATAGACTGGACCCAGGAAGTCCCAGACATGTCCCCTCTTTCTGCTTCTCTCAGAGTCTTTTGCTCCAGTCCTCTTTCATCCTATGCACTAGCTTTCTCCTAGCAGTTCCCAGGAAGATCCAGAGCCTAGCTAGCCAAAGCATTGAAAACCAGCACCACTGTGAAAGATTTAGAAATGTACCATCAGAGGAAACAAAATGCTATTTTAAAATAATTGCCTTCTAAAGATGGCCAACCCTATGAAAAGAAAGACCCAAATAGCTCCATTTCTTTTTCTTCTGGGTGCTACTAATGGAAAGCAGCCTAGTACCGTGGGTAAGAGCTGACTCCACATTCTGCTAGCTGCGTGACTTTGGGCAAGCTTTGCCCCTTGAGAAAATAAAAAGAAATAAGGCCCTCTTCAGAACAATGCTCATCCATGGAAAATACTCTGTGAGCGGTGGCTGGCATAATTATTAATACAAAAGGAATAGATGACCAGTTCTTTTGACTGAAAACACCCTGAAGGATTGTGTACATACAAAGATGAGGCAGAAGATACCTTTAAAATTAGGAACCAGATATTATAGGATCACTCAAATTAACAAAGAGAAAAGAATTCCAAGTATCCCAGAACAAAATGGGAGGAGAGAAAGGGAGAGAGAAAAAAAAATAGTATGGCAAGAGAATGGGGCTTAACATGGCATAGCGTTACCCATGTGGAAAGCCAAATGGACTTTGAAGAACAGGAATATCTAATACAAGGAATCTTATTCCAGGGCCTATGGATCCCAAGTGATGTGCAAATAGAATTCAGGGAGTCTTTGAACTGACTTGGGGGAAAAATTACAGCTTATTTTCACCAACCTCCAACAAAAATTAACATTTTCTTCAATTATGAATATATAAACAATCCCTCACAATAGTTATTGGTAACTTTCCTGGCTTTGCAATCAATAGGAATCACAGATGTTCTCATATCATATTATAGTTGTTGCATACATTTCAAAATATTATTTATACTTATCATTACTTTGATATTACACTCAATTTCTGTCTAACCTGAATATCATGTTATTGAATGCATTATTAATAAAGAAGCACTTCACATCATGTATCATCAACTTTTTTCTTAAATATTTGATAACTTTATTTTAACGTAATTCATTTTCTTTGTAATCCTGTACATTTTATTGCATGAATTTAAAAACATAATATTTGGAAGGGTCTATAGTTTTCACAAGATTGCCAATAAAGAGTCTTAAAAACAAAAACAAAAATCTTTAAGTATCTCTAATATAATATAGAATGTATTCATTTTAGACAGTATATGATAATAAACCTTTTCATTTTAATGTTTCTATTTTTTCATAATACTTTAAGTTCTGGGGTACATGTGCAGAACATGCAGATGTGTTGCACAGGTATACAAGTGCCATTGTGGTTTGCTGCATCCATCACGCCATCAGTTACATTAGATATTTCTCCTAACGCTATTATCCCTCCCCTAACCTCCCACCCTCCGGCAGGCCCCAGTGTATGATGTTCCCCTTTCTGTGTGTCCATGTGTTCTCATTGTTCAACACCCACTTACGAGTGAGAACATGCAGTGTTAGGTTTTCTGTTCTTGTGTCAGTTTGCTAAGAATGATGGTTTCCAGCTTCATCTATGTCCCTGCAAAGGATTCTTAATCTATAGATCTTTTCTAAAAGTCTAGTACAGTATATGCAACAGACTCATATTCCAAACTGTTTGAAGGAGGACTGGAGGTAGAAGAAATAAAAGAGAAGGAACTATGCCCCATGCATTGGACAAGCTGCCAGATCAAAGATATAAGAAAAACCACACACTTTGGGAGGCCAAGGTGGGAGGATCATTTGAGGCCAGGAGTTTGAGACTAGCCTGGGCAACATAGTGAGATCCTATCTCTACAAAAATAATTTTTTTAAAAAAGCACAAAAGACAGAACAGAATAATGGAATTCTAAAGACACGAAGTCACTATTAGAGGTGATGGTCAGAATTCAAGTCCTCAAGGAGTCACACAACTCGTTAGGAAGGTGTGGACTTTCCACAGGACACAGGATGGCAGTTAAAATCAGCAATGTCTAACTCAAAAGTGGCAGGTTGGCCCCAAACTGAAACTTGTGTTTTAATAATACGAAGACCACCAGTAACCCAATCACCACCCAGAAATAATTATCATTACTATACTTATATATGTTTTCCAGTTATTTTTCTGTATGTCTGTGTACGTGTATGTTGTTGTATTCTAAAGTTTATTGTTTTAACATATATGAATACAATCAATTTTCAAAACTAGATTCATAATGAAAGCACACAAATCCTACTTTTTAAACTTTGTCATACCCAAAAATATATTTGTGGTTATTATATGTTTCATCATACAGAGATATCATCTGCTGTCACTAATTCCTCTAATATTTGACATTTACATTGTTTTTAGTATTTCACTTATAAAAATGATACATAGAAAAATTCTTGCACATAATTTTTATGAAACTTTGACTATTTCCTTAGAATAAATTCTGAGTTAAAAAAAATTAAGTCAAAGTCTACTAACACTTTACCACTCATAAAATGCATTGCCAAATCATTTTTGTAACAATTTTAGTAGGCTCATCAGCAATGTGTAAGAAAACTCACTTTGCCAAATTTGTCATCACTGCATATTATCCTTTTCTAATATTACTCTTTATTTTTAATTATAATGCATGCTTGTAATGAACTTTCCAAAATTGTCTACAACAGTTCCTCTCATCCCGACATGCAGCCCTCCTTTGCAATTTGACTTTGCAAAGTCAACTGTGAACAGTTCCATCAAGTTGAATGACAAGACAGGGAACAGAAATAACCATCTCAGCTGGGGTCCTCTAGCTCAACCACCCTCCACCAAACCCACCAGCTGACTGCAATAGAATTGTGTAACCCTGGCCAAGACCAACAGAAGAAACACCCAGCTGAACACAGCCCAAATTATTGGCCCTCAGAATCATGAGTCAACATAATGGTTGTTATTTTAGCCACTAAGTTTTGGGTTGATTTGTTACACAGCAATAGATAACTGATACAATGTTCACTTTTATCATAAGAAATATATATTAAATTTTAGGGGAAAGTAGTAAAATGAATCCAGTATTCTACCAGCCAACACAGAGGAGACCACTGCTAACAGTTTGTGTATTTTGTTCCCATCTCTTTTATGTGAGCATGCATGTACTATATTGATATAGTACTATAAACTAATCTTGCTTTTAAAGATTGTTACAAAAATTCTGCAAGCCCACCAGCAAATTTAATTCATTAAAACATTAAATATGTAGCTATTTAAAACCACTAATAGATTATTTAATCCTAGCTATTAATGATAGCTATTTAATGCTATTATTTAATGATACATTACAAATATATGTATCAGGTCAATGAAAGTGCAATCATCTAGATAAATATTAACAATTAACTGGTAAGTTTGATGTCCATTTTTTGGAAAAAAAATTGTAGAATATAAGAAATAGGAATATTCAAATCTAATATGACATGATTAAAGTATGTATTTTGAAAGCAATAGTCAATTTTATACTAAAGACATTATATAAGCAGTATTGCTATTAGAAGTAGGAGCAAGACAAGAATGTTCCCTACAATATCACCACTAATAATTGCCCTGGAAATTCTAGTCAAAGCAATAAAACAAGAAAAACATTGAAATATAACTATTAGAAAAAAGAAAACAAAATTATGAACACTTACTCATGGCATTACCACACATCTCAAATCCTAAGACAATCAAATAAAAATGTGTTAATTTGAAGATTGAGTATAAGAGCTTGATATAAAATGAATATACATTTTTTCAAAATTGCAATAATAACATATTAGAAAACTAATGGAAATCTATCATCTTTGTAACTTAAAAAATATTTAGTATCTCCTATACATATTCTAAAATATAAACCATCTAGAAATAACTTAATGACTAAATGTGAAAAAAAAAGAATGAGCTTACATAATTGATGGCAAAGAGATTGTTTTATTACATTATTGTGTGTCAGTAAGTAATACTATCCAGTCATTAAAAATCATGTTTTTGAGGAATGTTTAAAAACTTGTCGAAAAGTTGAAATATAGGGTTAGGTGAAAAGATTCATGATACAAAATACTATATGCAATATCATCTCAAATGTGTGTTTGTGTCTGTGAAGCAACATCTGCCTCTGCTTCTGAGAAAAGATCAATAGAGAAAAACTTAAAGACAAGCTGAGCTGTTCTTGCGCTAGCTCCCTCATCTCAGCCTATGGCTTGTTCCCCAAAGCCTCTCCTGGGACCACAGCCTGGTGCCAATGATATATGACATCCTCTATTCTACTTTGGAACAGAACCAGCCTAACAAGCCTCCGCGATTCCTGTCACAGATGGAGTTCTCTACATCAGAGGTGAACACCTGGCCTTGGGAAACCAGAATAACAGATCAACTGAATGGGTCGCCCACCATCAATGTTCTGCAAGGGTGAGAACTCATCCTCCTTCACCCTTCATTGTGCCTGTAGATCATCATCACCATCACCCTATGGCCATCAACATGCTTGGGCTTCCCAAGAGGAAGGCCAGTGCTATATACTCAAGCAGATTGAGCTATTTGCTAAAGATGAGTCTAACTGATTCAATGCAGGTATGTTTTCTACTGCTGAGAAACTGAGATACCTATGACATAAATAAGGTGAACAAAGCCCAATGAAAGTCAGATTGACTGGTGTTCAAATCCTGATTCTATTACTTCCTGGCTCTGGGGACAAGTTTCTAAATCTCTATGAACCTCACTTTCTATACTGTAGATATAATTAATAATAATATGCATCTTACAAGACTGGTATGAGAATTAAAGAAGATATAGCATTGCACCATTTATTTCAAGATAATAAATTTACCTTGGTCTCCAAAAGGTAAATAAGTGAAGGAGAGCCTGGGCTTCTAATAAGAGGACTATTGTTGGAGGAACCTCAGGTTCACCATAAGTCACTTCAAATGTGCTCAACCTGTGAAACTGCAGAAACTATCAGTGCAATGTGAATGGTACAAAGTTGGGTCCCAAACACAGGGCTGGAAGCCCACCAGTATCTCACTGTCCATGATGGGTAGGATTGTCAGGAAGAGCAAATAAGATCACAGGGCAGTTAGACTTTATTTCTATTAGGCAATAAATTATTAAAATTTTTGGTATAAGCATGTCCCAAATGCATAAGTGTGTATTTTTCTTCTGTTCATTGATATATTCCAGACCCCTAGACTATGCCTGGCATGTAGTAGACACTTAATAAATATTTCTATACCATGAACAAATTTCTGAATATGTAAGCAGAACCTCATGAGCAGTATGGAATACAAGATTTGCAATAGGAATTGGCCCTAATGTGATTGTCAGAGCTGGTGGAAAAATCTGTAGACTGCAACTGGCAGTGGATCTGAAGTTGCTACAGGTTGGCAGGGTTGACAATCAGGACATAAAATGATGTGAAGCAGAAGAAAGGAAGGAACTGGGTTCCACATCTGTCTCTCTCTGTGTCTAACCTTGTCAACAGGTAACTTTCAGAAGAAGCTGACGCCCTTTGTCACAGAGCTGCACATACACATGACCTAGGCTCAGAGAAACTGATGGACAAGAACCAGTGAAAGACAGCCGATCAGCAAAAGCCTGCAAGGGCTGCAGCAGTGTATGGAGCCCTACACTTTCCAGATTGTGTTAATGATCGTCAGAGTAAAATGAGAGCTGCTTCCTTTCCACCTTCCTCATCTCAGGTAAATTTCTCTTTTGGCCAACCCTAACCTAGAACCACACAAGGAGGGGAATTTGGGGAAACACTGTTCCGTCTTTGCTAAATTGGTACAGTTCAAAACCATCACCATCCATCCTTTGCTCAACTTGGCATCCATGCACAACTCTTTCAATAATACCCAAATAAAGATACCATCAAAGTCATACTCCTGCTTAACATGATGCAACTAGTCTTCAAACAGTTGAAAACATGCTATCTCCCAGAAAGAGAATACAGAGTCCCACTGGATGATGTTCATTTATCTTGCAGTTAGGCCACACTTAGTCGCACCCTTTTGATGGTCTGTAAGTTAAATGCAGAGTTACAAGGTTTACTTCTCTTAATGTATCTTGCATTTGATGGAGGGAGAATTAGCGTGGGGAAAAAGAAAAGACTTGGTTAATGCAAATATAATTATATCAAAATAATGAAGAAATACTCATAATTACTATAGGCCTATTTCTTCAACTGGACACGTGGTCATGGCTGGCAGTCCTGGTGCACTCCTGCCACCTTTTGCATGCTCCCTTTGCAATGAGCAGGTAGTCTGGCTCATCATGCTTTGTTGCCTGGTGAAGTGACTCAAAGCTTCATTCCTGAAGGATCTGGGTCATCAGCTGTCCTGCCTGTATTTGGTCACGGTAGTTTTTCAACTTTTATCACCCAACTTGGAAATACTAACGGGTGCCCCAGGGGATGCCCTACATTCCAGACACACTCCACTTACCCATAGTATGTAGTAGCAACCCAGTTTCTCCTTGGCATTCAGGATCAGTCACCCTAGCCAGCACAGTAACTCCCTTCCTTATAAGTCCACTCAGGGATATGAGGAGTCCAAGGAGGCCAGGAGGCAGTCTTGACTTCCCTCTAATTGGCTGTTATTGTGCCCCTTCAAGGGAGCACTTCTCCCCTGGGGTCTAAGTTTTCTGGGTAAAGAAAGGTTAGGCTGGGTACAGTAGCTCACGCCTATAATCCCAGCCAATACAGGTGGACCACTTGAGTCCAGGAGTTGAAGACCAGCGTGGTCATTATGGCGAAACCCGATCTCTACTAAAAAACACAAAAATTAGCAAGTGGTGGTTGCCTGTAATACCAGCAACTCGGAAAGCTGAAGCAGGAGAATCACTTGAACCCAAGTGGCGGAGGTTGTGGTGAGACAAGATTGTGCCACTGCACTCCAGTCTGGGTGACAGAAAAAAAAAGGAAAGAAAGGTTAAGTTCACAGGGGAAGGATGCAAAAATTTTGCTCTCAGATCATTGGGGTAAGAGAAAGAAGAGTTCATTCCCCAACCTATGAAACCTGGCTATGGCGAATCCATCACTGATTATTCCAGTCCCACAAAGTGCTACCACCCAGCCAGGGCCATAAAGTCTCCGAAAGGCTTATTCCAGAATCCTGTCGGGCCACCTGCTTTGGGCTGATGGAGGACATTGAAAGGCCAGTGAATTTAATGGGCATGAGCTAATTGCTGACCTTCATTTGCTGACACATGAGTCCCTTGGTCAGAAGCAATGTTCCTGGAACACTGATGGTAAAGAGGACCCTCTGAGATATGTGGTGGTTCTGGAAGCAGCATTTCAGGCAGAGAAAACAGGTCTATAACTATCTAAAGTAAGTGTCTGTTCCCATGAGAACAAAGCACTGCTCCTTCTACGATAAAAATAATTCAATGTAATCACCCTACCGCTAGGCTGATCCCAGGGGGAATGGTGCCAGATTGAGGACTCAGAGTGGGTCACTTCCATTAGCAGGTAGAGGAGTGAGCAGTTATAGTAGGCAGAGCAGCCTTGAGGAGTGAAAGTCCATGTGTCTAAGCCCATGCAAAACCTCCATCCCTGCCATCAAATACAGTTGATGAAATATAGATCTACAAGTGGCAGAGGAGGCACCAAGAGACTCCTGGGTTACATCTCATTATTCTCGAGCACAAGCACAAAACAGGAAGTATGGAGCAGGGCCAGCAGGAATCAGGGAGACTCGGGACTTTAGAGAACAGGCTGAAGTGCCCAGAGTTTATGATTTCCCACGGGTGGGTCAGAAGAGTTAAGATAATATCAACTTCTTCCTCTGTATTCTGGAAGCATCTCAAATGAACATAGAATCCATAAGGAATTAGTTGTATGATCTGACACCCTGCTCAGCAGACGTGCCCCAGGGGAGAGACCTTGCCCCATCCCCACTCACTGGTGGCAGGATTTTGAGGGGAACCCAGAAAGATGCTGGTGCATCAAAGCTTATGGACCTCCCCTGTGGCCCATGTCCTTTGTGACATTCATAGACCATTGGTAGCTCCTTTATAATGGACCTCCCAGAATACCAAAGCAAAGCAAAGAGTTCTATACCTTCCTCACTTCCATGTTACCCAATCTTTTAACTTTAAATGCCTCAGAGAAAAGACTTTTCCTTTGTTTTACATGTCACCCTCCACTTCTGACATGGCACCCAATTAGCATGACTTGGTAGCACAAAATAGGGCAATGCTAAATGAGGACCCTCCCGTCCCTGCCCCCAGCCCTCATCTCCCTTTTTTCTGCCTTCTCGCCATTCCAGGAGACTTTAGTTACCACAGCCCTGGAATTGCTAGCATACATCACCCTGGACCCCTGGAAGCTCACAGGAAGCACAACCCCCCTGACATCAAGCAAATGGTTGTTAGTTCATAGAAACAACTCTTCTAAAGGTTGAGGAGCTGACATCATAGTCCAGGCTCTGACCCTTGCCGGTGGTGAAACCTCACCTTAACCCCTCTGCTTCCCACGCTGTTAAATGAAGTTGGGAACAGCTCACTGTGTGGGACTGCTGTGGGGATTGGATGATATTTGTGGAAGGGCTCTGTAAGGGGTAAAGCGGTATCACCTTATAAGGTAATGTCATCATTTTTAAGGCGGGGCAAGTGACAGTCATATGCCCAAGTTAGAGCAAAGTCGGGAGAGGGTTGCACTGGCATGGAAAAGGGTAAATAGCCCACCTCCCCCAGCCTCTCTGGGGGTTCAACTCCACAGTTATTAGAGTTTTAACTTCGAGTAAAATAATGTTTGTCCTAAGAGTAACTCCTCACTTCTTCAGAGTTAGTATGTCCAAGGTGTTTTTATTCTTAAAAAGGGGAAAATATGTTTTATGCCCTGAGGTCTAAGTATAATCACAAAATACCTTTATTCTTCCAATGTGACCAGGAGCCACCTGTCTCAGAAGAACCTGGAGTGTTGTTCAAATGCAATTCTCAGGCCCTATCCTTGAATATCACTTAATTTTTCTGAGCCTCAGTTTTTGAGTTTGAAAAACAAGCTTGATAGTAACTCTTGCCTTAAACCTTGGTAAAAGAGTTTCAATATAAGAAAATGAATGAATGAAAAGATGAATGGCTTACAGGGGAGGGATAGAATATGTATCCAGACAAGATGACTCCTACTATCCCATCCCAATCAGGCCTCCATTATCCCAGGTCCCCAAAGATGTCTTAAGTCTCAAACAAATGACAGAGTGGCCCCATTCCTATCCATGATGCATCCTGGCCAAGTGCACAGTAAGTGGACCCCTTGGCCAGGCATTTTGCCAATGCTGGAACTGTTAGGAAATAAGAATGTGTGTATTTATTGAGGAAAATAAAAATGTTCATGCGACACTGCACAGAGATGATTTACGACATTTTATGAATGTGTCACCAAAAGACCCACTCAGTCACTGCCAGTGCTAGGTCTGCAAACACCTGGGGGCTCAGGCAATAAAGCTCCCTAATGGAGTCAGTGGGCAGGACGTGCTTGTGGAGGGGAGTATAAGCCCTGTGGGGCAGGTGCCTGTACCCGTGAGGTGTGTGGAGCCAAGTACACTTAAAGCGTAAGTGTGTATATGGGTGAAGTAAATGTGCACATACGAGTGGTGTGCAAGAGAGTATGCACATGTGTGGGCACGATGAGAGTGCACAGCATGGGTCACTCCTGGTGTGACTAGGAAGAGAGGCTGAGCCACAGTGCAGAAGTGGACTCATTACTCATGCTCCCTTCAAAGGACAGCAGAGTTCTCACTGTTCACAGGAAGGAGTTAGTCATTACCCACTGCTAAGACCAAAAGACTGGGGGGCATCAAGAAAAGCAGATTCTCAACTGTCTCTAGCTAAGCATGCAAGAATGGATAGAGTCTGGCCAATGGGAGGAACAGTAGGGTCCCAACTTGCTCACCTCCTCTGCTGGGCCTGATCTTCCCATTGACCTTACAGCCTATTTGTTCCAGGTCTCTGAAGCTTCTCTGAGTTCTGTGAACCAGGTTTATGCCTTACCGCTCTCCTGGGAGCATTGTCGTGTGCTCTCCAGTTGCCAGGCTGGTGCAAACCACAGAATGAACCAGCTCACCTGCCAAGCCCCTTGGAGCCTAGGCCAGTTCACTGTTTTCTGAGGGTTAGCCTCTATGGGAGAAAGTTCCAGAAAGTGCATAGAAGGTATGTTATTAAAAGAAAAGGGAGGAGGAAGAGAAAAGGAGGAAGGAAAAGCAGGAGGAGAAGGAAAAGGAAAGCAAGAAAGAAGTGCTTTTAGGGCGAGTTCCTGAATCACTCAGAGTCCATCTTCATAAAAATAGCCTTAAGACCCTTTGTAGGCCATGCAAGAAGGAGGGTTGCCTACTTCCTCCCTCCCTTTCATTCCTCCGCAACAAGGAGAGAATCCTAAGTTTTGCAAGATTCCTTTGGTTGCCTGGGGCACGCCATCATCACATGCATCTTCTCAGGCACGTGAAGGAGGTCACTTCCCTACAAGACAGGGAGGAACCCGGAGCCAAGTGTGGCTTGTGCAATGAAACTAGCCCTTTTGATGTATCTCTTTTGGTGAGCAGGATGATTGTTCCTGCTTGGAGTCTGAGTTAGGGGCAGGATTCTATGAATGCCTACCCTGTGCCACATCCTCAACTGGGCGCTGTCCCATAGGCCATTTAGTCCCCACCTTAACCTAAAAGAGGAAATTAGTATAACCACGGCATACATGGCTAAGATTTTGAGGATCCAAGAGGCTGTGATATTGGATCAAAGACATGAAGGTGGCAAAGGGCAGAGCTCTCTTCCAGGTGGAACCAGAGACCCATTCCTCTTGTGCTCCCAGCACCAATTGCTTTCCTGTCTCAGAGCCTTTAAAACACTGCACTGTTTGTCTCTCTCTTCATTTTCCTGAGTGCTCTTGCAGGTCAAGAACTAGTTCTGAATCCCTCATCCCAGAGGTCGCACAGGCTGGCATGGGAGAGGACGTACCTATGAAATGGCTTGCAAAGGGAAGTAGGAAAAATGGAAGTGTCCAGGAAGATGCATTTCTACCCAGCATCACCGCTCCCAACATTAGGAGCTAGTTAAAGCTCCCTGATGGCCAGGAGTAAGAGCCAACATCTCTGCAACCTAAGCCTTCAGTATCTGACATCCCCACCATCTACCCTCACTCTTGCCCCAGAGCATCTCCAGGTGGGCAGGGAGTATGATTGCCAAAGGGAGCCATTTCAGGACTCAGACCCCCAACCTTTGCCAGAGAGAGTCCCTGTCCTAGTAAAATATGAATGTCGCTTTTTCATTCAGCCTCGGTTAGCTGTTCTATGAGCCAGACAGGGTAGGGATCTGTTCATAGCTATACCTGCCCCCAGGGACTAGTGACAGTGGACTCATGATATAAGGACCCAGTGACCCGTGGTGCCTGCCAGTGGCCCACAAAATTGTATTGCTGAGCTGACTTCCTCCAAGTTTTTGGAGGGGTTGGGTGGAACCAGAGCTGGACCTGGTTCCACTGCAGAGTGTTCACGTCACTAAACAACCAGGAGAAGGAAATCTAATGGCTGGATTGTAGTTATCGATGTTATACCTCTGACCTTTTCTCAAAACCTTTGCAAACCATTGCTCAGATTTACAAAACTGGGAACTCCCAGTGGAAGGTCTTGAGTGTGAGCAAGGATAAAGTTATGAACTCTGAGAACTGCAGTGTGCCAGAACAGTGCTTCCCAAGCTTTCATGGGCAGATAAAACACCTGGGGCTCTTGCTAAAAGGCAGACTCTGATTTGATGGGTCTGAGGTGAGGCCTCATGATACATTTCTAAGCAACTTTTGGGTGATGCTGCTGGTCTGTGGATTACTCCTAGAACAGTAAGGGGCTGGAGCTGGAGATGGCTCATGCTGGCTAAGTCTAACATTCTACTTACTTCCTTGCCTCAACACACAGAAGGAGCCCAGTGCCTGCTGGGAATATCCAAACTCCCTACCTTGCAGGATTCATTCCCAGCCAAAACCCCACTTCACCTTCCTTCCACCCACTCTCCCCAGCTGTGCTCTAAACACAACAAATGGCCAGCTGTATCCCAGGCTAGTCAAGCTCTATTCCACTCACCTGACCTTACCACTGCTGGTTCCTCTGCCTAAAATGCCCTTCTTTGAGGCTTTGGAAATTCCTACTCATCCTCCCTCACTTTCCCCAATACCTGTTCTACTTCTGCTGCTTGCCGCTTGTATACAAATTACTTCCCTCTCTAAGCCTCCGTTTCCTCATCTGTAAATTAGAGATAGTAATAATGTTCACTCCAAAAGGAGTTTTCTAAATATTGAAGGAGATGATAGACATAAAATGCTTAACAAAATGCCTGAGACATACTAGGTAATTAAAATAATAAATCAATGTCACTTCCCTCTGTGAAATCTTTCTGAAATTTTTCCATTTACCTGATTTTCATCGTTCTCACAATATTGGACTTTTACTTCTAGGGTGGCCCTTATCACTGAACTTTGCAATGACCTGTTCTTTCTGTCATGTCTAAGAAAGTCATAAGCACCTACAGGTCAGGATCATGTTTTACCCACATCGGCTTTCTCGGGATCTAGCCCAGAGAATGAACACTCAGCAACTGGAGGCCAGGACAGCCACAGCCAGTGGCATTAAGGGGTGCTCTGTCTCTGATGGTGGCATGGAGCAGTACAGTTAACTGGAAGATTCAGGAAAGCAGTAGCTCTATTTAAATGAGATTTCCGGATAAATGATCATTTCATATCCAGGTAAAACATTACTCTTTATTTTTAAATGATTTATCAAGATTTTCTTAAGTGGATTCCATACCTAAACAGAACACAGTGGTCTTTGTATAACCTTTCCAAAATTATTTGGGGACATCTAAAAGGCATTAATCTTTGCCCCCAGAGACAGGCTGACTGCATACTTGGTTTTTCTGGGACCATTGTTTTGCACTCATTGGCCAGTCCTACTATTCCTAGCATCCCATTTCATTCTTTTAATGTCTCCTAGTTTGGACAGGAAATTATCATGGTCACCCTAATCAGTGATAGATTATGCTGGATCAAAGTAATGGTTCAAGGGACCCCTGAGATGGTTATGAATATTTGCTATGGGGTTTTTTAAATATAGCACTTCCCATTGAAAGAAGGAGTCTCTGTCCCTTCCCTGGAATCTAGGCAGGTTTATGACACTTTGACCAATAGCATATAGCAAAAGTGGTCTCCTGCAAGCTTCCAGGCCAAGATCTTGAGAAACTGGCAAATTCCACCTCTTGTGCCTTAGGATGCTCATAATTAAAGCTTAGCCACCATGCTGTGAGGAAGCCCAAGACATGCTGGTGGAGAGCCTCCTACGAAGGGGACCAAGAGCCAGAACTCTGATGCCAGCCTTGTGAATGGGTCATCCTGGGAGTTCATCTTCAGCCTCACTTGAGCTGCTTCAGCTGATGCTGTGTGGAGCGTTGTGTGTCACTTCCAAACCCTGTTGAAATTGCTGATTTGGGAGCAAAGTAAATGATCGTTGTTTTCCATTATTATGGTAAGGGTATCTTTATGTCACAACAGATACTCAGTTACCCGAAAAGAAAATGCTGCTGGAACATTCAGTATTTGGACTGGTAGACACATGATATAGAGTTGGGAGAGTTCCTGGAACAAATGTCAGCTACCATTAGCATAAGTATTATTATTGATATATATATGCAACTTTCTTTAGGCAGAAAAGTTTTGCTAGGGATTTCACCAGCTTGGTGACCACAGGGTTTACCAAAACGTGTTCACCGTTCACCCGGAGATAATTTGCAGCAAACCTAGTAGCAAGATGAGTCACTCTGAGATGGTGACATGAAGGATTTTCACAAATTGCTCTGTCATCTTCCTCCTATACAATTATGACCATGTAAGTCATTTTACCTCTTGAATCAACAATCAAGGTAATTTGTCTATATGGAGAACATACACATCACAACCCTTTTTGGGGAAATTGCTATTTTGGACCCAGAGCTCAGATATATTCTCACGTGTCAATCACATCTTTCAGATGAGAGCCCCTTAAACAGGAAGTTGGGAAGAGTTCAGCTTTAGGGCAAAAAAGGGAAGTGAATAAGGAGGGAGCGAGAGATGGGAGGGGAGGGGCAATGAGGGGAAGAGTCCAGAGGAAACATGCCCCTTACAAATTCCCCCTCTCATGGATGTCCCAATCATTCATTTGTTCATTTAGCAATATGTCTCGCCTGCCAACCATGTACCAGGCCCTGGGCTGGGAGTGGGGCAACTAGCAGTGATCAAGACACACTTGATCCCTGCCCTCACAGATGGGGCCTACAGCCAGTGAGGGGAAGAGGCCATTAAGTAAGATGTGGCAGTAATAGTATGTGTGTTATGAAAAGGGAAGTGAAGGGTGGGGAACCACTAGAGGAGGGGGTGAAGGGACTGGCCAAACTGGGGGTCAGAAAAGGACTCCCTAAGGAAATGACATAGAAGCCAAGACCAGAAGTATGAGTGGGGATTAGTCATCCTTTCCTGCCTTCCTCCTCTTCTTGATTTCACCTCTGTGCTTAGAGAAATGAGTCCTCTGACATTCATTTGTACACACAATCCTTCCTCCTCTCATCTGCTGCAAGGAGCTTTACCTTGCCTGCACTGCCTTTAAAGAAATCTCTCCTCACTAAACCTTTGCCTGAAACTTCAAAGCTCTTAGGGTAAAAACCAAAGGACTTAACATGGCTTACTAACTCTGTCTCTCATTGGTAACTAGGCTTCAACCACCCTGCACTTTCTTCCTGCCACAGGCCCTTTGTATATCCTGTTCCCTCTACCTAGAACAATCTCCCTTCCTCTGTTTATCTAGTTAATTTCTACTTATCCTTCAGATCTCAGATCACTTATTTCCTCGGGAAATCCTCCATGAGCAACCTCAGCTCATTAAAGGCTCCTATTATTAAGCTTTCAAAGCCCATGGACCCTTCATTCTTAGCAGTCATGATAGGTGCAATTTCTATGGTTTATATGATGATTTGACCAATGCCTATCTCCCCAGGAGAACCACAGTCCCCAAAGGAACATGGACTTGTCTACCTTGTTTACTGCTTCCTTCCAGCACCAGGGTTCAGCATGAATAAACAACCTAATTTAATGTTGGATGCAAAGTGCTGATGCTAGAGCATTACAACTTCCAAACCCTTGGGAATTAAAAAAAAAAAAAAAAATCTACCCAGTGAGCTCATACATATTCTCTGAATCAAGTTCATAATAGCAGTTGTGACACGGTGGGGGGACGGGGGGCAGAAAATCACATGGAGCCAGGGGAGCTAAATTAGAATCTCATGTCTGATTGCCTTTTGGGTCTAAGTTTCCTCATCTATAAAAAAGGTGAAATAACAGCATCCTCCCCAACAACTGCTGAGACTTGCTGTGCATGATGAAACCACATCAAGGATGTATACTTATGAGTTGATTATGGCCCAGCATCCATTGGAGAATCAAGAAAGACCATCAGTACATCAGACCCCACTAGTGTGTGCAGACACTGCATGGGACCGAAAGCATGAGCTCTTGGACTCCCCAAGAAGGGCGTCTGGACCAGCCTGTGCCACCATGGGCCCTGCAGTATTGATCACCAGTCTTGAAGAGGCAACATTTGCCTTTCTTCCCCTTTCAAATAATTAAAGTATAATATTTTATGGCCTGATAAAATTTACTGAGACCCTTGGCATGTAATTATAGTGCTTCTTTAAAGGAGACCCCATAAAAGATGCATGATTAGAAAGTTAAGGATCTGGATAGAATTGCAACGATGTGACAAATAATTTACAAGTGATAAACTGTCTGAAGGCGAAGAAATTCCAATAACCTCTGATGAAGGCTAACAATTAAAATAATAAATTCCCCAAGAGCAAGGGTAAACCTTTTTTCTTGGTCAAAGGCTTAGACTCCATGGGCCCAGGCACAAGAACAAACCTTCTTGTCAAAGTCAAGTCCTGGTTTCTCAGGGCATTTGTTCTTTTTTTTTTTAATGTATCTATTTTGTACTTAGGCACTTACATATTTAACTTTTTTCATAATTTAGTTATCTACCAATTTTCATTTTTTATTTATAGCCATTCTTTAACTCCATCATTCTATGCATTCTTCCTTCCATTCATCTCTCCACCTGTCCCATCTATCCTTCTATTTATTTATTCATTTATCTTTCTATTCATCTATTTTCATCTGTTCACTTAACCCTTTATTAATTTACTAATTTATTTGTCTATCCATTTACTTCCATTTTTCCTTCTCTATTTATTTATCCATCCATTCCCATCTATGTGCATTGCTCACTTGTGCTAAGCAGATTCTTAACTGTATTCTAAGGCAGCGCCACCCAGTAGAACTATAATGTGAGCCACAGATGTAATTTTACATTTTCTAGTAGCCATATTTTAAAAAATAAAAAAGAAATAAGTAAAATAAATTTAAATAATGTTATTATTTAATAATTATTTTATTATAAAAGTATTGTGGCATAGTATTTATTTTCATATAAAATATAAGTACTATAAATATTTAATAATTTTTTCACTCATTTTATTTAACTCAACATATCCAAAATCTTATCATTTCAACATGCAATCAATATAAAAAAACACTGAGTTATTTTGCATGTATTTTGTCCTCAGTCTTGAAACCCACTGTTTATTTTGAAGCTGCAGCTCAGCTCAATCCAGACCAGCCATATATGAAGCACTCAATAGCAACATGTGGCTCATGGCTGCCATGCTGGATAGCGCAGATCTAGGACTTCACAGATAATCAGACATAGCCTTTGCCCTTGGATAGTTTACACTGGGGTAAGGATGGAGAGCGTATTAGCTCATTTAATCTTCATTTAAAGTATGAGCCCGTGATACTCCCACTTTACACTAGAGCAAGCCAAAGCTCAGAGAGAAGTGGTAAGTTTCAGAATCAAATAAATTGAGCTCCTTAAACTACTGTGGCAAACACCCGGGCAGAGCATATGCTGTGCAGCTATGACCAAATGAAGGGAGTCATCTCACCTTCCCAAGGGCTGGCAAGGGCCAGGCATCAGGCAGGACACCACCACTGGGAAGAAACAACCACATCAGCTTGGAAGTAGGCCTTTCCAGGCAAAGCAGACAAGCAGAAAGAAGGGAGAAGGAACTGATACTCCTCAAACACCTGTTATGCCCAAACCCATCCCTGAGTTCTCCAAATATTTCTGTACAGAGACTCGGGGTGTAAAATAATATATTTGAAAGAATATTTAAAAAAAAACACACATAGATTATAACTAGCCCTTTGCATCAAAAATTATAGTGTCCTATTCTTTCATAACTAAGAGAGCTAGGATTCTATAGCCAATTAACTACAAGGCACCCAAGCCTGAAGAGGACGATGATGGTGATGACGACGTTGATACTAATGGTAACAGCAGTAACAAGAGCTCACATGACTGAGCATTTTCTGCCACCTTCCAAGCACCTTACCTGCATATGTCCATCAACATGTACAACAATATAGGTTGTACGTGTCGAAGTTTCCTACATTTTTGTAGGAAATAAGCCCCCTAAACTACCATTCCTTCTTTAAAACTCTGAAGAGAAATCTGCATTGTATTTCTCATCTATAAAAATAGGTATCCTCCAGCCAGGCTCCTGTAGCAGATTTAGATTTCTTTTAAGCTCAAGATTTATTGGGGGGTTTCTTTTAAAAAAAAAATTGAACAAAGCCTGCTAGTGACTTTTTTTGAATTATCCACATAAAAATAAAAAGCCATAGTTTCAGCCTTGCAAAAAAAAAAAAAGTGTTCATTGATACACTTATTTTAGAGATTAGGAAACTGAGGCACTTTCCCAAAGCCACCAACCTACTGAGTGAGTGTTACTTACATAGACCCCCATAATGAGCACTGAACTGGAAACCAGCTCAGTCAGATAGGATAGAGGCTGCAGGATGGCCACAGAGGGTGTGAAGTGAGTACCCCTGGATCATTGTTTCTAGGAAGTGCATAGTCTCATGAGGAAGAAAAACCTATGGACAAAAATGATCCTAAAGAGTTCCAGGTGCTCTATTTACAATAGCAAAGACTTGAAACCAACCCAGATGACCATCAGTGATAGACTGGACAAAAAAAATGTGGCACATACACACCATGGAATACTATGCAGCCATAAAAAAGAATGAATGCATGTCCTTTGCAGGGGCATGGATAAAGCTGGAAACCATCATCCTCAGCAAACTAACACAGGAACAGAAAACCAAACCCACATGTTCTCATTCACAGTGGGAGTTGAACAATGAGAACACAGGGACACAGTGAGGGGAACATCACACACCAGGGCCTGTTGGGAGATGGGAGGCAAGGGGAGGGAAAGCATTAAGACAAATACCTAATGCATTCCGGGTTTAAAACCTAGATGGCGGGTTGATAGGTGCAGCAAACCACCATGGCACGTGTATACGTATGTAACAAACCCACACGTTCTGCATATGTATCACAGAACTTAAAGTAAAATAAAAATAAAAAAGAGTTTTAGGTGCTGAGCCAGACATCCATACACAGTAGAGCTCACATGTGGGGTGAGCTGTCACTTCTCTTTAGGGATGAGAGAGGTGGTCAGGAAGGTTTCACAAAAGAAATGACGCTTAAGCATCATAAAGTTTTCTCTGATTCTCCCAACAGGAAGTAATCCTTTTCCCTTCTACAAATAAGCCACTTTGTTCAGGTCCTTGGAGCCTGGAGCACAGGCTGGAGCCTGGGCCCCATTGGGCCAGTTTTGGCCCCCTCCTCCTTCCTCACCCAGCACAGGCTGCTCACTCTGTGATTCCCTGCAGGCACCAGGCAAGCTTTACACTTACTCAACGTCATCATGGATCAACGGAGAAATACAATTACTTGGATTTCTGAGAATGTATATATTTGTTTAGAAACCCCTGTCTTTCTCGGGTACAGACAAAACACTGCCGGCTTACCACCTCTCAGAGACCCATTGTGAGAATGATTTACAGGCTTTAGCTGTCAGTAGCAATATCAATCAAATGCACTTCCCAGCGGCCTCTGCCCAGGAACGGAAGAGGCATCAGGCAAAGGAGCGGAAAGAGGGAGACAGCACTGGAGCCAAAGTCAGGGGGAGACAGAGAGATAAAGGGGAGGGTGGAGAGCGAAAGTGAGAGGCACTAAAAAAACGCAGGGTGGGGTGGGAGGGGTACGAAAAAAGATAAAGCCTGGGAAAAAGGGATTTGGAGTTCGGGAGACTGAAAGAGTCAGCAAGGGGAAGAAAAAAAGGAGACAGAGACAGACAGGGCCAGACTCAAAGTACGTCAATCAGACACCAAGATGTGAATGGAGACAAAATGGTCAACTAAAGAGGGAAAGAGGGAGAGCAAGAGAGCAGGGACAGAGAGAGAGAGAAGAGTGAAAGGAGACAGGGAAGCATGTTTCTAGCACGCTGGACCACACCAGCTCCCGCCTGCCTGCACTCTGCTCAGCTGGCTGTTCCCTCTCCCTGGAAGGCTCTTCCCCCTGCTTCTTGCATAGCTGGCTTTTCCTCCCCTTTCCAGCCTTTGCTGAACTGAGACTTCCTCAAAAAGTTCTCCAGTGGTCACCCCAATGGAGAAAAGGTCTACCTTGCTCATCCCTACCCATTGTTCTGCATCAGAACAGAACACACCATTGATTTCTTCTATAGAACTGATGGAAATACGTTATTTTCTTGGCTGGCTTTTTATTACTCCCTTGGGGCCACCATGGTTCTGGCATATCCCCACGATCTAGAACAGGGTCTGACATAGAGCAGGTGGGTGCTTCATAACTGAAGAACAGATGAATGAATGAACAAATGAACAACTGTAAAGGCAAAATCTTTATTGAGCCAAAGCACTCCTCTTTGGCTACTGAATATCAGGGTGTGACAATGTGTTCTCATCTCAAAAGCTTGTAAGAATTTGGGTGGTTATCCAGGTTGTAATAGCATGATTTGGTGACAGAGTTGGGTGTTGACTGGCAGTGCATGCCTGTTCTCAGCAGCTGGGCAAAGGTGGAGTAATCTGTGATGGAAGCATAGGACAGAAGCCTGCATCTGTGGAGGGGGCTAAAGAGGATTCTGGGGAGACGGTGGGTGGCTGGAGAGCTGGGAATTTTCTCCCTGAGAGGGCCCCTCGGCAGTTCCTTTCAGAGAGGAATTGTTCCATCCATGATACTGCTTTGACTAAAGATGAAAATGATCCTGTAGGCCAAAGTGCATGATTCCCACATTTCTTGGACAGCTAAATGTCCTAACTTAACGAGCAGGGTTACCATCAGCCTCATTAGGCCTAAGGTGGCTTCCCCACCATGCAAGCTCTTTGTTTCTATGAAAAGAGCTCTTAGTAGCCATTAAACAAGATCAGCCCCTACTGATCAATGCTGAAGAGCATTCATGGGGAACCTTCCAGTCAAGATCAGAGTGCACTGGCCTCCCAAAAATCCCTGGTAAAGGCCATTTGGCTTTCTGAAGCCAGACAAAAGGCAATTATATGCATTTCTATCTTAGGAAACTATATTTGAGGAATCACTGGTGAGGCCTGACTGCAGGAGATGCAGAGTCTGGACAGCCCTGTGAAAAGGACACTGGCCATGAAATCCTAAAGTCAGGGGACCTCTTCAGGTCACTTACAGGGTGACTCAGTCCAAATAGCATTGGAGGCAATCCACAGCCTGCCACCCACCTCAACCCTTTCATTTCACCTCTGACCCTTCTGCTCTTGCCCATATTTGTTCTTGCCCAAATTTAACATAGTTGCATTCATAAATTCCAGTTAATATTCTGCTCTCCAGGTATTGTATAATAAATATATTATATGTTTCCATGAGACCTTTGTCATCAACACTGCTGATGATTACATTGGTGCGACATGATTTAATTTACCACACCCTTGTAAATGGGCCTTTGAGAATTACCTAGGGTTTTGCTATTCTAGATACTGATGTAATAATCTTTTGCTTATAGCTAGTCTTTTCTTCAAGATCATTTTCTCACTTTGAATATCAGGGTGTGACAATGTGTTCTCATCCCAGAAGCTTGCAAGAATTTGGATGGTCACAAGCAATGCTTGCATGATTTTCAATCCAACCTCACCAGCATTGGGCACTAATAACATTTTTTTTCTTAAATGATTCATATAAATCATTATAATCTCCTGGGTTAGAACTAAGAATTAACTTCATTTTTGAAAATGTTTGTTTAATTTTTATATAACTTTATACTTGAATTTTTGTTTACAGATTTGTTCAGCCTATTCCATTCCTATCTGCATTTGTAGATTTGGGTGTAAGTCACCATCCATGGCCACCTCTGAAGAACAAAGAATGATATATTCAGGGGATGGACTTATAAATTGTGGGCAGCACTCAAAGCTTGCAATGGAGTAGGGCAGCCTCATTAACAAGAGCAGCCACGCTTTCCCCAGTACACTGCAGATGCACCACGGGAATAGGCCAGAGGGTCCGAATATTTATGCACTCTGTGCCTCAGGCACTGTGCTGAGCACTTTACATACATATTTCACTTAATCTTTACAAGGTCATTGAGATGTAGACATTAGAATTTCCATTTTACAGATGAAACTAAAATAAGTAATTGTCCCAACATCGCCCAGCCTAGTAAGGATTCAAATCCAGATCTGTGGATCCATAAAGCTATGATGTAACCACTGCATTCACTTCTGAATAAAAAACATAACCACGGGGGTTACAAAATAATTGATAAACGTGATATAGGTTAAAAAAATAATTGATAAACATGATACAATCTCTACCCTACAGATGCTCACAGTCCCCTGAATAGACAAGTAGGAAGAGCCACAAAGCCACGTGACACATGTCAGGATGGGTCTTTGTGGTCAGGAAGCCTTGAGAACAGAGGTGAGAATCCCTCACTGAGGAGCTGAGGAAGACTTCATGAAGAAGGTCATGTCCCATGGGTCATTGAAGCAGGAATGAGAATTTGCCTCATGGATAAGAGTCAGGCTGAAGAGAGAAAGGAGGGCCGAGAGTCCGGTCTCCCTGAGAATGTGTGGCCACAGGTTGACGGGACTTACAGGTAACTACAGTAGGTAAGTTTTGGAATCGAATAGACCTGGTTTTGAACCCTGCTTCTTCTTTCTAGTGATATGACTAGATAATCATTTTAGTCTCAGAGCCTCAGTTTGCCCATTTGCAAAACAGGGATGATTGTTTCACCAGTTGCTGAGGAGACTGAGGAGCACATGGCAGTGATGTGCTCAGGCTGGTGCCTGCAGAGAGGCAGTATCTATGGCTGTGCTGCCATCCTTGAGGACCTCCCACTTTTCTTGTGCCTCGTCTTCTGCTTCTATCAGCAAACCTGAGAGCATATCAAATGAGAAGTGGCCTCCAAGGACACACAGGTAGGAGAGTGTATTTTCTGCCCAAAGGAAGCAACCAGAGTGCAATGAAAATTATCTGGTCTTGGATTTAGCTACACTCGGTTTTTTACCTTATTTATACCACTTATTAGCTTGGACCTGAGAATGTGGATGAGTTACTTACCTCCATCGAGGCTCAGTTTTATCATCTGTAAAATGGGGCCAGCCAGCTCTGTCTCATAGGTAATAGACGCATGAGCACAGTGTCCTGGATATAATATACATCAGTGTGCAATGGAAGCTCCTCAAAACCCCACCTGCTTGTAATCACCACACATGGGCTCCGACTGCAATAGCCTATAACAGATGTCCATGATTATATTAATCTACAGCCCCCATCTGGGGACATCCCAAGGGCCCCTGGGGCCCTTCGGCCTTCAGGGTGCCCAGCCTGGCAGGGGCCTATGAGCAGTTGCTGTGCCTCTGCCCCGGAGACCAACTTCTCCACATCCTCCCCCAGCTATTGCGGGAAGAGGCATGACTCATTCGAGAGAAGAGAGTTGGCACCCTCTCCCCCAGCCGCATGGGGCCAGCCAGCAGGCCTGTGGTTAAAGGACCTGCCTGGATTGCAAAACAAGCCAGTTTGCTGTATTCTGGGGTCACGTGATGTAGTCGGGCCTGTGGATGGCCTTTTCTTTCCTCGCCCACTGACTCACTGCACGCTTGCTTGCAATCACATGGACTCCCTGGGCCTCTGCTCCCCCAAGTGTTCTCAGCTGCTGAGCTCATTTGGAGAAGAACTAAATTAGAAGGACTACTTCCTTTTTTCCTTTTTTTATTGCACCATGAATATATAAACATATTCTCATTATGAAAAAAATGTAAAGACTATCAAATATAGAAATATAGAAATGGGAAACCACCCCTCAGGCCCTACCACACGGCCTCTGCAGTTGTAAATATGGTTAATAGTTTCCTGAGTGTCTTCAAGGGCTCTCACTTGTTTTTAAATTAACGTTAGTTTACATAAGAAATATATAAGTGCATTCCTCCTTTTAGAAATATTAGAATATTACTAAGAAGGAAGGAGTCCTCCTTGACTCTGTCACCTCCAATCCCATCCAGACAACCACTACTATCAGTTAAGTATTTCTCCTTCGATCTCTGTTCTTTATGTGGTGTCTACAGGTTAAATAGACTCATAAGAAAGGCTATCTGTGGGGGACATTTCCATACTTATCTTCCAACTATATGTATGTTTCTATAACTTGTTTTTTCACCCATCAGAATGTCTCAGAGATTTTCCACATTGTTACATAGAAGGTCCACAATTTCTTTTAATGGCTGCTTAGTATTTAACACAATAAATGTGCCATGATTTTTAATTGCTGTTAAGTAGTGACTTTAAAATTGTCTCCATCCTTTTCTCTATTTATAAACAACACTACGATGAATACCTTCCTATAATCCTTCTTTGCCCACATGCAGGTATTTTTTGAAAGTTGATGCCAAGGAGTAGAATCTCTAAATCACAGCTGCACATGTTTAGGTTCGATAGATATCACTGCATGGCCATCCCAAGATAACAGTTCCTATTCTCTAAGTATTTACAAATATGCATCCATGTGCACATGGGAATTCACTTTCCAAGTGTTCGTGTTAAAATGGTCAAGAGGAAGACACAGAAATACAAAGAATTTCTTCTCCCCAGGACGGAAAGTACTGTTGAGGGACAGCATAGAGTGAGGAAGTGCCACAGGGCATTTAAACTAGATGAAAAGTACCCACCACTGACTACAAACTCACTGTAGAGATGGAGAAACTGAGGCCTATCAAAAGGAATTGACTTGCTGAGATTCAGCTTCCAGTCCCTTCTTGCCAGACTTACTCTCAGCAGTTACATGGAAACATACCCTCTTGTGTAGGAGCCAGGAGGATAGTTTCCAAATCCAAACATGATTATGCTCCCTCCTCTGCTTAAAATATTTCAGTAACTAATTGTGCTCCAACTTCAAGACACCACCCGGACTTTTACTCTTTGCAAGGGGCACATCTGGAGCTTCAGATCCTGGAGAGCACCAGGATCTCTTCTGCCCCAGAGCCTTTGCATATGTTTTTGGTGCTCTCTGGAATATTTCTTGCTCCTGCCTCACCACACTCACACATCTTGCTAAGTACTACTCATTCTTTTAAGAGGCAGGGGTCTTGCTATGTTTCCCAGGCTGGTCTTAAACTTCTGGCCTTAAGCAATTTTCCTGCCTCAGCCTCCCAGGTAGCTGGGATTAAAGGTGCAAGCTACTGTGCCCAGCCCCTAATCATTTTTGAGATTCCAGATGAAACATTCCCCCCCCGCCCCGCAGAGAAGCTGCCTTGCCGTCCTTGACTATACCAGAGACCTCTCATTATGTCTCTTAGCACCTCATACTTCTCCTTCAGAGCACTGTTCACAGATTCCATTTACATTTATGTGTGGAATACAGCAAATTCTCACTTAGTATCATCATTAGGTCCTCAGAAACTGTGACATTAAGCAAAAGGACATACTGCATGCCATAGGAACTTACCTCTTGTTTATATCACTTAGCCTATGGTGAAATGATTTTGTTATATAGCACGTTCTTTGACTTAAAGTCACAGTTTCTGAGAACTTAACAAAGTTAAATGAGGACTTAGTGTACTTGAAAAACATGTGACTCACCTTCTGAGTCTACAGGGTCATAGTAGATTTCTTTCTACTGGGTCCCCAGCCTTTAGCCCAGAGTACGTGCTCAGTATTATCTTAATGAATGAATAAATTAAGAAGTAACTTTACTCCTCTTCCCTTACCCCGTTGCCTTTTGGTCTCATGCCTCACATCTCTCCCTGAGGCTTTCCCTTGGTCATCAGAGCTGAGGAGACAGCCTCGGAAAGTGCATACCTTCAGGAAGCAATGGGGCTGTCTGAAAGTCACCGAGGCTTCAGCACCAGCCATGCCTGATTTCAAAGCCCATTCAGCCACTTGGATTCTGACATGTCACTTTTGCTCACTGAAACTCAGTTTCCTCATCTTTTACATGGAGCGGCAGTCCCTGTCTTGCAGGATTGTGTAAGGCACGAACACAGACCCGAGCCCAGTCACTTGCCTATTGTGGGTGTTCAGTGTTGGGGGAAGCCCCAGAGTCCCCTCTTCTCATCATCACCATACTGTTATCTGAAGCAGATTTCCATGTTTATGATACAATGTTAACGTTTCCCATGTCTTCAGATCTTTGCCTTGAATCCAGGAAGAGAGTTCAGCTCTAGCATCTGATGGAACAAACCAATCACCACCAGATGCAGGTGCTAAGGGCCGACATGGGATGAAGAATGGTCCCAGAATCCCCCATAAGTCTCTGAGACCTGGAGCCATTCAGCTAATGAAGAGGAAGAAAGTTGGCTACCTTGAACACATATAAGCTTTCTCCTTTCAGAGAGGACAACCCTGTTTTTCCCTGAGAATACCCGCAGCCTTTGTATGGAGAAGAGAGATCTTTGCAGATCCCTGGAAGAAATGTTGGTCATAAGGGGATTTGGAGGGGTATTGGCTGAGCTCCGGCTTCAGGGATCAGTAAGGGAGGCTGGGGGGATGTTCTGCAGCCTTTGCAAGGGGCACATCTGGAGCTTCAGAGCTGGGACCATGGTCAAGAAGTCAGGAACACCTCAGAACTTCACACACTGCTCCTTTTGTTTCTTTCTTACCCATAGATGTAGACCTAAGCCTTAAATCAGCATTGTATCTGGACTTCATCATTTGTCAAGTATTCACTAATGCCAGGTCCCTGATAGGTACTAGAGACTCCCTGATGGGCAAGGCAGACATGGCTTCTGCTCTCCCAGAGCTGCCAGGCCAGTAGCTTGGACTTAGCAGCAGCAAGGAAAGGGAGCTGGAGGGCTGGTGGCTGCTTTGCCACCTCTGGGGTATGGGAGGCCTTCCCAACAAAGAGGTGATAAAGGATATTCCAGGGGAGCCAGAAGGAACCTGCAGTCTGACCTTGACAAACAAGCAGCCAGCCTGCCGTGGGTCAGGAGATGTCTGCTCTCTAGCCCTTGATGGGGATCCCAGCAGCTCTCACTCTCTCACCCTTCTCCAGTTAAGGGAGCAAAAGCAGTTACTCTCCTGAAGTCAAAAGTTGTGATTAATTAATTACCATACAATAGGCCTGTTCTGATTTTATTTTATTTTATTTAGATATCCAGCTGGAGTCCAGTGGCATGTACTAGACTGCTCACTGAAGCCTTGACCTTCCAGGCTTAGATATCCTCCCACCTCAGCCTCCCATGTAGCTGGGACTACAGGCACCCACCACCCCACCCAACCAATTTTTCGTTTTTGTAGAGATGGGTTTTCTCCATATTGCCCAGGCTTGTCGCAAACTCCTGGCCTCAAGCAATCCTCTTGCCTCAGCCTCCCAAAGTGCTAGAATTACCGGTGTGAGCCACATGCCCAGTCTTGTTCTGTTTCTTTATTGTGTCCCTAGGAGCTAGCATAGTGACTACCATAAGAAATACTTGGATGAAGGAAAAAAAGAAAGGAGGAAGGGAGGGAAGAGGGAAGGAGGGAGAAAGGAAGGGAGGGAGGAGGAAAAAGAGAGGAGAGAGGAAGGGAGGAAAGAAAGAAGAGAAAGGAAAGGAAGGGAGGAAGAGCAGAGGAGAGAAGCAGGGAGGGAAAAAGGAGGAAGGAAGGGAGAGAGAGAGGGAGGAAGGGGGGGAGGAAGGGAGGGGGAGGGAGGAAGGGAGAGAGGGAGGGAGGAAGGGAGAGAGGGAGGGAGGGAGAGGGGGAGGAAGGGAGGGAGAAAGGAACAGAGTGAGAGAGTCTGTGAGTGTCCTACATTCATTTACTTACTGATTTATTTACCTAACATTCACTGGCCACTTCTCATGTACTAGACTACAGGGGTAACAACAGAACGGAGGTGGTCCCTGCCATCATCCTTGCCTGCAGGGAGAGCACACTGAAAGCAGTATCTTTTTGTGCCTCCGGTAGAACACCAGCCCCACAAAATGCTGAGCCAAATGCTCCACCATCAGGCAAGCTTGAATCTGCCGCACCCCTGCTTCCCCTCTTGGATTGTCACATCAGAATATCAAAGGTTCTGAGAAGCTTTGCAATTAAAAAAAAAAAAGATGCATAATTAACCAGGTCTGTTCCAAACTTTTTCAGCCTGAAACCTGCTTTTTCTCAGATTGGCATCCCAGGATTTTAAAGGAATCAGGCGAGGTCGCCTCCCTCTTGGCCCCGGGTGAGCCTCTCTGCCCTGTTAGGCCAAGTTTCTCCTCACCCAGAGCTTATTCCCGACAGCACGCCCTGTGGATGGGCGCTGCCGCCACAATTTCTGAAGCCTAGGTTTCCTGGCACCTAGGGGACTGCTGCTTTGGCAGTGCTGCAGCAACCCGTACCCGGTGCCGTCTTGCCCCCACATGTGCTGGAGTCATGGAGATACCTCCTGTCGGTCCATCCCTGGGGCTCCAGGACAGGAAGAAGCAGCAGGAGAGGCCACAAGCGGCCAGACTCTGATTGGAACAGCAGGAGGGCTGGAGGCCTGGCCTGACCTGCAGGCCCACAGGATGATGCCAGAACCCCAGGTTTTGGCAGAGCCTGAATTCTGCTTGCCAAGGGAACTTGGAAACTGCCAAACCCCTGTGCAGATGAAGACAAACATCAGCCTCGTGTTTCTGATTCACTTATGCTCAGCTCATCAAACTGCCGTTCAGTGAAAGCTGCTCACATCTCGCAAGTCAAAGGACTTCCTTTGGAATTGTGATTTAGCTTTGTCCAAAGATCTCTTGGCCAAGGTGGAAGGATTCAGGTCATGCCTTTCCCACTTTAGGAAGAACTGTAGCCACTACATATGCTTTGAGAAACATAGTTCACTTTTTCTGAGCCTTGGTTTCCTCAACTATAAACTGGGTGTGGGTGGTACCAACCTGGAAGAATTGCTGTGAAGATTAAATTACTGAATGCATTATTTAAACCCCTAACACTTAATTCTTGCTGCATAAAATGGTACATATTATTAATAATATTATGATTATTATCAGCATCTGCATCACCACCTTTATGTGAGTCAGTGGATCTGCAGTTACAAGTCTTTGAAATGTTGACTGGCCTATTGAGATAGACTGTCATAGCCGTGACCCACAATGACACTCCCATCTCAGAATCCATGCCCTTGTGCAGTCTCCTCCCCCACAGTGACCCTGCACTTGGATGTGTGACTTGCTTTGGCCAATGAGACACCTGCCCTGAGACTGCTTTGCCTGAAGGAAGGTCTTCAACAGAGGCCCAGAAATCCCCAGCCATTTCAGCTGCACCCAGGTCCCAACTGAATAGAACCATATGATGAACCCAGAGGAGACCAGCAGAAAACCTGCCCAGCCTAATAAGTTGTTGTCCTAGGCCACTAAGTTTTGGGGCTGTATTGTACACAGCACAAATAACTGGTATGACTCTTAAATTTTCAGCTGGTCCATCTTCTTACCCATTCATCTCTTCCTTTGCTATTCACACTTTCTTGATTTTTCTTGTTCAACTAGATTCCTTCAATGGGAGAAATGTAGAGCCCAGAGCCTGGGTAGAAGAAATCGTATGTTGGCTGGGTGCAGTGGCTCATGCCTGTAATCCCAGCACTTTGGGAGGCGAGGCAGGCGGATCATGAGGTCAGGAGTTCAAGACCAGCCTGACCAACATGGTGAAACCCCATCTCTACTAAAAATACAAAAATTACCCTGGTGTGGTGGCATGCACCTGTAATGCCAGCTACTCAGGAGGCTGAGGCAGGAGAATCACTTGGACCTGGGAGGCAGAGGTTGCAGTGAGCCAAAATCACACCGTTGCCCTCCAGTCTGGGCAACAGAGAGAGACTCCATCTCAAAAAAAAAAATAAAAAAATTTTAAAAAGAAGAAATCATGTTTATTATCTTAACTTGAATCAGTCACCACCCCAGGCCACCTCAAGTGGACTCATAGATTACAGATGAACCTGCCCCTCAATGTACTTATCACACCCTTCTCAGGACAGTTGGTCACTTAGAGCCCTGTGGCTGCCATTAGAACCAAAATACAAGTGAATTCAGAGTGACTCCAGACACTCCATGAATGCAGACTACTTACTGGGAAGAAACACCAGTCTGAAAGAGGAAAAGTGAAATGCATTTGAAAAAAAAGAAAAAAGAAAACTACAGTTTTATTGCTCCACAACACATACTATAACTCACACTAAACACTGAATTGTTACCACCCAGTCCCTGGGTGGCTCTGATGAGTGAAGTGACTTGGTTTGCAACTGGCATATTAATTGTTCGAATGCAAACAAGTTCCTCTAAAGCATCTGAAGCTGTTCGGTGAAGAGTTGATTCTCTTAAATACTTCAATGTTAATACTGCAAACATTTTCCCTGTGGATTGGAGCAATGACTCAGGGAAATAAATCTCACATCTCTGCCTTCAGCCAGGTCTTCCTCCCAGACTTCAGATCTATAGTAACCACGTGTTTATGGAAAGCAGCTCCTGGAATGGATTTAACAGTGAAAGCTTGCGTGTGCCAATCACTGAGCTAAACGCTGCTCATTTAATTCTCACCACCACTCTATGAGATTGCTAGGCATTGCTTGTCTCCTCACTTTAAGAGAGAAAGGCAACTTAGAGGCATGAAGTGACTTGCTCAAGGTTGTACATTGTTTGACTCTAAGTTCCACACTGTGACTTCCCCAGCCCCACTCTGCGACTTCCCCCAGCCCCACTCTGCAACTTCCCCCAGCCCCACTCTGACTTCCTCCAGCCCCACTCTGCGACTTCCCCCAGCCCCACTCTGCGACTTCCCCCAGCCCCACTCTGCGACTTCCCCCAGCCCCACTCTGCCTCCCCATCTTGCCTCCTGTGTTTCTTTTTTCAGTGCCTATGTCCATCGTAGGTCCATCCATAGGTCCAAGCCACGCGTCTTCCAAAAGACCTCCTGAAGATCTCTCAAACATAGCCACTCTCTGCACCCATTCTGCCATGACTGCCATCCCAGATAATCACAACATCCCCTTACTGGTCTCTCCCCATCCATGCTGTCTTCCTCCAGTTCATTCTCTTCACCACAGCTGGAGTCTGTCTACTCAAGCCTGAGCTCTGGGGCTTAAAATATCACATGGCAGAAGGAACAGAATTTTCAAAAGACAGGCAAGAGGGTAGCTGGGTGAGATACTGGAAAAGTGGGGACGTGTAGGCAGAGACAGAAACCTGAGAATGGAAAGCCAGGTTCAGAAAGGAAGAGGTATCTACAGAGATCACTTTACACATGCGGGAAAAGCACAAGAGAAAGTCAAGGTTAATCATCTCTTCAATCTTTGTTTCTCCTCTGCAATAATTTACCTCTGAGATAGGCCTGACTCTCTAATAAAGAAGTTTTAAGAATGCGAAAAAAAAAAAATCCACATACAAAAACCACGGTGGAAAAAGGCACTGTGGAATCTGGACCCCACAGGCTAGAGGATTCCCACCCAGATTCTTACACATACTCCCTCCTTTAAAAACACCTTTACATCCATGTAAAAGTCCCCAAATACCCTGTGCTGTCTTCCACCTTGAGGCCTTTGCTCAGGGGGTTTCCAGAATCTAGAGTTCTCTTCTTTCTCATGAGTCCCTCTACTAACCAGTTCCTACTTACCTTTCAGACTCCCATTTACACATCAGTTACTTCTAAAAATCTTGCCTGAGTCTCAGGCCCCAGTTAGATGCCCTCAAAAAATATCACCGTTGCTAACTACCCCTCATTAACTGTCATTTGTTAGACTTGTTTCTATTGATGGTGATGCTAATAACTATTGATAAATGAATAAGTGAATGATGCATTTGCCAACGCCAATTTGGCCTTGCCCAATCTGTAAGCCTGGGTAAAAGAGGTGCCATGCCCCAGGCCATGCCATGTCAGAAACAGACAAACCTCTATCTAGGGAAAGATTCTTTGTCTCAAAGTTGAGTAAAAAACTTGTATCTAAAAGGCTGCTTTGGCTTCTGGGGCTCCGCTGTGGAGCATGCTCGGAACACAGCAGTGAAGCGAGACATGAAGATAGTATAGGAAAAGGCAGAAGTGAGGGGAATGAAGTGAGGGGAATGAGGGTTAATCAGGACCACAGCAAGGGAAGCGTCTTCCATTTTCAGTGAGTGTTCAAGGTGGACAGGCTTTGGTCCAAATTTTATGTTCCATTGGGTCATGAGAACTATCTATTTCTTGTTTTGTGGTTTTTTGTTTTTGTTTTTTGAGATGGAGCCTCACTCTGTTGCCCAGGCTGGAGTGCAGTGGCACAATCTTGGCTTACTACAACCTCCGCCTTCCAGGTTCAAGCAATTCTCCTGCCTCAGCCTCCAAGTAGCTGGGATTACAGGTGCCCACCACCATGCCCAGCTCATTTTTTGCATTTTTAATAGAGACGAGGTTTCACCATGTTAGCCAGACTGATCTCAAACTCTTGACCTCAGGTGATCTGCTGGTCTCGGCCTCCCAAAGTACTGGGATTACAGGCATGAGCTACTGTGCCTGGCCAAGGAGTATCCATTGTTGAGGGTAACCAGAGGCCTTCTTTCTATTTTGTGGACATGCTAAGCTCTCTTTCCTGCCTCATGGCCTTTGCACCTGCTTTTTCCTGCACCTGGAATGCCCTCTCCCAGGTCCTTGCAGGGCTGGCGCCTCATCACTCAGATCACATTTCAAACATTTCCCCCTCAGGGAGATGTCTCCTAACCCACCTCTTCATGTTCCCCACCCCTCACCTAGTCATTCTCTACTTTACAAGCCTGCTTGATTTTCTTCACGGCACCAGCCAATGTCTTAAGTAATCCTATGTGTGGATTTATTCTGCGCCTTTCCTGCTCTAACGCAAGATTCACCTAGCCAGGACTGTATCTGCTTGTTTGCTGCTCTATCTCCCATGCCTAACACATACCAAAGCTCAATAGGTAGTTACTAAATCAATGAATAAATTATTTTAATAAATTAATGAGTAAAAGAAGCCAGAGTGAAGTCCCAGCCCTTGGGAGCAGAAGGTAAGAAAGGTAAAAGCAGAAACTGAGTAACAATGCAGGGACCCAAGGCAACATGGAGATCTCACTTTGGTAGCAAAACCCACTCCAGAGCCTCTCTCACCCCTCTTCCCCCAGGAGCTTCCCGCTGGGACCCACAGAGGCATTCAGGACCTCTCACCTCAGGAGGCAGCCGACCCTGGCCACCCCCCTACCAAGCCACCACGCAGCTCCTGAGTGTCAGACAGCCTCAGCCTATTGATGGCTTCTCATGGTGTCCCAGGCCTAGACCTCTGAAGTATGACCCCAGCTTTCCTCTAGGCATCCCCCAGAGTCCAAGGAACTTCCCAATCCACAACTCAAGGCAGCTCAGAACCACTCAGGAGGGAGGAGTCTCCATTTGATAGCCAAGCCTACGACACATGTCTGAAGAGACTCAGCTGCATAGTGGAGCCAGAATACCTATTTTCTCTTCTTCCCAGCTGCCCTTGTACTCATGAGTCTCTGTGTAACTAGCATATGACAGCATAGAGGGAGACAGCAGGACAGGGAACTGAGGAGCCTCCCAAAAGTAGCAACATTTGTGAAAGTATGTGCTATTGCTTCCTTCCTCCCTCCCTCCCTTCCTTCTTTTCTTTCTTGCCACTTTCCTCCTCCCTTCCTTCCTTTCCCTTTTCCTTCCTTTCTTTCCTTTTTCCTTCCTTCTTTTCCCTTTTCCTTCCATCCTTTCTTTATTCTTCCTTCCATGCCTCCTTCTCTATTTCTCTGTCTGATTCTCTGTGCCACCCTCTGCCTATGGATCTGTAAGTCTATCTCTCTCTGTCTCTGTCAGTCAGCATGTCCCCTTCCCTCCTGTGTGTTGGCTGGTAGTCAGCTTTTGGCCCCTGGAGGCCTTGTCAAATCCCAGTGAGGGGCAATTTCTGGACCAGGCCATTATCTGAGTTATAAGAGGCCTTTGCGCTCAGAAAATGGTCATCCCATTTTGGAAGGAAACCAAGGTTTCACTTGTATCCAGGCCAAGACAGGCCAGAATCCTGGGTCTAAAAGCACCCAAAACAGAGATACACCTTCTGCCTAAGCTTCCAGGACCAATCAGTATTAGCCAGACAAGTTGGGATACTGGCAGGTCAGGTGTGGCCATTCAGAGCAGAGCTTCAGTGAGGTGTGGCTCAAGGAAAAGCAGAAGTGGGTGCTCAGACCAAATGGCATCACTAATGCCAATTAGGGAAATGGGCCCATCATCACTATGGAGTCATCACTATCACAGATGTGCACCCCTGGACACCCACCAGGATGTAGCCATTAAATGTCCATTCCTTCCCCCTCCTTCTACTCCTCCCACATCCCCTGGGTGCTAGGGATGTTCCTCTGCCTGTATCTTCGCTCAGTTTGAGCTCTCTGAGACAGAGCTCTGTGCAACTTGAGAAAGGGCTGCCTTGAGAAGTGGTGAGTTCCCCATCTTGAGAGATATTCAAGAGAGGAATGAATTTGTAAGTCTGGGGTAGAGAGGATTATCACTGAATGGTCTTTTTAAGCTAAGACCTAAGAATCTGCAGGAAGGACACTAATTTCTATTACTTTATATAATCACAATTCCCACCTTAATGAAGTAGGCACCATGATTCAGGCAGATTAAAAGATATAGGAATTTGAGGCACAGAGTTTGAAGTGTCAAAGTCATATTATTGTGACTCCAAAGATGCCTGACTTTGTTCTTCCAAACTTCATTCAAAAGACACATATGGCTGCTTGGAGTGTAAGATCCCAAGCTCGAGATCCAGAAAGATCTGGATTAGAATCTACCATTCATCACCTGTGCATGCTTGAATGAATCATGTCATCCTGTGAGCCTCAGATTCCAAATGGGGACAAAAGCTTATCTCATGATGATGGAGAATACATGAAATTATGACTGTTTGGTTCTTAGCCAGCTCCTTGGCACCTAGCAACTGTTCAATAAATAGTTTGTGGTATTTATGATACAATGGCAAAACCAAGGGTTTGGCCCCAGAGAAAAATCAAGAGTTGACAGCGGTGGGTGACATTCCCCATGGCCACATGACCCAGATAATATGAGTCTTGGCTTAAGCCTAAGTAGGCATTGCCAGAGCCTCTGTTCCTGCCCTACTTTTCCATGACACAATGCATCTTCTCTGGTCTCAATCCCCAGTTTCTCCACCTTGCCCTGGGCCAGTAACCCAGGTCTCCCACTCAACTGTAGACTTGACATGAATCCTTTAACCATTAAGCACTTAACATCATGTTTTCTGCCTTCAGAGGTTTCTAAACAGTAATTAGGCAGTGGAACACCCTGCCAGGGTGGCAAGAGTAAATATCATTAGTGTAGGAGGAAGTGTGGGGCAAGTGGAGGGGCAGGAACACCTGGCACATGGCAGGAACTGGCTGACATTGGAATGGCCAAGGCCTGGTGGAGCAGCTCCATTGCCAGCCTCCACTGCTTCACCCTCCCTCTTGGGAGAACTTAGCTCTGAAGCTACAAGGACAGGTGATATGATGGAGAGAGCATAGGCTTTGGCATCAGAAAAACCTGACTTTAAAACCCATTTCTACCATGGTGAATATGGACGAGGTATCTGACCACTCTGTGCTCATCTCCTCACCTACTGGGGAACATCCTGTCAACATCCTTGGGTACTGGTAAGTATTGAATGAGATCATGCATGTGAAGTACTGAACTACTGCTCTAATGGGCCCACAGGGGCATAGATTCAAAAGTCACAGCATAAGGTGGCAATCATATATACCCAAAATTCCCCTTTAAAAATCCCTGTATCAGTCAGGACAGGTTGAGTTATGCTGCTATGACAACCAGCCCCAAAGATCTCAGATGAAATTGTAAAGGTCTCTCATCCAGTGCTGCATGTTTCTCACGCAGGCAGGCAGGGAGACTCTGTCTGCCACAGTCACTCAGGATCCAGGGCTTACATAGCAGCCATCAGTGGTCACCATGCCAGAAAGAAAGGCAGCTCTGGAAATTCTTGCACTGGCAATTACAAACCTCAACCCTGTAGTGAGGCATATCATTTATCCTCACAATCTGTTGATTAGAACCTGGTTAGAATTTGCCATATGCCCCCTACCCCAAGCTAAAAGTTATTCGGTCTTCTATGTCCACAGACAGAGAAGCTCCACAGGACAGGGAGCTGGCGAGAATTGTGAATCACCATCCTAGGATCCCTATTGGAGACTCACACACCTTTCTCAATCTGTCCACAAGGCCAGGTTACCTCTCTAGTATTGAATTCTCTAAGTGCTTAAGGGAAGCAATCACCACCACTGTTTCCCTTAAGCACTTAGAGAATAAAATAGATGTGTGCTTGGGACAATGTTGCATGAAAATATCAAAATCCTTAACCCCCAGAATCACACCTGGTGCTGCAAGGCACTCATATAGAGGCATGTGAATGCCCAGCTGGCAGGTTCACTTCCCCCACACCAAGTGCTCCCTCTGTGCCTATCCTCACTGAGGAGAATAATGGTCAGAATTATCTCTGTATTTACATTTTTGTTTCTTCTCTTTCTTTTTGTTTCAAAGCTGAATTGGGTAGGTTGAATGCCTGTATGATAGAAAGCCCTATACTAGCACAACTTTCTGGAATTTAGCTACCCCTCGTGGTAGAAAGAAAAGAGCTCCCTAAGGCTGTCCCCATGCAGTCCCCAGCCTGAGACCTGTCCTTCTAAGGCCTCCAATGTAATGTCTCCCCTTCAGAGCCTGGGACATGGCTCATTCCTTCTCTCTGTTCTTTTCCTTCTACAACACAACTGCTTCAGAGCAATTTGGTCCCAGCTTCAACAAAGTCCTTGATAAACAATGGGCCTGCCTACTGGTGAGAGGACCAGTAGGCAGGTCCTCTCACCAGTCACCCAGCTCACAGAAAGAAGATAGGCTTGATGCTCAGAGACTCAAACTTTCTGTGGCATTCCTTAGAATCCAGCTTCCCAGGCCCCTGGTCAACTAAAGTGCTGTGTGTTTTAAAACCTTGGTGCTGAAGTTCCTTTGGAGCCAGATGCTAGAACTCAGCTTGAAGTGGAGTAAGTTTCAGGATCTAGCTTGAAGCGGGCCAAGTTTCTGGCTGTAAGATAGTACAAATTAGATTTTACAAACAGTGACATATATAGTGTGTGTGTACCTTAATGTCCTCATCTATAAAATAATATAATAGTTACCAGACACAGTTGCTTATCCCCCTATGCAATGATTTGAGGCTTACATGGGAAGTCAAAATTTAATGGAAGGAAGAAAACATTTATTGAGCACCTGCTATGTCCCAAGCACATGACATGGGTTTATGTGTGTTACTTCATAATTTTCACAACTTATAAATGGAGGCACTCTTGCATTTTACAGATGAAGAAACTAAAGATCTGAGAGGTGAGGTGACTCATCAAGCCCAGTGGTGTTTGGAGTTGAGTCCTGGTTTTCTGCCTCAAAAGGCCATATGTCCTCTTCTCCATGCTCTTGAATGCACCCTGGGAAAGAAGTTATTATTGCCTCCACCTAGATTTCAAGCCAAGCAGGGAGGAACAATGGATTGAGAAAGAGGGCAGTGCTCCCAGGTTGGTCTCTGGAGACAAAAGTCTGTGTGGGAAGTGGCCAGAAAAGTTGGGAACGTGGATTAGCCTCACCCAGATGCTTGTTCTGAGTCCATTGGTCTATGTCTTCAGAAAAATGCTTCCAAGCCTGGACTTGTAATTAATTACAGGTGCAATTAACCTACTGCGCACATAGATTGGGTGCCAAGGCATTGGATATCCATGTGTCCTGTGCCTAATGCCTTCTTTCATGACCACCTTGACAAATGAGTGGACACTGGTCAACAGGTAAAGCTATTTCCTCTGCCTCTTCTACCCGGAAATAGCTTGGACATACATCCCTTCCTCCCAGTCTCCCTGGTCACATCAATTCAGGTCTCATGTGCCCAGGCTTTTGCAACAGTTTCCTCACTGGTTCTCTGGCTACAAGTCTCTTTCTCTATGCAGTCCAATTTTCCCACAAGCCATCAGAGCCATCTTCTTAAAACGCAAACCTGATCGCACCTTATCCAAATTAAAAACAAGCAAAAAAAAAAAAAATCCCCCATGGATTCCATGACTCTCAGGATCAAGTCCAGATTCCTACACATTGGCCTCAAGGCCAGTGTGGCTTCTAAGTTCTTTAAACTTATCACTCCACTTTCTTCCTCATTCACATTCTCAGCTCTGTTCTAATTGCCCTCTCAGGTCTTCTTTTATACCTTTGAGAAGGTCCTCTTTACCAGAGTGGCCCTTCTCACAATACTTGTCTTAGAGAAACCCCATTTAACTGTAACAGGAATAAAAATTACTAAAATGTGAGTATTCAGGATCTTCCCTCTCTCCCCACTCCACTTCTTCAGGAGGCAGAATCAGGGCAACATTCCTCATAAAGATACCATAGAATGTAGACTGAGTCCCCTATTTAACAAAGAGCTGAGACACAGGTAATATGGAGAAGACATATTTCTTAAAATACAATGAGAACTAAGAGTCAGCGTGTCTTGTGGCATTGATAGTTGAGATTGGAAAATAGAGGGAACTTCAGGGGCTCCCACATAGAGGATATTGAGTGAGGGAGCTATAAGAAGACAGCATTTGTAAGAGTAGCCTGTCCCATTTAACACTTCCTTCAGAAACTGAATCAAAGCTTGAGTCACTTCTAACAATTACATTTGCCTTTTTTTTTTTTTTTTACTATCTCTTTGGCTGAACCAAAATCAGACTGAGCCATGTGGGATATGTCAAGAATTATTCAGGTTACACATTCTTTATAGTTTAAATTGAAGCTCTTAACCTTGACTACCACCTTCCGTGGCCCAGCAGAATTGGTCACTCCTCTCTGCAACCAGAGCACTTCATACAGACCTTTGTTTTAAGTCTTAACATTGGGATATTTTATTTGACTATATATTTTCTCTGTCATCAGTTCCTGATATCCTGAGAGATCAGGGATGGTTATCTCATCACCATCTCTCAATGTCCAGTTTCCAAAACAAGTCTTGACATAAAAGAGTAGCAATTAATTCTTGTTGAATATGCAACTAAAGAGTAAGCTATCTTGTGAGGTCTTCACCAAGCTGATCCAGCACCTGGGTCTCACTCTGGCCAGACCAGGACAGGAGACTCCACTAGAGAGAGGTCAGCCTCACTCCTAGATGCCACTGCTTTCAGTTTTGGTCCTGACCACTTCCAGTTGAGATGGAAAACAGAAGTTCATTTGTTTTAAAGTGTCTGAACATTTACAACCACAAAGAGGAGTTGTCCAGTGTGATTCTAAAAATGTGCCTTGTGCTTCTTCTTCTCATTGTCCAGATTCAACCAGGCCTGGCAAAAATTTGCTCAACCTTTACCTTGCCTGAGAATTGGAACCCACAGTCATGCATACAAGCAACTTTGCAAGGTCTAGAAAGAAAATAATTTCCAATAACAAGCACCCTTCGTGCAGTCACACTTCACGCTATCCCTAAATCTGGGAAGATTTTATATTATGAATCTGTCTTCTCCCACATGGGCCTTTGGCTTTGTCCAAGTGTTGAAAAAATCACAAAAATATGCTTCGTCTTCCTTTGCTGAATGGAGGGGCTGATCCCTAGGATAGTGCATGAAGCCCAATGTGTCAGCACAAACAGCTAGAAATCAGACAATTTCTTTCATCCCTCAACCCTCAGAGGAAGAGATCTCAGGCCCCACCTCATCCTCAAATGATGCCAAATAAAAAGAGAAAGTTGGAAACATACCCATGGAAAACCTCACTCCATCGACAGTATGAGCCTCCTAGAGAAACAGGTGCCCAGGAAGTTTGATTGAATGGAGTGAGGTTGTGCATTCCTGAAGGAAGAGACAACAAAACCACCACCAAAGGGAGGAGATGGAAATGGCCCTCCCTCACTTTCTTTTTGTATGCCAGTCTTTCCTTCAGTGTGTCTACTTTTCCAGGGTCTCTCCTCCTACCTTATGAAAATTCGTATATGCCCTGGAGGAAGAGAACAGAAGGGAAGCTCTCAGGTTGCACTCAACTAGCCCAAGTAGGACTAGTTGAAGCCCAGAATTCCCTGTGTCCATTCACTGGACAGCTATGAGGTTTTGTCCCCAGACTGGACTTCAGCACTTGATGGCCAAGTGACTGCAGGGATTACTCCGCCTCCCAGAGCCACAACTTCATTTAAAATATCTCTTCCAATGGCTTGCTCTGGGAGGGATGTGATGAGATCATACAGGCAAAATGCCTGGCAGATAGCGAGACCTTGGTAATTGTTAGTTGTTGTTGTTGTTACTATTACTATTAAAAACACAAGCGTGCTTCATTAAGGAGACTCTGCACCACACCATTCATACGAGGGCTAGATGCCTTATATGCCACATTCAACTTGTTCCCCACTGTCTCAAGTGTCTAGAATCACAGCATATGCTCAAAAGTATTTTCAACTTAATATATTCCCATTCTACCTATTTCCACCTCCGCTTCTTTTCTCTGAAGTTTTTAATCTCCCTAGCCTCTGCTCTTCTTGGAGCCTCCAGATCATCCTTCCATCTTATTCAACTCCACCATCTCCCCCACATTGGACCCGAAGTCCAATACAGAGCTCTGCTCAACCTCCTTGGAGTCAGAGAGGGAAATAACATAGACTCTGCACTGTGCCCTGTAATATTCAGAAGAAAAGCATTGTGTTTCTCATTGCCAGGGTTTTTTTGTTGTTGTTTTTTTTTTTAACTGGATTCTAAGACTTCTGGAATTTTTTGCCTTCTGATTTGGATGCCATCAAACAATAAAGGTGCTATTTTTTGTTAAAGTTATTGACAGAATTATAAACTTAGATCAACATAGGAATGTAAACTTGAGAATCTGGAGTGCTTCTGCTTGCCATGCTGTCTGTTTGCCATGCTTCTGCTGTCCATTGTCTTATTTACTCCTGACATTGGTTCTGTGTTGAGGTCATTGTTATTGTTTTGTCTATTTTACAGCTGAAACTCAGAGAGGTTAAGTCATTTGCCCAAAGATACCCAGTTTGTAAATGGCAGACCTGGGATTGGAGCAAACTCTGAATTCACATGCCTTTTTTTTTTTTTTTTTTTTTTGAGACAGAGTCTCACTCTATTGCCCAGGCTGGAGTACAGTGGCACGATCTCATATCACTATGGCCTTTGTTTCCCATGCCTCAGCCTCCCAAGTAGCTGGGACCACAGGCACGCACCACGACACCTGGCTAATTTTTATATTTTTAGTGGAGATAGGGTTTGGTTTCACCATATTGGCCAGGCTGGTTGTTTTTCTTTTTCTTTAAAGAGAAGACTGCTTTATTTAAAAAAAAAAATCTATCTTAGGTTCAAGGGTTCATGTGCAGGTGTGCAGGTTTGTTAGGTAGGTAAACTCGGATCACAGGAGTTTGATGTACAGAGATTATTTCATCACCCAGGTATTAAGCCTAGTATCCAATAGTTATTTTTCCTGATCCTCTTCCTCCTCCCACACTCCACCCTCAGGCAGCCTCCAGGGCCTCTTCTCCTCTTTGTATCCATAGGTTCTCATCATTCAGTTCTCACTTACAAGTGAGAACATGAGGCATTTGGTCTTCTGTTCCTGCAATAGTCTCCAGTTCCATCCATGTTCCCTCAAAGGACTCATTTTTTGTGACTGTGTCGTATTCCATGGTGTATATATACCACATTTTCTTTGTCCAGTCTTCCAATGATAAGCATTTAGATTGATTCCATGTCTTTGCTATTGTGAATACTGCTGCAACAAACATACATGTGCATGTGTCTTTATGGTAGAACAATTTATATTTCTTTGCGTATATACCCGGTAATGGGATTGTTGGGTTAAATGGTAGTTTGGTTTTTTAGCTCTTCAAGGAATTGCCACACTCTTTCCACAATGGTTGAACTAATTTACACTCCCACCAACAGTGTATAAGCATTTCTTTTTCTCCGCTAATCCACACTCTTAATTCCATGCTGCACTGTCCCCAAGGATAAATGAGCCAATGTGGTTCCCAGAAAGAGGACGAATTGGCCCTAACCACATACCCTATCCCTCTTCACCTGACCAAAGCAAGTTGAGAAGTGGGCACGCTGTCTCTCTGCCAATCCTGAATCTGAAGAAGGCTAAACTTCTCCAGAGTGTGCTTGTTGAAGTGTACACTCACACGTGTCAACAGATGACCTGAGTGAGTAAGGGTTTAGAAGCCACAGATATCTTGGACCTTTCCTCTTCAGGCCCCTAGATAGATTCTGGGAGAAGGAGCAGGGCTGGGGTCAGGTAAACTTCTCAGAAATCTTGGACACACAGAGGAGAAGCAAGGATGGTGATGAGATCTATGTAACACTAGCCAACGCAAGGTGGAAAGAAAGAAAGGAGCAGGCATCCTACCCAGTCCTCCCAATGAACATGAGCCAAGTGTCATTATGCCCATTTTAAAGATGAAGAAACTGAAGCTCAGGAAGTTGAAGTCACTTGCCCAGGGCAGTTACAGCTCCCTGCACATGGACTGAGAGGTACTGGAAGGAACGCATCTGGGTAGGCGGGTAGCTGAGCTCACTGACAGGCACCCACCTTCCTACCTTAGCCCCAGCCCTTTAAGGCACAGGGTGATTTCCGTAAACCCAGCTGGTACAATATTATCTGATTTAGTCTGGTGATATCAAATGCCAAATTAAGCAACTCAAAAACCCCCCCACCTTTGAATGAAATCCTCTTTATTCTGAAAACAGCATATTCTACAATGACAGCAAGCTAGGGGTAGAACACATGCATGTGGAGAGAAGCCCATCTAACCCTCTGATCCCAGAGAAGAGGTGAGGATTCAGACACCCTGGTCGCCCCCATCTTGAATATCCCAACATCAAGATTTGTTTTTACCTGCATCAGTGAAGAAGGGGGAGCCAAGTGTGTCCGCTCCGCTCTGGGATCAGACAGAAGCAAATCACACTCTCACAAATGAACTCACCCTTAACCAGCCCTCAATCACCCCCCTAACTAGGCCACCTTCCCCCACTCCACTGCTCATTTCTGTTTCTCTCCCTTTCCCCAGTTTTCTCCTTCTTTCATTCTTGGAGCAAACAGCATCTGATTATTTACAAATATATTTGAGTGTTTAGTACATGCACAACATTGAGAACATGAACTAATGGACTGACCACCATATCTGGACCATAGAGATGTTTTGTTTACAACACATAGAGTGTTTCAAGAGATCTTGATGTTTCTTCAACATAAACTATTGCAGGATTTTGTGTACAAATTCAGATTTCTGCCTTCTCTTGAATGATTGGAAAGCTGGAAGTTCTCAAAGGAACTTCTCACACAGCAACAATCGGCTGAGGTTGAATTATAGATGGGTCAGAATATTTCCCCTGCATCCTTTTTTTTTCCCAAAATTAACCTTCTTCACTCATTTGGCTACTTGGCCTGGGTATGTTTAAGACTGAGTTGAGCTTAAGACTCTCAACTCAAAAATTTCCACTATGCAAATGAGAATACTGAGACATCAAGAGCTTAACAACTTGCAAGGTCACTAGTGGGTGGCATCCCCAGGGTCTCCTGCAATGCCTGTGAAAGTAAAGGCATATCCCTCGACAACCTGTTCTCTGCCTCCCATGATCCTCACCTACCAAGCCTCGAGGCCAGGAGGAGCTAGAGAAGACCCAGGATGACGCAGGCAAAAGACAGACTCAGATGCATGGATATCTGGCCCTCATCACAAATCAGGCCTCCTCCCCGCTGATGGCTTGTAGGGGTGGAGCTGCTGCCAGGCAGGTGAGGACAGCTCTGAGCACAGCACTGTCCTTACATGCCCTGGAAGGGCCAGGCCTTCCAGGCAATGGAGCCCCTAAACTGGCAACACAGACTCCTCTACCCAAGATTTACTCACAACCCTACTCCTCAAGGGTAAGAGTCTCCCATGCTGGAGGTACACACACATGCAAAAAAAAAAAAAAAGCCACATACATACATACAGACACACACACAAACACACACGCATATACACATGCACACATATATACATGTATGTGTATCTACACATAGGCACACACAAAAACACATACAGATATACATATATACACACATACAACATAGATAACACAGCTACAAATACACACATGCATGCGTATGTAAACACATATACACCTGCAGACACTTATACACACAAACACACACATACATGCAATAAATACACACAGGCACCCACATACACATAACCACATATGCACATACATATACACATGCACACAACATGGACTCACATACACATATACACACAATGCTCTAAAAGAGTAGCAAGTGAGCAGGACGGTGGAAATGAAAGGAGGAAGGACAAAAGGAAGAGAGAAACAAAAGGAAGAGAAAAGAAAAAGGAAGGAAGGGAGGGAAAGGAATGTGGGAGGGAGGAAGATATTTTTAAATTACTGTATGGGGAGTGCTTGCTCTGTGCCAGGCATTATGCTGTGCTTTCCATGCTTTATGTTATTCAGTCCTCACAGTATCCCTTCAAAGTAGGTATATTTTTATACCTATTTTTCCGGTGGAGTAGCAGAGGCTTGGAGAAATTGGTCAACAAGCCCCAGATCTCATAGGCCAGATGTTTAGCAACAGAACTGAGGTATGGGCCGTTGTCTCTGATAGTGTATTCATATTAACCAAATTCTTCTTAAGTGCCAGATTCTAGGCTCTGGGAATACAGAAATAGGAAAATGTTTCTGGTATTCATGGAGTTCCCAATTATGGGAAGTGGGGGGAAATATTATGCAAATAATCACACACATAGTCATGCAAATACAAAGGTGATAAGTATGATAAATTAAAGCACAGGACATCATAGGTGACTATAACAGAGCACCCCTAGCTTAAACTTGGGGTGAAGGAAGGCCTTCCTGTGGAAGTCAAATTTAAGCATGTCCGCAGCCTACTCGCCCCAGCTCTGGTCAAATGTCTTCCCATCAACACACTACCAGGAAGAAATAGAAGACAGAGCACCTATACCCTCAAATCAGGAAGACTACTTCAATACTCATTTTAGAGACAATGTACCTTATCCTACAAAAAGGTTTGGGAATCCAAGTGCTTTATGTACACATACACACATACACACATACATGCATATGTAAACACATATACACCTAAAGACACTTATAGACACCAACACACACATACATACAACATATGCACACAGGCACCCACATACACATAACTGTAATGAAAGTCTGGGCTCTTGCTGTAATGAAAGTCTGACCCATTCTGGGACACCTCACATCTAAAGCCCCTACCACTGAGACTTCTGAAGTAACTCATGTGCCGGCCAGGGCTAGGCATGCTTAGAAACACCATCTGTTTCAGCCCTCACAACAATCGAGGTATATAAGCACTTGATTTCCATTTTATAGCAAGAAAATGGAGGTTCAGAGAGCTTGGGTAACTTTCCCACTTTACCATAGCTAGTAAGCAGCAGAGCTGGGATCAGACCAGGCCCCCCAACCCAGAGACTTTACTTATTCGTTTATTGCTCCATTCAAAAAAAAATCTTTATTGAACACCCACGGTATTCTTGGCACAGCTCTAGATGCTGAGATAGAACAGTGACTAAAGCAAGTGATTAGAGTGAATAGAGTCACGTATTTATGGCATTTATACTTCCCCTCTGTCATGCTCCCCCTCTGAAGCTGATGACACATCATGAGAGGGGCAACAGGACTGCAGTGGTCCCAGTAATGTCCAGCACATACAGCTGCTTTGGAATGAGAGCAGCAAGACTAACCAGCCAATGCCAACCCCCGCCCACAGGTGGAGAGGGAGCCTGATGTGAAGCCACGTCCTGCTTGCTCAGGACAGGGTAGGCTGAAGTTCTTCAGCACCTGTGGTTGGGCTGGGCCAGGACTGAGAGGGGAGAGGCAACCTGGAAGTCGCAGGTCACAAATCTCCTCTCCTGCCACTTTGTGCCCCCTCCCCAGTCCTGTCCTCAGCCAAGCACAGGAGCAATTGCTCAAGTTTACGACGCGCTGCATGCAGGTTGCAGACCTACCATCATCTGTAATGGGTTGTTGTTTTTATTTTCCATTTATAGGGGTGGCTGACTTACTACCTGTGGTCACTGCAGCCATTAAACTGCTCCCAGGGCTGAGATTTACATAGCAGCCACGTGACCTACAACAAACTTGGGGGTGGGAGGAAGATGTTTTCAATCTAATTAGATCTGATGATTGATAGACAGGGACAGCAGAGACCAGCCTCATCAACTCCAAAAGGCCCAGGAAGCCCTCACCCAGAATGCACTCCCTGGATATAACAGTGGTGGAGCCCAGGCCATGCACGAGATAAGGAAAAAGGCTTAGAACAAGTGGGTGCACATCGTACCCTAAAATAGCTAGGAAGACCTGGGACTGGAAGGAGAGGACAAACTTCTACTCCTTTCCCCATGATATCAAATTCGGGTAGTAATTATGTATTTTACCTGAACAGAGGTTCCTAACAACCAGTTCATAATGCGATATAATCTCTATAGCTTTCATCCCAAGATCTCAAAACACATTATGAATAATTAAATGCAATTATTTAGTGATCTGGGTAATCACAAAACTTTTTAACTGTCACCTTTTTTTCTTTCACTGTGCCCGAAACACAGCTCAGCACCATGTTCTCAAATGAGGAAACTGAGGCACAGAGAGGCCAGATGAATGGCATACATCATCTTATACCTCACCTCGGTTCTTAGTCCCCACTCCACACTCTTTCCCCAAGGCCTTCGGCACTGCACCTCTGCCTAACTGATTGCTCCCTCTTCTCCCAAGCCCCAAATCCCACTACCACCCCTACCCATCCTAGACACCATTATTTAAATGTTCCCTGCTGAAATCAACCTTATTCCCACTGGGGCAGGTGCAGGGATTCAGCAGGACAAATTAGCCACCTCCCTTCCTGGCCTCCACTTCGGCCCTCTGTTACCATTTAAATCCTCCACCCAGAACAAAGTCACAAAATGTACCCCCTTTTCATGTGGTTTAGCATAAGGATGGGTTTTGATCCCTACAATGAAAGTTCATGTTTCTAAAAAGTGTCCACAGCCAGTGCCCTCTGCATCCATTTAACTGTTGCCTCCTGAAAGCTATCATTTTCTATTTCTTGTGACTAATGTGCACTGGGAACTAAATTCACATGTGTGTGCAGGACCCTACTTCCAAAGAGACATTTCATCATCATCCATTGACAGCACTCTCAAGCCCAATCCAGGACGCATGCATGCCAGAGGCTGTCGCATTTATGCATGCATGGGCATAAACCTCCATGGCCCCTCTGCCCTGCACAGTCTGAGGCACAGGGTGGATACTCAGTAATTCAGGCTCCCACAGCGGGCCTCGGACTCACCCCTGCCAGGATACAGATATTGAAGAGTGATTTTTTTTTTTTAATTTTCTATCTCCCTCATCAGCCTGAGTTCCCTATCTCCAGATATTTCCTGTAGTTCCTTAACATTCTGAACAATGTTATGTGGCAGATGGTTAATTCCATTTTACAGATGTGGAAACTGGGGTTACAGGTTTACTCAAAATTACATAGAGACTAAATGCCTTAATCACAATGGGACTCAAGTCTTTTTAGTCCCCAAGTTTCATGTTATTCTCTCACACTCCCCCAGTTAATCTGTCTAGTCCAAATAAAGAACAGATTAACTGACTAATTTAAACTCCCAAACCCACTTCTGCACCAGTGCTCTGGAAGATCAAGGCCATATCCATAGAGCACAGAGCAAAAAGGAGAATTGGCAAATACCCAGGAGAATTTGGCAACTATCTTAGACATCCAAGCCAGAAGATTTGGGAGTGAAAGAGAATTCTTATTATCATAATTGTTATCATAATTGCCAAAACAAATAAAATTAACTAAGGCCATGTAGCTGTAACTGCACCAAAGCAAGACTGTAGCAGATCTTAGCAAATCGACGTGTTTTTAAGAGTGAAGCAATGTGTCTTGTCTGTGATCTGTACCTCATTTTTATTCATCAAATGTTTATTGGGTACCAGCGATGTGCCAAGCCCTGTGCTGGAAGTCAGGATGACACAGATGACTGAGATGGTCCCCACCCTTGGGAAGCACGCAGTCCAAGAAAGCTGTAGAATGCAGCTCCCAGGAAGAGGCCACTGGAGCAAGCTGATGAAGGTAGGGAAATCATGCAAGCCTAGGGCAGACCAGCCGAACTACAAGGGGGATGCAGCTAGCTACTCACTCTGAGGCCCCCAAGCAGAATAAAAGGGACTGCAATGGCTTAGAGTTCTCCTTTCCCTCCTCAGTGTCTGCAGTTGCCACCATTCAAATCTTTCTGTGATGACTAGCTGTCTTAGTCGGTTAAGGCTAATGTAACAAATCATCATTGACTGGATGATTTAACAAAAACATTTATATCTCACAGTTCTGGAAACCAGGAAGTTCAAAATCAAGACACTGGTAGATAATGATGTTTGATAAGGGCACTCTCCTGGTTTGCAGATGGCTATCCTCTAGTTGTATCTCCATATGGCTAGAGCATTCTCATGTCCTCTTGTAGCACTAAGCCCACCTCCCAAAGGCCCCACCTCCTACTAGAATGACGCTGGGGGTTAGGACTTCAACATAAGAGTTTTGGGAGGACACAAACATTCAGCCCATAGTACGAGCAGTCTTCATGAACAGGAGGCTAATCATGATACCTCACGTGCCTGTCATCTGAGCCTTGCATCTCTCCTCCATGCCAGAGTGGGTCACTTGATGCTACCTTATTCATCCCTGATGCTCTCCCCTGGTTGGACAGGATCCCCTTCCCACCCAAGGGATACACATTGTCCTGTCAAACAAGGGAGTCTTTCTCACTTAGGGAAAAGTATAACAGCATTCTAGCTAGGACTGGGGGGACTCAGGCCTGGATCATTTGTAGGCTGGATGGGCTGACAGCCAACTGGCACCAGATACTGTCACTTCCCATTAATAGCCCAGGCATCTGGGAGCTTGCCCACCTCAGGGCAAATCCATTGATTTATTTTTTAATTTACAGAAACCCGAGTCTAAAAGTTTGGCAATAACATGCAATGCCCATATTCAGGAATGTTAGTTTTGGTGCACTGGGGGACCCTGCTTGCCTTTTGGTCCTAGAAGGCATCTCAAGGTTTCATGCAAATTAAGTTCCTTGCAGCCACCCCGAAGATGCCAGAGTGTCCCAGAAGGGCACACCAGTGACACCATGCCATCTGACGCTTGGACCTTCCCAGACAACTGCTTTGACACTGGATTCAGTCATTGAGACACTGGGGAAACAGCTGAGATGAAGTTGGCAATGGAGAGAGCTACTTAGCTTCTTCAAGGGGGAAAAGCACATACCACCCTTCCTTCATTAACCAGTTAGACCATTCTATTTGCAGGATGCTATCAGTCATCAGCACCCTGCTGCAATGGCAATTGAGAGTATTAGAAATCAGCTTCCATTTTATTGCAAGAATTTGTGGGTAGAGACCAAAGAGCAGAGTAATGCATGGCTGTTAGCAATGCATGGTCATTAGAGGGGCTTTGGGAGAGATAAGTCCTCAGATAAGTCAATCTTTTGACAAGTATGGTAACTAGAAGTTGCATCCGCCCCTGTGTTGGGCTTTAGGGAAACAAGTGAGGCCAACACCTTGCCTCTCCTTTAGGAGTTCACATCAAGTACAAGACAATGCAGCCAAGTTAGTAAAGTATTATAGAAAGGGCACAAAAACACAGTGAGAAAAGAACTCTGGAGGCACAGAACAGAGGACTGCAGATTCTTCCTGTGAAATCTGAAAGGCTTCAGAGAAGAGTTGACATTTCAGATGGACATTGAGGATAAGTAGAAACTCATCAGATAAATGAGGACAGACCCTTCGGAGCAGCAGCATAATGTAATGCTCAAAGTCAGGGACTATGGAGTCCGACTTGTGAGATTACAGGTTAGGCCAGTGACTAATTTGGTGACTGAGACAGGTTATGCTAATTGCTCTGTGCCTCAGTTTCCCCACATGAAAACTACAATTGTTCTCATTATTAAATTAGACAATCTATGTCAAAGCACTGGGCACAGTGTTTGGGAACTGGCAAGGGCCAAGAAATGTCAGCTCTTATCATGATGTGCAGAAAGAAAGTTGTGAAATAGATGAGCAAATCAGTGTGGCTTAGGGCTTTGGTATGAAATGAATAGCAGTAACTGTTCAGCTTAGGATTTTGGCATTTATCCCATAATCAGTGGGGAATGCCAAGTGGTTTCTGAGCTGAAGTATGCCACACTGAGTTGGGATAGAGATCATGGGCCTGGATATATGGACACCAGGGAGGAGCCACTGACCTTGGGGCTTGATCTTGGGCAGTATAAATGAGGGCAGAAAGAAGGGAAGGGATCCTAAAAATATTAGCAGGGAGTTTCAATTGGTTTTGGTGACTATGATGGTCAGTTTTATGTGTCAACTTGGTTAGGCTACAGTCTCCAGGTTTTTTAATCAAACACTAATCTAGAATTTGCTGTGAATGTATTTTGTGACTGTGATTAAAATCCTTAATCAGTTGGTTTTAAGTGTGGGAGATTCTCCTGCATAATTTGAGTAGGTCTGATTCAATCAACCTTAAGAGCAGGGTTGAGGCTTCCCTATGGGAAAAGAAACTCTGCTGTGGACAGCAGCTTCAGCCAAGAGCTCCAGCCTGCCCTTCCTGACAGCCTATTCTATGGATTTTGGACTTCCCTGGCCAACCCCCACATCATAAGTCAATTCTTTGCAATAAATCTTAATACATTTATCTTACTAGTTCTGTTTCCCTGGTTGAACCCTGATTTACACAGTAACAGAATGGATAAAGGAAATGTGATCTGTCCATACAATGGAATATTATCCAGCCTTTTAACAAAGAAGAAAGCCTACCATTTGTGATAATGTGGATAAACGTGGAGGGCATTATGTCAAGTGAGCCAGTCACAGGACAGATACTGCGTGATTTCACTTATATGAAGTATCTAAAATAATCAAACTCATAGAAGCAGAGAATAGAATGGTAGGTGCCAGGGCCTGGGGGGAAGAGAATAATAAGGGAGTTTTTGCTTAATGGGTATAAAGTTTCAGTTATACTAAATGAATATGCTCTAGACATCTGCTGTACAACATTGTGTCTATAGTTGACAGTATGATATTGCACAGTTAAAAATCTGTATATCTCATTTTAAGTGTTCTTATCACAAAAAAGGGGGTACAAAAGGAAGCTTACGAAGGTAATAGATAGGTTTGTTACTTTGACTATGGTGATAGTATCATGGGTGTATGCATATGTGCAAACTATCAAATTGTATATGTTAAATCTGTGTATTTTTAATATCAATTATACTTCAACAAAGCTGTTTAAAAAGTGTAGGGCTAAAAGAAGCCATATCAGTTCCTAGAGATTCCTCACAAAGCCTTGGACATACGGTGGGTTCCTGCCTCATCCTCATGCCAAAGTCTATAAAAATCTCTCTTTTATGCGGCTGCCTTTTCTGGACAAGGCAACATTCCTGTCTCAGTTGGCAGCTCTATAGAGCAGATCGCAGAAGTCTGGACATATTGACTCTGACATATGGATCCTGCTCCCAGGTTGGGTTTGTGTTTTGTTTTATTTTGTTCCTAATATATATCGTTTTATAAGTTTTCTTTTATGTTAGGCTGAGTCTTTGATCTCCCCAGAAAAAAACTCTGCCTCTCCCCGGAGTTTCATTTAATCTACAAAAATCACTGACCACAGCTGCAGACAGGGAAGGGTTCTGCAGAGACAAGCCAAGCAGAGTGAGGGACCGCAGACTCAGAGAGAGGTAACTGGGAAGCACAGTGCATTTTTCTCCGAGGCCCCTGACATTTGTGTAAGGTGCTCTTTGCTGTCATCCCAAGCCCTGAGTTCCAGAATGCATGGCTAACAAATGGGAAGAGGCAGGCTGGGCTCAGTGGCTCATGTCTGTAATCCCAGCACTTTGGGAGGCCGAGGCGGGTGGATCATGAGGTTAGGAGTTTGAGACCAGCCTGGCCAACATGGTGAAACCCCATCTCTACTAATGATACAAAAAGTCAGCCAGGCATGGTGGCATGCCCCTGTAATCCCATCTACTTGGGAGAGACTGAGGCAGGAAAATCACTTGAACCTGGGAAGCGGAGGTTGCAGTGAGCCGAGATTGCACCACTGTGCTCCAGCCTGGGTGACAGGATGAGACTCTATCTCAAAACAAAAAACAACAACAAAAAAGAAAAAAATGGGAAGAGGAGAGCCAACTCTGTGCCAGACTTATCTCAAATATTAGCTATTCACATTCTGGCATCAGTCTGGTGAGGTAAAGACCCTGATCTCTATTTAACAATTGAGGAAACTGAGGCTCAGTTGAGTGTCTTAGCTTAGCTCCCCCAGAAGCAGATGGTGAGGCAAAGTTTCCTTCTACTTTGATATAATTTCAAATTTAAAGAAAAGTTGCAATAACAGCATAAGAGTTCCAAAATACTCTTTATCCAGATTTGCCAATTGTTACATTTTCTTCTACTTGCTTTATTATTCTCCTTCTTCTCTCCACCTTCCACGGTTCTTCAATGAATTATTTTAAAGTAATTTAGAGACCTCATGCACCTTTGCCCCTACATATTTCAGTGTTTATGTCCTAGGAATAAGGATGATGTTGTTGTTGTTGTTGTTGTTGTTGTTGTTGTTGTTTTGAGACAGGGTCTGGCTTGTTGCCCAGGCTGGAGTGCCGTGGCATGATCTTAGCTCACTGCAGCCTCCAGCACCCAGACGAAAGTGACCCACCTCAGCCTCCCAAGTACCTGGGACTATAGGCACTAGCCACCATGTCCAGCTAATTGTTTAATATTTTTTGTAGAGACAAAGTTTCCACAAAAATATTACCCAGGCTGGCCTCAAACTCCTGAACTCAAATCATCTGCCCACCTCGGCCTCCCAAAGTGCTGGGATGACAGTTAGCTTTCACATACTAAACCTAATACCCGATAGTTCTTTTTTCTGCTCCTCTCTCTCCTCACGCCCTCCCTCTCTGTTAGACCCCACTGTCTGTTGTTCCCCTCTTTGTGTCCATGTACTCTCATCACTTAGCTCCCACGTGGAAGTAAGAACACGTGATATTTGGTTTTCTGTTCCTGCATTACTTTTAACGCAACCACAGTACAATTACCGAATCACAAAATTTAACACTGTCACAATATTACTATCTGCACAACCTACATTCCTTTCATCGATTGTCCCAATAATGTCCTTATAAACTATTTATTTTTCAGTTGTCCCAATGTCTTATGTTTTGTGGTTCAAGATCCAGTCCAGAACCAGAGATTACATTTAATTATCATGTCTCTTTAGTCTCCTTTAAGCTAAAATATTTCCTCAGCCTTTCTTTGCCTTTCTTGACCTTGACATTTTTGAAGAGGATTGGCCAAGAATTTTGTAGAACGTCCATCCATTTTGGTTTCATTGAAACAAAGATTTTTTGAAAGCACTCCCCAAGAGGAAGTAGAACCACAGAAGGAAAATGGCCAGCAAAGTTGTACTATCAAGCAAAGTCCCACAGCAGGTGAGTCTGGCTCGGTCCCACAGGAAAGCTCTGCAAACAGTATGGGTCACACCTCAGAGCTGTCCCAATCGAGGAACAATGGGGCTGGAGAATGTATGCCCCCTGCACCCAGCAATTGCTTTCAGCTCCAGCTCTCATGCACAGGGGCTAAGGGGCTCCTGCAGCCAGAAGCCACACTTGCCAGCTCATTGGCTGGTGAGTACAAAACCATGAAGGTATCTGGGGGAATAAAGCTGGGGCACTGGCAGTGTAAGCTACAAAGAGTTTGCAAGTGACAGAGGTGGAATTCCAGCAAGCTCTGTGCCATTGATCTACATTCCATCACCTCCCTGAAGAGCTAAAATCAACCAGAAGCCTGGATAATCCTATGTCCCAGAGAGACAACGTGTCAGCCATCACTTTGCCATATAAATGTGATTTTTAAAAAAAGTTTTTAAGCAGAATCCCATTGTCTCTGCATTTTGGAGTGTGGTTAGTTTTTATTTTCTTGACTTTTTCCATCACTATAAAATATCATGCAATGAGTTTATATGTGTGTCATAATTAATAAGAGAAATGACCAGGATGCAGAACACTCGTGTCCACAGGCTACATGACTGTGGTTGGACAGCACAGCATCTGAGAGCTTGGGCTCTGGCTTCAGTTTTCCCAGATTCCTGTGCAGTCACCAACATGTCACCTGTCTCTCAGAATATACACTTAGCATTGGTAAAGGGTAGTAACACCACCAACCAGGCAGCTGGTGGAGAGTTAAATGAGACAAGGTGTGTATAACTCAGTTAACACACTGCCCAGTGCATGGTGGGTGGTATGGTCTGAATATTTACGTCCCCCTAAAATTCATTATGTTAGAATCCTAAGGCCTAAATGATGGTATTAGGAGGTGAGGCCTTTGGGGAATAATTAACTCAAGAGGGTCTACTCCTCATGAATGAGAATAGTGCCCTTATAAATGAAGCCTAAAGGAGCTTGGTTGCCCCTTCCACCATATGAGGTCACAGTGAGAAGGGGCCATCTGTGACCAAGGAAGCAGGCCCTCACCAGACACTGAATCTGCTAGTATCTTGATCTTGAAATCCCAACTTTTAGAACTGTGAGAAATAAGTTTCTGTGGTTGATAAGCCACCCAATCTATAGTATTTTGTTATAGCCACCCAAATGAGCTAAGACAGTGAGCCCTCTGTAAATATTAACTATGTTAGTAATACTATTGATTTAGGCCAGGTGCAGTGGCTAATGCCTGTAATCCCAGCACTTTGGGAGGCCAAGGCAGGCAGATCACTTGAGTTCAAGAGTTTGAGACCAGCCTGGTCAGCATGGCAAAACCTTGTCTCTACTAAAAATACAAAAATTAGCCTGGTGTGGTAGTGCATACCTGCAGTCCCAGCTACTCAGGAGGCTGAAGCAGGACAATTGCTTGAACCTTGAGGCAGAGGTTGCAGTGAGCCAAGATTACACCACTGCACTCCAGCCTGGGTGACAGAGTGATACTCTGTCTCAAAAAAAAAAAAAAGCCTTGATTTACCCACAGGGTGTAGTGGGTCTGCCCTGCCTACGGCTGATTCGCCTTTGCCCCTGGCCCCTTTTAATCTCCTCTGTTTAGCACAGGCCAGCCTGGCAGTCAGTGGTTGAAGCTTTTGATGAGGAGGTTGATAAGAACAGTAAGAATATCCAACCTGTGGGCTGGTGGAAACAATATTGGGGTGAGAGAAAGTAGTCATGAGGATAGAAGCCATAAGACAAAGCCGTAAGAGCATAGGGGTGAAAATGTGGGCTGACTGCACCTGAGACACCACTTCTTGATCAGTTATTATTTCGAGGAAGAGTCTGCCCACCCAGCCACTGAAGGTCATGTGAAAACACATGCAGATTCTCCTTCCACATGTCACTCCCGTCCTCAAAACCTCTCAACAGTTCCCCATTGTCCTGGGGATAAAGAACAAATCCTATCAAGGGTCTTCAAGGCTATTCATGGACTAGTCCTCACCTCCTTTCCAGTGCCATCTGCTGTCACCTCCACCTGTAATCACCAGCCAACACATTCTCCTCTGAACTGTTCCTCCTGAGCCACTTGCCTTTTCCCAAACACACCCACCATACAGTTCACACCTTCATTCCTTTGCACAACGTTGCTTCCTCTTTCTGTAAGAAGCATCCCTACTGCGGAGGGCAGATTCTAAGATGACTACCAATGATCCTACCTCCTAATATTCTTGCCATTGCATAATTCCTTCCTTTGAGTGTGGACTAGATCTAATAACTCTCTCTATGTTACTGGAAGAGAAAAATGATGGGATGCCACCTCTGCAATTAGGTAACAAATTTGTCTTGCTCATCCTTTCTTGGTTGCTTGTTCTGATGGAAGCCAGCTCCCATGTTGTTAAGGGCCCCATGTGGCAAAGAACCGAGGGAAGCCTTTGTCTGGCAACCAGTGAGTAGCTGAGGCCCTCAGTCTAGCAGCCCATGAGAAATTGAATTCTGACAACATCCACATGAGTAAATTTGGAAAGGGATCCTGCCCCCATTGAGCCTTCAGATGAAACCTCAAGACCAGTCAATACACTGATTGCAGCCTTAGGGGAGACCCTGAGCCTGAGGACTTAGTTTATCCATGCCCTGATTCCTGACCCACAAAACTGTTAGATAATGAATATTTTGGTTTTAAAATTCTAAGTTTGAGAGAAATCTGTTACATAGCAATGGAGAACATTTCAACCTGGCAGAGTTATATTCACTTACTTCAGTACTACTTGTCCTAGGAAGTCTTCTCTGGCTTCCTGTCTTTCACCTTGGCTGAGCTGGTCGGCCCTCCTGAGTGGTGCCATCATGCCCTGTATTTCCCCATCACAGCTCCAAATATGGCACTACAATTTCCTAAAAATTTGTCAGCCACTGCCTCTGGAGTATGAGTTCTTTGGAACGAGGACTTGTGTCTTATTTGCCCCCATAATCCCAAAACAAGCCCAGTACCTGACACCTAATAATATTACCAAATATTTATTGAGCATTCACTATATGCCAAATCAAATTTGCTTTTCAAACTTTATCTCACTAAAGCCTCCAATTAAGCATCATTAAGCCCATTTTACTGATGACAAAACTGAGGCTCAGAAAGGTTACACAAGGAGCTAATATGTGGCAGAAGTGGAACTTTAACCCAGGCAGCATGGCCCCAAAGTTCTATCTCTGTGTGGTGAGCACCTGTTGAATGACTGCCTAACTGAGGATGTGCTATGTGGCCATAGGATTGACCTCAGACCCAATATGACTCAGCATCTATGTATCTGCCCCACAGAGGAGTGAAAACCCCACAAAGTTTCAGAGACAAGTTAGGAGCCAGTGAGCGTCTAACTTAGGAGTAATTCCTAGTCTTGACTTTGGAACAATCTTGACTTTGGAACAGCTGGGTTTGGATTTCCTGGAAAACTGAGTCAGAGGCCAAGACTGAAGCCAGAGAGCAAAGTTAAGTGGCCAAATCAGGGCTGATTACCCATGGTAAGCTCCCCAGAGATTAGAGTCCCTGAGCCAGGTGAGGACAAACCCAGAGCTTGAGGGTAGGAGACAGCCATCAGGGAGACTCAAGTCTCTGAAAGCTCATAAATATTTTTTCATTCATCCAATCAGTTCCACTGATAAGACACAAGTCCTGATGTTTATTGAGCCTGTACTATGTGTCAGATACTGTCTAGGGCTGGGATACAACAGTAAATATGTCAGACAAAAATTCTTGTCCTTGTGACTTTACATTGTCATTGGGGTAGAGAGAAAGACAATTAAAATTAGTAGGGATATTATAAGATAGAAATTTTTTACATACTAGGCAGAAATAAATCAAAAAAGGAGGAGAAGGAGGAGCCAGGGTGTGAGGAGAGATGTGGATGCAATCGGTGGGAGGATTATCTCATGTGGAAAACGTAAAGAACTTGGTCTGACGTGTAGTATCCATGCAATAAATATTAATGTTATGACTCCTACTCTGAGAACAAGGGTGGGGAGTTGTCTTAATTTGTCCTAAAGCTACTTTGGTGAGTTTTAAGGAGAATTCCTCTATCTTTAGTATCAGGATTCACTGAGTCATGCTCAAGAACATTAATGTGTGTTGGTTGGTTCCAGTGGAATACAGATTTCTAAGCAATGTGGGAGACTCTGGTGGGATATGGACAACCATAACAACAATAAAACCAAGGTCTTCTCTATGAGTACAAAGATGAGGGAGCAGGTGGATCTAATGTTTACAGTACCACCTGAACAAATCAGCTGGACACAAACCAGCAGCTAGGACTATATGTGATGGCACACCCAGATCTCGGGTTCTAATCCATCAGGCAGGTCAAGGGACCAGAGGCAGTAGCTGAGATGTAAAGATGGACAAACAGGCTATGTTGAAAAAGTTCAAGATCTTCCCATGGTCTCACTCAGTGCTGGGCCTACCAGGAACACAAGTAACTGTGGCCCCCATTAAGGCTCATCTGAGACCTCTGACAGCTGCTGGTCTGATCCAAATAGATATCTGGGGAAGTAGGGCTCAGCTTGCAGCTGATGTTGCCAGTCCAACTCCTGAATTCTCCAAACCACACTCTGCAACATGTGTCACTCACCCAGGGCCAAGAGACTGAGATTTTGTATCATGGCACATTTAGAGCCTAACCTCAATCTTCCCCAGCCTAGATCTATTGAATCACCCTAGCCAACCTCTCTGAACTCCTAGGTATGATCCCAGAGGTGCCCAGGGCATACCAGGTTTGTCTTAGAAGCACATGATGACTTTTTTTACTTTTGCTGCCCCTTCGTGCCCACAGCAGTCTCCTGGGCTGACTTCTAATAAACACCTATTCGGTGCCAGACACTGTGATCATGTAGTCCTCAGAGCACCTCTACAAAGGATCTACATTATCCATTTCACAAGATGAGACAACTGGAACTGCAAGACAGCAGGTATACTAATGAAGGAAGCATGCACCCAGGATTTCAACCCAGGTCTGTGTGAATCCAGCCCATGCTTCTTGCATAAGACCTTGCAGCCTCCAGCCCACATTTTTCATCCATAAAGTGGGTTCAGTAGTGCCTACCTTATATAGCTACTATGAAATTTCCATCGGAAACTACAAAACCTTCAGCACAGGACCTGAAAAGGACTTGAGGAAAGTGACATCATCTTTCAGCCTTCCTGAGACATTCTGCTCAATGCTTTGAGAAAATAATAGGGTGGGAAGGAAATGGGTATCCTTGGAAATACTTAGCTCCTTCTTCTCAAGAGAAGTTACTCCCTAGCTCCTGGGCACTCATAACTCTAACCAGGGAAGTGCTCATTTGTTGAGAATCAGGGCCACACACAAGCCAGGAGCATCTGCTCAAGTATTAAAAGTCAGCCCGTATGGCCCTGCTATTAAACTCCCTGTGGGTGAGCTGGGTTAACGGTGGGGCCTCATGTGATAAGTCATTAATCTCTACCTGTAATGCAAGAGCCGTACAGCTTACTTCAGCCTTAATCTCCCATGAGTTACAGCCTCTTCTGTGATTCATAAAACAAATCAATCACACCTCCCAGGCTCTCATCCATTTATTACTGCTTTTTAAATGCTTGGACAGGGAGAAACTGGTGGATCTTCTTCATCCCTTCCCCATCTAGGCAGACCTCCACAGGCTATAGTAAAATGGACCCTATACCCCAACTCAGGTCACAGACTAAGGTTAGTTGAACTCGAAGCTTGCAAGGAGCTGACAATTTTGCATCTATAGCAGCTGGAAAGCACCTCCATATCACTCAGAAAATGAACTAGGAGCAGGTTTGGTTATCACCAGTTTACATCCAGAAGGCTTGTTAGTGTGGTGGATTTAAACACAGCCACAAATTTCTTGACACTTGTCTCATTGACAGACACTTGTCTCTGTCTGCCCTCCTTGAATCAGAGTGGTCTTGTGACTGCTTCAGTAGGATGTGGCAGACATGATGCTATGTGACTTCCGAGGTTTGTCATAAAAGGCCACAAAGTTTCCTTCTCTGGGACACAGTGCTACCACATAAGGAGTCACACCAGAATAGAAACATGTAGGCCCAGCTGAGTCCAGCTTCCAGCCATTCCTACCAAGGTGCCAGATGTATGGAATCAAATTCTCCAATCTCCTACCATTCAAGTCACCTCCATATTTTTTAGTCTTCCCAACTGAGGCCTCAGACAAGCTTTAATGCAGAGTCAAGCAATCCTTACTGTACCCTCTCTGAATTCTCAATATAAAGAAAATGTGGACATATTAAAATGGTTGTTCTCTGTATCATTAAGTTTGGGGTAGTTTGTTACACAGCAATAGGAACTGTAACAGTCAGCAAGGAAGTATAGCAGTAGTAGCATAGTAGTAACAAAAGGGAAAGTACTCACTGCATGCCTGCTCTCTGCCAGTCACTCAGTCTTTACCAAATTCCTACAAAGTGGGTGCTATTATCTGTACTTTACAGAAGAGGGAATGATGGTTCTGAAAGAACAGGTTACCTACGTTAGGACACACAGCAAAGATGGTATCCACAAGCCCTGGCTATAGATCCAAACCTACACTTATTCCTCTGGCCACACTGACTACCAAACAGCTTTCCCTGAATTCTCTTCATATTTCAACTATTTTGCCTAAAATTTCCAAAATCATTCAGTTATTTGGCTTTAATTGCCTGAATATTTCAACTGCTTTTCCTGACTTTGTTGGTGTTTTAGTAAGTTTTATCTAAATGTCTGTGGAGATTTGTTTGTTGGTGGTGTGTATGGTGAGGTTATGGGGGTCTAACCCTCTTGACCCCAATTTCAGGAATTCGACAGGGGTGGACACTCCACAGCAAGCTCCCAAACTTGGGGCCTCAGGGATGGGCCTGGCAGTGAGAAGGATCTACACTGTAAGTCTTCCTGGGTCACCCATGTCCATGGGACACTATCCACAGAAGGAGTATGAGGGCAGGAAAGTGCAAGTTTGACCACCTGACCTCCCTGTTGGCTTCATGAGCCTTGGAGAGTGCAGCTCCTGCCTTCTCCTTCCAAATAATGTCAGCCTTCCAGACACAAGCCATGGCCTGGTGAGTTTCATCTCCTAGTCTTCCCACAAGAAAGTTGCTTAAACCCAAGTCTGAAAAATCATGGTCCAGCCTCATGGCCCTATGGTGTACAACCCCTGCAAGCAATAGCCCTGGGAGGTGACCTCAGGTGGACAGTGGGTGGCTGCTTAAAATTCATTGAAAGTAGAAGAGGAGACAGCAAGGCGTGAGTGTGGAAAGAAGAGACAAAGATGGTGCTAACCCCAACCATTAAGCCATACTGTAGGCCTAACTCAGCCAAGAACTTAAACTCCCACTCCAGGTTCCCACCAGCCATCCACCCTCCAGCCAGAAGGATCTTTTGAGATAAATAAATCAGGTCACAGTTCACTCTTCATTTAAAACCTTCTAACAGTGTTCTGCCACACAAGGGCCAAAAATCCAGACTCCATACCATAGTCTCGCAGAGATGCTCAAACTTAGCATGTATCAGAATCACCTGTGGGGTTTGGTGAAACACCGATTGCTGGGCCTCACCTCCTGATTGTCCGATTCAGCAGATCATAGGTGGGGCTCAAGCATGTGTATTTCTAACAAGTTCCCAAGCGATGCTGATGCCCCTGAGAACAGCTAGCCCATAGGACCCAGCATATTTTGACTCTTGTTGGCCTCTTCAGCCTCACTTTTTCCTAACCTAACTGTCACTCACATATACCAAGCCACAAAGATCCCCACTGGGATCCATAAACTCACCTGTCTCTTGCTTTTGGAACCTTAGTGCTCAGGAGGGCCCTCTATGTATCCCACTGTCACTGGTCCTAAAACCCTTCTTATTCTCCAGGGTTCTGGTTGATACCATCTCCTAAAACTGCCCTTCCCTGTCCTTACCTACCAAGGATAACCTCACCCTGGTGCTTTCATTCACTGATTCCCATCTGTTTGCTTCTTAGCAACCCCTAATGTGCAGTGGGAATTATGACTCTTTATTTATTGGGGTATCTCTTTGTATACGTGTGAGAGCTTTCTGCTGCCACTTAGAATGTAGGTTCCTTCCAACCAGATTCTGTCTTAACCACCACTATAACCTCAGCATCCCACTCTATGCCTGTCACATGTGGGTGCTCAGAAAGTGTATGTTAAATTGGTGCATTGCCTTAATTCATTCCCATTACAACCCTAGGAGAAATGAATTATTAAGCCCATTTTACAGTTGAGGAAACAGGTTCAAAGTGGGAAGTCACATGTTCAAGGTCAAATAGTCAGGCATTGAACCCAGGTCTGTGGACTCCAAAGGTCTTAAGCTGCTCTGTGTCCACTGTGGGAAAAATAAAGGAGCAGAGTTGTTGAGGAAAAATGGTGTGAACAAGATGCTGCAGAACAGTAATGAGACAAGCAGCAAGGGGGCAGGCAAAAAGGTTAGCAGGCATAAGGACTGGGGCACCCTCCAGATACCCTGGTGCCCTGAGGGGACAAAGAAACAAATGAGGGTGCTCACCCAGCTCCCCATGGAGTCCAGGAAGCTGCTTCCTGAAGCACTGAGGGGTTGCTGCAATTCCACCTTTAGGTGTGAAGGCTTTTGCTTTTCTACCCCCATCCCCTCCATCAGACTGTCCTCTTCTGGTGTCCCATTGGTCTAGACAGTAGGTGGAGCAGACCATGGACACTGGGAAGGGGCAGGGTTCAGGGCAAAGGCCTGGCATAAATGGGGGAAAGGAGAAGAGCTGAACCAGACTGGGAACAGGGACACAAGAGAACACCACTGCCAGCTATATCTGCTTCCAAGAGCAGAGATTCCACGGTCAAAGGTCTTATACTCCATGATATGAATTTCCCTCCTTGTTGTGAAATGACCACCCTGGCATTGCACCAGAGGGCTGTGGTCCAGGGGTCAGGCCCCCTTTAGGACTGCACCCTGGCCTCATGCTTATGGCCATGTGTTGTCTGGGCAGCAATGCTGAGCCTGGAAGGAGGGAACCTCCTACTGGAGACTCCCGTAGGGCAGTAAGGAGAAAGGGGGAGAAGGAGGTGTGGCCTCAGCTTCTGCCTCCATAGCCCAAGCACGAGCCCACAAGGAAGCAAGAATGGGATACAAGGCTGTGAGCTTCAGGGCAAAGAAGGCCTCCCTCAGAGTGCTGTTCAGAGACAGAGGTGGACATCTGGCAGAAGACAGAAGACAGAAGACATGTATAAATAATCCCCCAGTATCTGAGAAGGTAGATACTCCCAGGAGGCAATGTGCCCCTCTCCAAAAGTGGCAAAGAAACCGTTTTCTCCCTCTATATCCCAACTCAAAAGCTCGCTAACAAACTAACAAGGGCTAAGGGCCTCTAGCTTAAGGGCAAAGAGGACATTTGAAAAGACATTGCTCCTCGTGTGTGTGTGTGTGTGTGTGTGTGTGTGTGTGTGTACGTGCACATGCACATACATGTCAAGGTGTACCTGTGTGTTTGTGCACATTTGAAAAAATAGAAGGAGGAAGAAGTAGAGGGTGGTTGATAGGACAAAATGTGTAACCCAGTTAAAGTAGGTCTAGACTCCAACAGTGTTCAGTAAGGGGCAAAGACCAGGCCAAATCATTAATCAATCCGCCAATAGTTATTTAACTTTATTACATGCCAAGCACTCTTTTGAACACTTGGGACACAAGAGAAAATGGCACAAACATTAAGCCCTGACTTCATGAAGCTCATGGTGTAGTAGAAAATACAGGCAATACATTTATATACTGTTGAGTGTAATAAGATAGATAAAAATAAGAGATGGAGTACTGTGGGAATCAACACCAGAGGACTCATTCAGCCTGGGCAATCAGGGAGGCCTCCCAGAGGAAGCAATGTTCAAGAGAACAACTGAAGGATGAGCAGACATTATCTAGGTAAAGTGGCAGGAGTGCAGGACAGAAGGGCCACAGTCTTTCTAATGTAGAACAGAGAGCAAGAGAGAACATGAGCTAGCCTGAGATAGAGCCAAGACATATTAGAAAGTCTCAAAGAAATAAAAGTAGTAATTATTACTTTAAAGCACACACTCAAACTAGTTTAACAAAATGTTGCTTTAATTATATCTACCTTAATGAACAGATAAAAACAGTTTGTAATTAGTTCTGTAATTGGTTATGTGAAAAGAGATGCATCTTCGAGTTCTAAAGCATATGTCCCGTAGACAATTTATGAGGGAAAAAAAAATAAAGATGCTTCTTCAAGTACTAAAGTATGTTGCCCTAAAGAGCTGTCACATTCCAGTGTCTTGTAGACATCTTTTTTGCATGGGTTCTGCAAAAGCAGACTGTATCCTCATCATGCCTGGATCAGAGAAAAAAAGAGTTAAAAAGATCTTTTACTCTGGATGTGAGTGATTCTACATAGAGCTGAACAGAATGACAGGACAGTGTTCAAATCCCACTTCTGTCACTCACAAGTTCTGTGACCTTGGACAATTTCCTTAACCTCTCTAAGACTCAATCTTTAAAATGAGGATGAAGATAATGTTACCACATGAAGTTGTTATGAAAACTAAGCAAAGCCACACACACAAAGTACACAGCACAGTGCACAGCATCTATTTGCATTTAATAAACCAACTGTTATGTGTACCCATGCATGTTATGTTAACTGGCTACTGTTGGCATGACAAGCTACTATGAATTTAGGAGTTTAAACAATGTGTATTGGTCAGAGGAACCAAGATGGCCCATTGGAAGCAGCTCCAGTCTGTGACTCCCACTGAGAAGACTGAAAACGGTGAGTGAATCCCGCTGCGTCAGCTGAGGTATCCAGGTTCTCTCACTGGGACTGACTAGGAGGTTGGCACGACCCACACGGAGCTAGGAAAAGCAGGGTGGAGCAACAGCCCACCTGGGATAAGGGGAACTCCCACACCCAGCCACGGGAGGTTTCCACCTGGGAAACCACACTTTTTCCATGGATCCGTACATCTGCAGATAAGGAGATCCCCTCATGAGCCCACACCAGCAGGGCCTTGGGTCCCAGGCACAGAGCACCCACTCAGGTTGCAGCCAGCAGCAGGCTGGACACTGCCTAGGATGACCCAGCTTCTGAGGGGAGGGGCAGCCACCATCACTCTGGCTCCAGTCAGCCATTTTCTCCTGCTGGTGCTGGGAAGACTGGGCAGTTTGGACCAAGAGGAATTCCCCACAGCACAGTTCAGTAGCTGTGGCAGAGTGTGGCCAGACTGCTTCTTTAGCTGGAACCTGGATTCATCCCTCCTCATTGGGCAGGGCCTCCCTCCAGGAATTACAGCAACTCCAGCCAGGGGTTTACTGCCAGAATTCTAATAGCCCTGGGATCGAGCCCCTGAAGGAGGGGGAAGCCTTGGTCTGACGGTTCAGCAGACCGAGTCCTTCCTGCCTACCGGCAGTCCACATGACGGGGATTCTTCCCAGTGCAGCCAAACTTGCTCAGCCAAGGGGCAGCCAGACTCCCATGCCTCCTGACTGGGTGAGGCCTCCCAACAGGGGTCACCAGACACCTCATGCAGGAACATTCTGGCTGGCATCAGCTCGGTGCCCCTCTGGGACAGAGCTCCCAGAGGAAGGAGTAGGCAGCCATCTTTGCTGTCCTGCAACCTCCACTGGTGATACCTCCAGGTGCAAGAGGGACCTAGGAGAATTGGGTCTGGAATGGTTCCCCTGTAAACTGCAGCAGCCCTACAGAAGAGGGGGCTGTCTGTTAAAAACAAAGCAACAACAACAACAACATCAACCAAAAAGACCCCATAAAAACCCCATCCAAACATCAGCAGTCTCAAAGATCGAAGGTAGATGAACCCACAAAGATGAGAAAGAATCGATCCAAAAATGGATAAAGATCCCTTTTCCCTGCTGCAAAAGTGCTTAGCTCTGCTCTGTCCAACACCGAGCCCTATGTGGCCAGGCAGCACTTGAAATATGACTGGTCCAAATTGAGATACACTGACACCGTGAAATACATAACACTACACCCAAGTAGTTATCTTACTTTTTGTAGATATGGGGTCTCACTCTGTTGCCCAGATTGTCCTAGAACTCCTGGCTTTAAGTGATCCTCCTGCTTAGGCCTAGATGTTAAACTTACAATGAAGAAAGAAAACTTTTAGAAGATCTCATTAATAATTTTTCAATTGATTGGATGTTGAAGTGATCATATTTGGGATAACTGGGTTAAATAGACTCTATTATTAAAATTAATTTCACCTGTGTCTTTTTTAAATCTTACTACTAGAAAATTTAAAATTACTTATGTGTCTTGCATTGTATATCTATTCTATCCCCTGATGTAGCTTATTCTGCTTTGCATGGACATATCTCCCACAACTCAGGCAAGCTCTATGTGGCCATGATCACAACCTGGTAGACCAGATGCCCTGGGTTCACCCCCGACCCCACCATCTGCAAGAACTTCAGCAGAACTTCTGGTGGTCTTTACACTGGATGTGAAATGGCTAACACCAACCTCTGGTGGTCTGGCCAGGTTCACAGGTCAAGCAAGCTGCCCCTAGTCTAAGTCCAAGCATGAGCCTCAAAAGAAGCCCAAGGCCATGTGCTGATGTGATGAAGAAGTGACCAGCCAGCAACTAGTGACACAGCACCTGGTACTAAAGCCAATTACTGAAGTGCAAGGGACCCAGGTAGGGAGACCAACCAGCCTTGTTTGCCTAGGACTGGGAAGTTTCTGGGAAGTAATTTTTAGTTTTTAAAATAAGACAGGCCCAGACAAACCAAAATGAGCTGCTTACCCTAGACCCAGGTATGCACATGAGACCTGATTCTCAGGAATCCTAGGGCAGACCAACCCTCCTACTCCCCAGCAGAGCCTTGACATATTTGTGCAGGGAAAATTCAAAAAATTCCAACCATTGCAGGCCTCACCTGGGCCACTGCCTTCCCTGAAACAGATGAAAACTGAAATTTTCAAGCCACACCCACTGGAGCAGCAGGAAGAAGAATGGGGGAAATGCTTCAGCTGTGATTTGGAATCCCACTCCATCCCTCCTCCATGTAGCTGTCTGTGGGTGACTGGGCAGCTCGCTTTCCTCACTCACTGGGGGTGGGGTCAGGGTGGGGAGTCTGTCTGACTCACTGCTCAGGCCACAGGCCTGTCTGCTTGTCCCCAGACAGGGGACCTGCCCACCGTCTGTTCTTCAGCTCTGTTGTCAGCCACAGGCTGTGCCCAAGAGGCCACATGGGGTTGGTGGCAGGTGGAGAGTAGGTTTCCTTGGCTGAGGCAGAGGAAAGTGCTTTCTGTCTCAAGTTCTGCTCACAGGACAGACATTACCAGCTTTGTGATCATCAATCCCCCACTGTCTCCTTTCAGCACATACCAGTGTTTTCAACACTAAGTCACTTGCAGAGGGACTGTGATAGGGACAGAAACTCACATGCTTTTCTGCTTCCCTGTGGATTTGTGAGGCTGATATCCAGGTGAAGAGATCAAGTAGAGTTTCGTTCATTCACTCAAGTATTCCCTGTCCCTACCAACAGCGAGACACTGAGAAAAGAACTAGAAATACAATGAACAAAATTCCTGCACTCATGATGCTTGCTGTCTAGTGGGGGAAGCCAACAATAAAAAAAATTTGAATAAAATAATTTTGAATAAGACTTACAGAAGGAGAAGAGCTGGGTACTGTGAGAACATATATCCAAGGATCTATCATAGTCTGGGCAATCATGGAGGACTTCCACAAGAAAGCAAGGTTTATATTGAGATGCAAAATGAGGAAGAGTTAGCATATACTTAACTGTGTGCCCTAGACCTTCAAGGATGGAGGCTGCCTCTCTGAGCAGCTGCAGAGAAGTCTCCATACTGTGATTCTGGGTTAGACTTACCTCTGGGCTGATACACCCAGGCTTCAGAGCAGGGCCTAGGTCGTCCCTATACAGGACTGATTCTAGGACCTCTCTTGAAGGAAGAGACCCCAGGCATCGGTAGGTAGGACCTAGACTCAGGAAGGAACACAGGCCCTCAATTAAGACTGTGGGCTCTAGAATCTGACAATCTGAATTTGAATTTCAGGACCATCTCTGAGTCTGTTTCCTCATCTGTTAAATGGGAGCAAAACAGCACGTATTTCCTGAAGTGTGATGAGAATTTCAGACGGCAATCTGTAGAGAGAGCTGAGGGTGGTGTCCGGCACACAGCAAATACCAAGTAAAAAGTGAGACTTCCTGCTTTCAATTATTAGTGTTACAGTGAAGAAAGATACAGAGTGCTGTGGGAACCGACTGCCTCCTATCATTTATCGTACAGGAACAATCATTTAAAAGAAACTCCAAGGCTGGCAAAACGCCACATTGCATCTCAAGGAAGAACTATTGGATCTGAGCCTGGAAGGGTGGCTATGTGACTTGCAGAGAAAGAGTATGAAGAAAGGCATGAAGATCAGAATGGGTGGGGCGTGTGCAAGAGAAGTGCTGGAGCCCTGGAGGGAAGAGGAGATGGCAGAGCGCCAGGCTAAAGGGCTGGGTAAGGCAGGGTAGGAGGAGCTAGAAGGCCATGCTAACAAGCTTTGCCTTCATCCTAAAGGCAGCAGCCAGGCTACTGGAGATTTGAGAGTTGGTTGGTGAGATTTGCATAGGCAGAATGGAGATTTCCTGGAAAAAAAGAAGCAGGAGGCCAGGGACCAAGGAGGGGGCTGATGTGAGTGTCTAAGGCCACCTCAAATGTCTATCAGAATACCCAGGGCTGTTTATTCCATGCCTTGACAACACACTATGTCCTCTGCCTCGAATTTCAGCAAACTTATCTTCTAAAAATTAATCAAGTAATTCATTTATTTAACAAGTATTAAGTAAGCATTTATCCTGTGTGAAGCTCAGAATCTCCACTCTTATGAAATTGATGGTCTGGTGCAGAGGCCAGCAAAGTTTTTCTATAAAGAACCACAAAGTAAATATTTTAGGCTTTGTGGATCATAAGGTCTCTGTCACAACTCTGCCACTGCAGAGCAAAATCACCCATAGACTCTATGGAAATGAATGAGCATGGCTACATTTCAATAAAACTTTTTTTATAAAAACAGGCAGTGGGCCATATTTGGTCCAAAGCCTGGTCAATCCCTGTTAAAATATAAGGTCAGCCATAAACATGAACAATTATCTATTTAAATTACATATGCAATTAAAACTTTTCTAGTAGCCACATTTTTAAAAGTAAAAATAAATGAGTGAAATTAACTTTAATATCTTATTTAATGCAATATAGCCAAAATATTAACATGTAATTAATATAAAAAATTATTAATGAGTTATTTCCCATTCTTTTTTATACTAAGCCTTTGAAATTTTATGCATATTTTATATTGACAGCACATGTCAATTAGGATTAGCCACATTTCAAGTGCTTGATAACCACATGCAACTAGTGGCCACCATATTGGATGGCACAGGTCTAGCAGGATAGTGGAGGGTGGCAAGGGGAGAGGGTGCATGGCAGACTGATATGGCTCAGGGCATAAATTAATTATGCTACCAATCCAGCTTGGCCACTTGCTTGCTGGGTAATTTTGGACATGGCTCTTACTAATCTGGGTATCTTTAGGCCCAAAGTAACAAATGAGGAGTTGGCTTCAGCCCCTAAGTTCCTGCCAGCTCAACAATGTAGAGATTCTAGACTCAGGGTTTAGTGGATGGGGTCATCAACTTGGATTTTCTTTTCTAAAAAGCACTTTGAATAGTACAATCATCTTGTACTGTCTTGTACCTGTATTAGTGTAAGGCTTTCTGTGGCAACTCACCATCTACCCCTCCAGGGGCCTGTGAGGGTGGCTGTCTGCTCCTGAGGGGTCAAGGATGTATATATGAGGTAGAGAAGGGATAGGAGAATCACCCTTCCCAGCTCTCTGGGGAAAATGTGCCCCACACACACACACACACACAGGCACATACAGGCATGCATGCATACACTTGGACACACAGACAAGAATACACACATGCACACATGCACACACAGGGGCACACACATGCACACACATAGGAACACAAATGCACAGAGGTAACAGCTGTGATCTCCAGGGCTTATGGTGCAGGACGTGGGAACAGAAATACGCTCCTCCTGAGTCAGAGGTGAGTCAGAATGCTCTGGAGGGCTTCAGAAGGGAGCAGCAGGAGGAGCTGATGGTGAGAAAGGGAGCCAGGTCCCTAGGGGAAAGGGAGGGAGAATGGGCAGGTTTCCCAGTCATGGAGCCAGGGAAACACGTCCTGGAAGGAGTAGGGTCCATTGCCTCACCAGCTTGGATCACAAAGGATAGCCAGTGCAGAGGAGTGCAAAGTCAGGGGCATTAGGAGAAGGAAGTGGCCTATGGGGCTGCCAAGCAGAGAAGGATTCGGTCAGGGGTGTATAAAGAGCACAGATCACCTGCCCTCCTTGAAGGCTCAGTCTCAGACTCTCACACTGCAGCAGCAGTTTCTTGAAGCCAAGGCTGCTGAGTGAGTGGGTTGATGTTGCTAACCCAGGCTGAACTGGGGAAACTGAGGAAGGGGCCACACTGGGTATCCTATTTGGCCCAGGCTGGGACAGGCAAGATCAGCTCTCCATGGCAGGGATCTGTGGGACATACCAAGTGTAGCCTGATTTAGGCATGTGACCAGGGATGGAGAACAGCTAAGCCACCATGTGGGGCTCTCAGAGCTCAAGAGGGCTCAACAATCCATCAGATGCAGGCGACAGAGTCTGGCAGAACCAGGTGGGAGGACAGGATGAGGATACCTTCAGGAGAAGCCAAGGATAATCCGTATCAACAGCCAGACCAACCGAAAAGGGAAGGGACTGGGGGTCTTCACAGATGCAGCCAGGCCTGTGAAGTGGCCCCCACAGTGTGGTGCTGGGTTTCATCACCTTCTGGCTGATCCACTCAGGCCTAAGGGCAGGAACTAGGCTGTCCCTAGTCAGGACTGATTCCAGGATGTGGGATAAAGGGGTCCCTGCAGAAAGAACCCGGGGGACCCAAGCATGGTTAGAGGAAGCTGAGTGGGCAGAAATGGCCCCTCCAATCCATTCCCCATCTGTCAGTTCCATGTGCCTGGTTTTCATATCGCCCCATCTTAGTTTGGGTTCCCTGGAGATCAGAGCCTGCCATAAGGCCTTTGGTGCAGGTAATCAATTTGGGAGATGATCCCAGGAAGTACTCTAATGAGTATCCAATGAACATTTCCTTTGAGCATCATGTTTATGCCTTAAAAGTTTCAGATTTTGGAGCATTTCGGATTTGGGATTTTCAAATTTGGGATGCTCAATCTGTATATGGGAATATTACTGAGATCATTACTGCAGGCAAAAGGGCCTTCGGTGTACCAGGACCTCTGGGAAGTGTACAGAAGGCCTCCCAGAATTTTCCATCTGTAAAACAGGAAGCTGGGATCTTTATCCATTAGTCTCTATGGCTTTATGGTTGAAGACTGCCCCCAAGAGAGCTCATTTCCTGCCATTCCCTCCCCTGTAGCTCTGGAGAATGAGGAAAGATGTGGAGTGCACTGGAGGTGGGAGTTAGGCAGTACTGCCCTCTCACAGCTGTGCACCTCTCCCATGGCTTCAAATAAACTGCAAACTCCTTCCTGGAGGTCACAGTATGCCCTGAGCCCTGCCTGCTTTTCCAACCCCACCTCCCTCCTCCTACCCTCTTGCTCATAATGTCATAGCTACATGTACTGATGAGCAGCCATGTTGGTCCCCTTTCCATTCCCAGAAATGCCCAGGCCCCAGATCATGAAACTGTAACACATGGTTACAACAGTCAACTCCTTCTCATCCTCAGGTCTCAGAAATAGAAAATTATTCCCCACTTAGAGAGATCTCCGCTGATAAATGAATCTACCTGAAGTCAAATCCCCCTGTATTCTCTCCCATAACCCAGGAGTGTACTAGTAAATGTTAAGAAAGCATCGTTGGAGAAAAACAAAAGCTCTCATTTGTTGTGCCTCCTAATCTTCATAATGTAAATATTCCCATTATGGTCAATATCAAGATAACAACATGTGGTCACTGAATATGGATTTAAGCAAAGAATTACAATAATGCACTCACTATTATATATTATCTCCATCATATAGATACAATAGAAGTAAAATAATTGATGCATTTCATTTTTTATTTTGATGTTTATATAATATATATAATTTATATTATTGTTATTTATTAAAATACATATTATTTATATAATTTAATGTTTATAATGGCTGTGTTTAACAACTAGTTCACAAAAACTCCTGAAAATTTAACAACTGACTCTCATAAGCTAATATGAATCAGTGTCAATTCATATCACCAACTTTTATCACCCATGTGCACATTTTAAAATGTGTAATTATTTTTCCTCCTTGCTTTACTCTTTTTATGCTAGCCTTCTAGAATGTGGGTTCCTTGAGGGTAGAAGCTATGACTGTTTTTTTCTCAGCTGTGTTCTTATTAGAGACCAGCGCAATACCTAGCCCACAATAGGAATCCAATAACTATTTGTTGAATGAAGGTATAAATCCATGAATGAATGAGCAAATGAGGTCAGTAGGGTTGGGCATGTCTGCTGTGGACTGAAGAGGGAACCACCTTGAGTGGACCACGTTGAATGCCGCAAAGCTTGTTGGGGTGCTTACGACATGGGCGGGGACAAGATCCAAAGGAGCAGAACAGGCCCAAAGGTTCCAGGCTGGAGAAGCCAGGAAGTGGTAAGGGAGACTAATCTGCAATCATTACTGAAGGCTCTTGGGCTCCCAGGGGTCGTCCCTGTTAGGGCTTTATCCTTTCACCACAGCTAGTTGGCCCCCTGGTGGGGGGAGGCTCTCAGACACATCTAGACCCAGCAGAGTTCTCTATCCCAGCCATCCACATGAGAGTTTGCATAGGAGGGCTGAGCAGGCCACCTGGGTTCAAACATTTGCCACATCTGCTTTGGTAAACCTGGGATCCCAACCATTCCTGACACCCAGACAAGCTGCACTCCCTACACAGAGGAAAGCAAACTCAGCAAGCCTGTACTCATCAGCTCTCCTATGTGTGTCCCACCTTCTATCAGCCCCTCCAGCCTGGAAGCCTGCTGCCCTAACAGGAGACACCTGACTTCACCTGTCTGTTCGCAGCACCCAGCACAAAGTCTGAGCAAGGCAGATGCAGGGGATGCTTGCAGCATGAACGAGCCAATGAGTAAGGCAGCTTCCCAGCAGAGCACATGTGAATCAGCAGCATTTCCCACTTAGGCCAGTCCCAGGTCTGCCAGTGGGAAAGAGCACAGAGGTGCCAGGCCAGCTCTGCCCATGCCTGCAATCCAGGGTAGTGCCCAAGAACCCAGCCCTAGAGTCAGCCAGACTGGGGCCACATCCCAGCTCCCATGCTACACTTGCACTTGGGCCTTAATTTCCTCATCTATAAAATGGGGACAAATCATCATAGCACCTACCTCAACAGGTAGCTGGAAGAATCAAATGAAATAACATAAGTAATAGGCTTGCAAATTTCTTGGAACAGCAAAAGGGCACAACAGATTTAGTCTTTAATTTATGAACATTTATATAGCAAATTTTTGTGCCATGAACTGCCTTAAGTCCTATGTGAGTATTAACTTATTTAATATCATACTTGTACTGAGGTCTTAATGCTACACTATACTGCTTCTCATTGGTTTCTTTTTTTTTTTTTTTCATTTTCATTTGTTTCATTTATTTTACTTGGTTTGGTTTGAGTTGGGTTGGATTTTTGCTATTATTATTGTTATTAGAGAATAAGTTTCTTCCTATCTTTTAATCTCAATGTTCTTTTCTGTAAAATGGGGCATTGGGTTAAGTGGCCTCTCACCTGATGTTTTCATTGCTATCAATCTCCTGTTTCCTATTCTCTTGGCTTACACCAGCTACCCAGACCTTTCTACATCTCTAACTGCAGAGAGGACCCTACTGCAGGGACCTGACCCAGAAGACTGGGCTTAGGAGCCCAGTCTCAGCTTCCAGCCCTTCACAGCCAGTGTTACCAGGAAAACATGGAAATGGTGGTCATCTTGCTTAACTGCAAGGCTGTGGAGCCACATGGTCACTCATCCCCAACTAGGGTATAGAGTATATGGTGCCAACTCTTCTCTCAATTTCCCATCAGAGAAAGTCCTGAGGGATCAGCATTTTAAGATTTAAATTCCAGAACTGCCAAGTCCATTCATTCTTCGGTCCATAGTATTCATAGAGCACCCACTGTATGCTGAGGGCTGGGCGATGCTTTGGGAACAAGGCAGGGAATGAGACAGGAAGATGGTTGGCTCCATCAAGTTTAGGGCAGTGTGGGAAAAAGAAAATAAACAAGTCAACATAAAAGTAAACTAACTCCTTTCAGAAAGTATTCGGAGATATGAAGAGTGTAAATTAGGCTAATGCAATGGACTGACCTGTTCACAATAGCAAACACATGGAATCAACCTAGGTGCCCACCACAGGCAAATTATATAAACAAAATGTGGTATGTATATACCATGGAATACTACACATTCATAGAAAATAATGAAATCATGTCCTTTGCAGCAACAAGGATGTAGCTGGAGGCCATGATCCTAAGAGAATTAATGCAGAAACAGATAAATACTGCACGTTCTCACTTATAAATGGGAGCTAAACATTGAGTACGCATGGACATAAAGATGAGAACACTTAACACTGAGGACTACTAGAAGGGGAAGGGGAAGGGGAAGGGAAAGGAGAGCCCAGGGATAGAAAAAGTCCCTATTGGGTACTATGCTCACTATCTGAATGGTGGGATCCATACCCCAAACCTCAGCATCACACAACATACCCATGTAACAAACTTGTTCATATACACCCAAATTGAAAATAAAAGCTGAAATTATAAAACAGATGTTTTAAAAAGACAGAGTAGCTAGGAGGATGGTCAGGGAGGGACCTTGCTATGGAAGTGACTTAGGAGCTGAGACAGGAATGGGGAGCAGGTAGAGAGCTCAGTCTGTTAAATGAGCAGGCCTGGGTGGCCGAAGTTCAGGAATCAAGATGTATATGACCACAGATACCAGGCACACCTAGTTAAGTCACACAAGGAGTTTGGATTTCTTCTAGGTGTGATGGGTAGCCAATGGAGAGTTTTTAGAAGGAAAAGATTAGCTTTTTTACATTGCATTTTATTTGCCTGTATACAAGACTCATGGAATAATTTGTGGGGCCTAGTGCAAAACAAAAATGGAATGCCCTTATTTTAAAATTATTAGACTTTGAAGATATCATGGTGCTCTTCCAAGCATGGCCATGCCAACATGGCTGCCCTTGGAGCCAGCCCTGCCCATACGAAACTATGTTGGCATTAATAAAGCTTTATTTAAATTGACAAATATGTATCAAGGACCTAAAATAAGCCAGACACTGTGCCAGGCACTGGGAGTATGAAAAAGTGAAGGATCAAATGAAGAAAGCTATTTTGATCTTAATTTTTTCTTTTGATTCATTCCATACACATAAAAGGCCAGCAGACTAACTAACGCACCTTCACATGTTTAATGGTGGTCAGACCCACAGAGGTTCAGGCCATCCACTGAATGGATTTGACTTGATTCCTTAGTGATAATGGGAACCATTATTACACACGCACTATGTGCCTGGCATGCATGATTTCACATAATCTCCTCACCACCAGCCCTCAACAAGAACCATGCAAGGAAAGCATGAGGTGAGAAATCAAGTTCAAAGAAGAGAACTCACTTTTCCATGTTCATACTACTTACTGGTAATTACTGAAGTTGGCATTTAAACCCAGCTCTCATTGAATCCAGAGTCCTCCCTCTGTAGGTGCACAATCCTGCCTCCCGTACACTTTGTATTCAGATGGCTACTGAAACTAAGGATTTAGATGCAACCTTCAATAATCTTGATAGTAACTAATGTCTATGGAATATTTGCTGTGTGCCAAGCCCTATACTAAACTCTCTGCGTAGATCCTCTCATTTTTTTCCTGTAAACGATCTCCTTGTGAATATAGCACCATCTCCCTACTCTTCTGGTGGGGAGACCAAGACTCAGAAAGCTTAAGTAACTTGTCTGATTCCTCCCAGACAATAGCAGTAGAGCTTGGGAAGAAGCGAAACTGGGTAGTCCCAGGGTCTGGGTCCTTGCTTCCATCCCCTGCTGTTTCTTTTCCTCTGCAAAAGCTATGCATGCCTTCCTTCTTGTGGCCAGTTGGTCACTTTCCTATGGGAAATGCCAGAGCTCAGAAGTCCAAAGAACCTGGCCCAGGGAGAAGGTCTGGGGGTATGACCTGGTGTCAACATCAGGGCTGAAAATTGCTTCATGCCCTGCCCAAGAGGAACAGGAAGGTCTGACTTCTCCCCTAGCCATGGGAAAGAGTTACTTTTCTAAAAAAAGCAGGGCCAGAACCATGAGTGTGAGATGTCAGGGCCCTTTCTACCTCAGCCTTTCCTTCTGGTCTTCTGGCCATGGAGAAAGCTCTCTTGAAAGACGAAGACGTGCTCACTCTTGGTTTTCTAACCAAGGATCTGAGAGATTTTCCTAAAGAAAAGTGCCAGGCAGGAAGGTTCTGGGGCTGGATATGCCTGGGAAGGCTGGGCCCCTACTCTGCAGTGCAACCTCGCAGGGACTATCAAATCAGGACTCCAGCCTTATTCTGGCATTGCTCAGAAGAAAGTATTAGAGAAAGGGCAGGCATCTGTGGATGCCTCCTGGTACAGCCCCTCACCCACAAGACACAGAAAACCCAAGCAGCCAGGGGAAATGGCAGCACAGGTCCAGAGGCCTCTGTCAGTCCCAGGGGTGCTCTGGTGTAGGAGAGTCTGGTGTCAGGCCAAGGTTGTGTTTTGACAAACTCAGCAGGAATTCCACAATGCCACTCGGTTATTGTGAGACCCATTCAAGTCCACAAATAACTTTGGTTCTCCTAATCCCTATTTTTCTGAATTAAGTGATGTAACCTGTATTAAGAAACATATATAAATAGGGAAATATAATTACTGGACTCAGTGAAGTTGCAGAAGAGCGGCTGAAGGGAGTAGTGAGGACTACACTCAAGGGTGCAGAATTATTATTACCTGATAAAAGCATCTTAGTGGGATTGCTGAATCTTGGAGTCTAAGTTTTGTAAAAGAAGAATTACATGCCCTTTCATGCCAGAACTCCCCCATTCTCATATTCTTAGCATTGGTTTGTCTTACCTCTCTAGTGTAAGTCTATTTCGAGTCCCTGGATGGCTAAGAATGTCTATCTATTGCTTGTACGTCATTGATTTTACCATAAAGTTTTCAAAATTTTTAGATTCCAGATTTCTCCCTTCAAAACCCTGTAGAAACTCCTCCAACTAGAAGAACAAAAGAAAAGTCTGTAGACAGACCATTTTTATATTCTTTCTAAGCAGTCTTTCTTCTTCCTTGATGCTTCTAATATAAAAATAAATGATCTTCGTAATTGAAATATTTTTGCTAGAATATGTTTTAGGTGAGAGTCCCAATTTCTTTTTACTTGGAATGTTGTGAGTCCTTTCATTTTGCATGTTCAATGAAGTTTTCTTTAAGTATTAAAAAAAAAACTATCACTTATTAAGTATTCAGACCTTTATGTGAGGCATTTTTAAAGACTAACTCATGTAACTCTCACAAAACTCCTTATCAAAAAGTGATTAGTAAGTATTGTCACTAAAAGTAATGGAAGTCTGAGTTTCCATCCAGGAAAGGTCTGGTAGGCGCCTTTCCAACCGGTTACCTGGGGCATGTTACCCAAGCACTCTGAGCCTCAGTGTTCTAATCTGTAAGAGAAGTGTAGTAATGATACCTAACTCACTGGGCGGCAATAAAGACTAAATGAGGTTACACAAGTAAAACATTTAAATTGCCTAATAAACAAATTCCCCAAAGGTGCAGTATACAAAATCAACACACAAAAATCAGTGGCATTACTATACACTAATAATGAAATATCCACAAAGAGATTAAGAAAACAAATCCATTTATATTTACAATGATATCAAAAAGGATAAAACGGATCAAGTGCAGTGGCTCACACCTGTAGTCCCAGCATTTTGAGAGGCCAAGGCGGGAGGATCACTTGAGGTCAGGAGTTCGAGACCAGCCTGGCCAACATGGTGAAACCCTGCCTCTACTAAAAATACAAAAATTAGCTGGGCATGGTGGTGCACACCTGTTAGTCCCAGCTAGTTGGGAGGCACAAGAGTCATGTGAACCCAGGAGGCAGAGGTTGCAGTGAGCTGAAATCAAATCACTGTACTTCAGCCTGGGCAACAGAGCAAGACTGTGTCAAAAAAATAAATGGATCTCATGCTCATGGATTAGAAGACTTAATATTGTCCAAATGTCAATACTACTCAAAGCAATCTACAGATTCAATGTAATCTTTATCAAAATCCTAATGGCATTTTTATTCTTTTTTGCAGAAATGGAAAAATTTATTCTAAAATTTGTAAGGAATCTCAACGGACCCTGAACATTCAAAACAACCTTATAACAGAAGAACAAAGTTGGAGGTCTGATTTCAAAACTTATATTACAGAGCTACAGTAATCAAAATAGTGTGGTCAGCACTATTTATTTCTGGCACTTTATTTTATTCCATTGGTCTATGTGTCTGACATTAAGACAGACACATAGACCAATGGAATAAAATAAAGTGCCAGAAATGAATGCTCTAGTGTGAGTTGAAGTATCTTCAACAAGGGTGCCAAGAGCATTCAGTGAGGAAAGGGCAATCTTTTCAGCAAGTAGTACTGGGAAATCTGGATATCCACATGCAAAAGAATGAAGTTGTACCACTACCTTATGCCATATATAAAAATTAACCCAAAATAAAGACCTAACTGTAGGCTCTGAAACTAAAACTCTTAAAAAAAAAAAAAAAAAAACAGAGAGAAAAGCTTCATGACATTAGGATTGGCAAGGATTCCCAGGAGATGACACCAAAAGTACAGGCAACAAAAGCAAAAATAAGCGAATGGGACTATATCAAATTTTAAAATGTCTGTACATCAAAAGACACAATTAATAGAGTGAAAAGGCAACCCACAGAGTGGGAGAAAATATTTGCAAATCATATATCTGTTATGGGGTTTATAGCCAGAATATATACAGAAATCCTACAACTCAACATAAACAAAGCAAAACAACCTGATTTAAAATGGGCAAAAAACTTAATTTGACATTTCTCCAAAGATGATGTACAAATGGCCAAAAAGCATATAAAAAGATGCTCAACATCACTAATTATTAGGAAAATGCAATTCAAAACTACAATGCAATATCACCTTACACCCATTAGGATAGCTACAATTTTTTTTAAAAAAGCAGAAATTAATGAATGTTGGTAAGGATGTGGAGATATTAGAACATTTGTTCACTATTGGTGGGAACATAAAATAGTATAAATGCTATGGAAAACAGTATGATGATTCCTAAAAAATAAAATAATTATCATATAATCCAGCAATCCTACTTCTGGGTATACATCCCAAAAAAATTGAAAGTAAGAGCTCAAAGCAGCATTATTTCCAATAGCCAAGAAGTATAAGCAACCCAAGTGTCCATAAACAGAAGAATGGATAAGCAAAATATGGTCCACACATACAATGAAATACTGTTCATCCTTAAATACTGTTCATCCTTAAAAAAGGAAATTCTGGCACATGCTACCCTATGGATGAACTGTGAGACATTATGCTAAATGAAATAAGCATAATTCAAACGGAGAGAACTTCCTCTTCTATCAGCCATTTAGCATAGGGAACAGAATCGAGGCTTGCACTCCAGCCTGGGTAACAAGAGCGAAACTCCGTCTCAAAAAAATAATAATAATAATAATTTTTAAAAATAAAAATAAAATACTGTGCCTGGCATATAAGAGAGATTCTATGAGGGCTGACTTTTATACAAATCCCTTTTCTTAATTAGGGAAACAGGAGTTTTAAGAGGCTGAGTAACATTCCCCAAATCATACAGCTAGTAAGTAACTGGTGGTATGGGAATTCCAACTCAGTCCAACCCAAAGTCTATGACCTTAACCATCAGAGTACAGTGTCTCATGCCTAGCATCTGTTTGCCATAGAGGGGGCTGCAAATGGAGAGAACTTCCTCTTTTGTCAGCCATCTAGCACAGGGAACAGAATCGAGGCTGAAGGACAGCTTTAACCCCCTTCTCCACCCAAGCTTTGAGATCAATAAGCTTTAGCTCCTCTGAATCAACTTGGCATAAAGTTTCAGAAGCCACAGCAGCTGGCAGGCTAATATACACACACACACGAACACACACACACACACACACACACACACACACACACACACACACACACACACACATTTCTTTTCTTTTTTTAATACTTTAAGTTCTGGGGTACATGTGCAGATCATGCAGGTTTGTTGCACAGGTATGCATGTGCCATAATGGTTTGTTACATCCATCCCCCTGTCATCTACACTAGGTGTTTCTCCTAATGTTATCCCTCCCCAATCCCCCCACCCCCTCCTATCCCTCCCCTAGCCCTCCAAACCCTGACAGGCCCTGGTGTGTGATGTTCCCCACCCTGTGTCCATGTGTTCTCATTGTTCAACTCCCACTTATGAGTGAGAACATGTAGTGTTTGGTTTTCTGTTCTTGTGTCAGCTTGCTGAGAATGATGGTTTCCAGCTTTATCCATGTCCCTGCAAAAGACATGAACTCATACGTTTTCATGGCTCCATAGTGTTCTATGGTATATATGTGCCACATTTTCTTTATCCAGCCTATCATTGATGGGCATTCAGGTTGGTTCCAAGTCTTTGCTATTGTGAACTGTGCGGCAATAAACATACATGTGCATTTGTCTTTATAATAGAATGATTTATAATCCTTTGGGTGTATACCCAGTAATGGGATTGCTGGGTCAAACGGTATTTCTATTTCTAAATCCTTGAGGAATCACCACACTGTCTTCCCACAATCGTTGAACTAATTTACATTCCCACCAACAGTGTAAAAGTGTTTCTGTTTCTCTATTTCTTACTAACATCATGTTCTTCAGAGTTACTGCTGCTCAGAACATAAGCCCACTCCCTCTGACAGACAGAAATTGGACAATATAATGATGAAAAGCTACTCTCAGTATCCAGCTCAACACTGTTTCCAGCAGCAACAACAACAGGCAAAACCAAAGTGTGAAATTAAATACTTGCTATCCCCAGAAGAGACAAACAAGAAAAAACATACATATAGACATTGAATTGTTGATTCTTATGTGCACAAGCACAAGACCTATGGAAGCACAGAAGAAAAAGTGAATCTGCCACACAGGGAGACCGTGTCAGAGAAGGCTTCCTGGAAGAGTGAACATGGGCACTGGGTCTTGAAGGATAAATAGGATTTGGCCATGTTTAAAAAGCGAGAGTGACAGAAAGACCAATAGAGAAATCTGAAGGGACCGATAGGGAAATCTGAATTATGGTTGAGGAACAGCGCATATTTACATCATCACGTATTCATTTATTCATTCATTCATTCATTCATTCAAAAAAGTCAATGAATGCCAAATACATGCTGGCCCTGTGCTAGCTTACTAAGAAAGCAAAGCCAAATCTAACTTCCAGTAGCTCCCAGGGTAGTTGCAGGATTGTATGGGAGGTGTGACAAGGGTGTTTCAGTGGATGGGAGTGAGGAGAAGGGATTCTATATGCATTGCAGATGGAAAAAGAGGTTGGGTTTTGAGTTCCATTTTCAAGGATAGAAGATTTAGGACTCTGTGACTGATTATATTCCTGGGATGGGGGAAAGAGAGAAATCTGGGAAACTGACAGATCTCCGGCATAGGAAATCAAGAGAAAGGAATGAAGGAGAGTAAATGTGTTTGGGAAGTTAAAAACTAATTCAACTTTAAAATCAGCTTTCCAAGTTTGTGGGCCTAGAAAGCTTTCAGACTACAAGGTCATGAGGGCAAGAATAAGAACCGCAGCACCTTGAAGGGCGCACATCCCTGCCTAGAGGACCCAACACCATCACAGGTACACATAGGTGCTAAGGAGTACTTGATGGGCTGACTCATCCTACCACACTGTGCTTCAGCCCAATCTCACTCAGCAACTGCTCTGCAAAACATCCAGATCATGGAAAGCCAGGTGAGCAAACCCGCCTTCATTCACACCCCACCAGAGCTCCACACTGTAGGTACCAGAAGCTTCCTGGGCATCCAGGAATGACACAAAATTGTTTCTCTTTTCAAAACTGAAATGCTCCCAAGATTGAACGTGCAGAACGCTTGTGCAGCTATAATCTCAGCAAACAGCTGCCACCTTTGTGTGGCAAATGCAGTCTCTTTAGAATACTGCCTTTGATTTTGGGGAAAGACAAATCAGGCTTCACGTTTTGTTCTGAATGCATCTCATCACAGGAGGAAATTTTCAGCAGCTTGGAATTCTGAATGTATGTAAAATTGATTTTTTTTTTAAACAAAGAGTTCACGATAAAGCATCAACAAGGTTCCTGAAAGAGATGAAACCACTTCTCTATTCCCATCCCTTTCCCCTCCCACGTCTCATCTTTTTCTGGATTCTCTGAGGTCTTTCTCTGGAGCTCAGTCTCACTTACATTGCCATTCGCAGACCTGGGGTGGCAGCTCTTCCGGCCTCAGAGGTTTAGGTCAAGGATGACAGTGGCCAAAGTCATCTCTACAAAGAGTGAGCTACAGAATAAGCCACAGGCTCTTCTCTCCTGGTGTCAGATCTCACTGGTGTTTATAAATCATCAAAATGGAAAAGCGTTTGTGCTGCTCAGGAGTAGATCTGAGATGCAGCCTCTCACTTCACAGACCAGTAATAAGGGGTTGGTGTAACCACCCCGGAAGCAGCGGGTGGGGAGGAACAGCATTAAGCTGACCCGGGTCCAACTCCTCTCTTCTCTGCCGTCTAGCTTGGTGATCATGGGTGGGCACTTTGGACCTGCTGGATCTCAGGTTTACCATCTGTAAAACAGGCCAGAGTAAAGCCTACCTTGTCATCAGAAGCCCACAGGGGAACGTGGGCACAACTGACTTGCAAACCACAAAGTAAAGTGCAGATGTAGAGAGACCAGCTGTCCAAGATTGCCTGGGACTGAAGAGTTTCCCAGGATGTGGGACTCTCAGGAGAGTTCTAGACAAACCAGGAGTGTGGGTCACTCTGTGTCACCCAAATCTAGCACAACCCCATCATGACAGGGATAAGAACTAAGGTCATCAAAGGGGTATAATGCATTTTCTGGAAAAATGCAGTGACTGAGTCACTAAATAAAATATCCTGAGAATTTTATGAGAAGGTTAAGCAAGAGGCTTTATTATTCTAATTTAATCCTCTATCTGCAGGGAGAGTTCAGGAAAGCTTTACATCTATTTCATAAATACCGGTATTACTTCACTTTTGCTAACAGGGCACCCAAAAGTGTAATGGCTTCAAATAACACTCATGTTACACTCCCTGTACTGAAGCCTTCATTAGCTCTTTACTGCTGCCAAATTCTATCTATCAAAACCTTTCTACTTTCTACTCCAGATTCTCTGCCTCTTCTACCACCAATGTTCTGGGCACAGTGAACTATTTGGCTTTTCTTAAACAAATCATGGCTTTTCATGCATTTGAAAATGCAACTCAAACTTATAGGAATGTTTCCCAAGACCTAGGTATCTGTTATCAGTTAGAGCTAGACTGAAAACTCGCCTGTATGTCTACAGGAGTATCTACTTGTACATCTGTCTATCTCTGTTATTGGATATCCCCAAAGATAACACAGATCGTTCATTGTTCAGTGACTTTGTTGGTGAGAACAACAAGGATGATGCTAAAAGAGAAGTCGGACACAGATTGATTAGTGGAAAGAGTTACTTATAGTCATCCCTCTGTATCCAAGAGTCCCACATCCACAGATTCAACCAACCTCTGACCAAAAATATTTGAAAATTAATTAATTAGTTAAAAATAACAAGACATTACTAAAACTGATACAAATAGAAAAGCAATATAGTGTAACAACTATTTTTTACTTAATGCATTAAGTATTATAAGTAATCTAGAGATGATTTACAGTACACGGAGGATGTGGGCAGCTTATGTGCAAACACACCATTTTATATAAGAAACTTGAGCAACCTCAGATTTGGTATCTGAAGGGGATCCTGGAACCATTCCCCCATGGATACCAATGGACAACTCCCTACTCACCTTTGTTAGTTTTGGAAAATAGCTATAGTGGTACTAGGGCAAGCAATTGATGACAGAATTATAGAGTCCCTCTGGGCATAAGACATTTGTTATTCATCTAAGCCCATAGAAGAAAGCTGCAGAGCCAATGACTGCCACCCCTACTGGAACCAGCCCTCAGTACCTCTCCAGTGGGCAACTGCAGCATCCTCCTCACTGGACTCCTCACTTCTACTCTTCACCTTCCAACAATCCATTCTACACATGGAAACTAGGGTGATTTTTTTTTAGGTAACAAATCAGGGAAGTTAAAACCTGCAGTACTTCCCCAATGCACTGAAAGCAAAATCTTCCATAGCCTAAAAAGTCCTACACGATCTGCCCCTGTGGCCTCCACAGTCTCATCTCTTATCACTCTCCCCCTCACTTGCTGAGTCAACACCCTGAACTTCTTTCTATTCCTCAAAAGTGCATTCGCAGGACCCACATGTGGCTGATCCCACATCTGTCCCCAATCACCATCTGGCCTTTTGCATAACTGTCTGGCTCCACCAAGTCCCCCTCAAATGTGACCCCTCAGAGAGCCCTTCCCCAGTGTCACTGAAAACTAACACTGTTTGCAAGTTTGTTTCCTTGACTATTGCCTGTCTCCCCAACTGGAGTGCAATCTCCATGAGAGCTGAGACCCCAGCTTATTCTCTGTACATCTTCAGCATCCAAAACAGTACACTCAGTAAAAGTCGGATAAAGGAATCATAAACAGATGAATGACACTACTAAAAATTATGAAAGAAAGATAGGTAAGTACTTAACGAGAATGAAGACAGAAATGCCACTGCTAACTCAATAGAACCCTCATACCACCTCTACACACAGGAGACAGAAACCCCTCCCAGCTCCAGGCTCAGAGGTCTCTCAGAGAAAATATGTTGTCTTAGGGCTCAGGTAAGGCTTTTTCAAGCTGGCTTTTCATTATATCTCCTTAACTGGGGTTATAAGTAGAGCTAGGTTCCCCTCTTATTGGTAGGACCACATTTCCTCACTCAAAAACTTTCCTATGACAGAAATGGAACTCAGGTGCCTTAACTATGGCCTGATCAAAACACTTGACAACAAAGAAATTAAGCAGTTTAAATGAATTCCAGAATTGGCTCTCTAAAGACCATGGCATGAGAGGGACGCATACATACATCTAATGCCTACGAGCAGCTGCATTCACATGTCCCACAGGGTCTGAGACTCACGGGGTACAAGGCAGGTTCATTATCTGCCTCCCTACGTTCGCCCCACTTCTCCCTTCATCAGTGTCACTGATATCCCTGAGTAGCCAACATCCCTCCAGTTACCAAACCAGAAATCTAGAAGTCTCCATGGACAATTCCCGTTGCCTCAGGCCCCACATCCTCCTGATCCTTCCCTCTAAGTCCATGTTCTGGTTCTCATCTCCATACTCCCACTGAGTCCAAACAGTCATTATTGTCTGCTCCCTAGACAATCACATTTGTCTCATTGCTGGTCTCCCCACATCGACTCAGACATCCTTCATTCTCTCCACAGCAGCGGGAACAATACTTAAAAAAATAAAAGTGTGTCCTATAGCGTGTGTTTTTTTTTTTTTTTTTTTTTTTTTTTGAGATGGAATCTTGCTCTGTTGCCCAGGCTGGAGTACACTGGCATGATCTCGGCTCACGGCAACCTTTGCCACCTCCCAGGTTCAAGCGATTCTCCTCCCTCAGCCTCCTGAGCAGCTGGGACTACAGGCACCCGCTGTGCCCAGCTAATTTTTGTATTTTTAGTAGAGACAGCCTTTCACCATATTGGCCAGGTTGGTCTCGAATTCCTGACCTTGTGATCCACCCGCCTCGGCCTCCCAAAGTGCTGGGATTATAGGCGTGAGCCACCATACCTGGGCTTCTATAGCTTCTTAAGCGCCTGCTATACCTTCCACTTTTCTTAGAATACAAACCAAACCCTCACCTTCACTGGTAAAGCCCCATACAGTCTACCACTGCCCATCTGTTCAGCCTGGCTCACACTCTGTGGTCCTCCAGCTTCCATGTCCCCAGCCTAAGGGCCTCCGTTTAGTTCCAATTCTCTCTTTTAGTTCCAACTCTCTGCAAAGACTTTGCACATGCTAGTTCCTTATAGTGGAGGAACAATCCTCCACTATCAACCATGAGCCACCTTCTGTCCATCCTTCTGATCCCTGCTCAGTTCTACTTCCTTGGGAAAGTCTTCCCTGACCATCCAGTCTAGGACAAGTCTCCAAAGAAAGATAGTTTTTTTCCCTTTAAAACACTTATAACTTTTTATAATTATGGATTCTTGGTGTAACTATGACTATAAACTCCAGAGGGCAAAGACTTGTCTCCCTTTGTGCTGTTTTATGTGTCCAGTGCTTAGCACAGTACCTGGCACAGGACAGATGCTGAAAACAATGAATGATTGAATGCATGAATGAATCAAGGAACCAGGAACAGCTATTTTGTGGAGCTGAGCTCACCCTCCAGCAGCTGGCCAAAGTCCCACATTTAGCAATCTTCTTAAGAGATGAGAGAGACAGATAAGCTAAGAGTGAAAAGTGGAAGAAATAAACTGAGTTGTTGATAGATTTAAAACCCCATGTTGAAATGTGCCATTGTTTCCATGTAACTTGCAAGAACCCACTGTAATTTGCATATTTCTGCACGAACACAGTATGTAACTGACTCCCAATCCCTTCTAGATGGATGACACATTTACTGTCTCTCTTTGGGAATTTTGTGTTGTGTCCCAGATTCCTTAGAAATTGATGGAGAGAGGTGGGCAGTAAAGACAAGTAAAATAAACCGGGTTTGCCATTGTCAGTATGGCAAAGAGAAGAGGACTGGTAAGATCTAAGGGATGTTCCCAGACACTCACTTTAACCATAATTTTTAAGAAAGAATACACACACACACACACACACACACACACACACACACACACTATTGCTATGAGAAAGAAGCAAAACCATTCAGATCACTAAATGAAGTGTTCCTGAATTACCTATCAGCTGGCTGACATAGAGGCAGCTTTCACCACATACCAGGCACTATGCTACGTGCTGAGAATGCAGCAGAGAATGAGCCTCTAGGCCCAAAGCCTGTGCCCATGGACCACAGTGTGGTGGGGGCTGTAGCTTTGAACAGGCTCACATTGTGGTGCAATCAAAGCTGAGAGGGAAGTGCAGGGACCAGGGCGGCACAGAGAAGGGGCACCTGACCTGGCCTTGGAGGTCAGCCGAGACATGCCAGAGGAACTGAGAGCAAAGCTGCATCACAATAACCCCTCGGAGCCTCGACTTCCTCATACATAAAATGGAGACAGTGAGTCCACTTCCCAGGGGGCTTGAGAGTATCTAATTCAAAATCATAATCTCTAGCTAATACTTAATAATGACCTATTTTGTACCAGCCATTGGGCTAAGCACATCTTGTGCATTAGCTCATCAAATCTTCATCACAACTCTAGAAAGCAGATACAAATATCTCCATGTTACCAATGAGTAAACTAAGGTTTAGGGAGATGAGGACACCTCCCCAAGTCACTGGTGACCCGGGTCTGCCTGACAACATGCTTTGAGGCAGAGCACTTCACCACATCCCTTATGCGGCCCTGACAAGCTCTCAACCCAAAATAAACCAATCAATTTCAGTTTCTTTTCTCCCTTTGTCCCCTCCTCTCCTTTCTCCATAGATGAAACAAAACAAGAAAGATCCCAGAGTGCTGTGACTCGAGCTGGTTTCCCTGGATATCATGAAGCCAATTTTTCTGTCTTTGAAAGGTCCTAGAAGGGGAAATCAGAATATTGAGAATTATTCCCGCCTCAATAAGAAGAAGCCAAATTGCTGAGTCCAACTGGGGCCTCAACCCTCATCCAGGGGAGGTCCTGGGTCAGATGGCTCTAGGCTCTGCTTCCCCTGGGACTGGAGGTTACTAAGTTTAAAGCCTGGTTGCTAACAGGCCTCAACAACGGAGTCCAGAAATTAGTCAAGCCCACCAGTGGCTCAGAACACAGCCTCCCTGCAGTCCCCCATAGCCTGTGTTCTATAAGATGCAGCTCCAGCTGCTGCTCTGCTGGCCCATCCGGACGACTTGGCACCATCCCACCCAGAAATATATCACTTCACTGGCCCAGCCCTGCCTTCCCCTCTTCCACCCATGCCCAGCTCATTCACTGTATTTCAAGGCTTGACCTCATAGAAAATGTATGTATTCATCCATTTTATTTATTCTTTCACTCATTATCAGGATCCTACTATCATGCATGCATTTGTGGACTCCCTGTTGTGCTGATATTCTGACTTCGTTTGCAGATAAAATTGGAGGAGGAGACCTGACTCCTGGCCAGTTGCCACATTGCTCACTTGACTGTGAGCATGTATCTCCAGCTGTCAGTCAGGTTCCTCCCTGTGCTTGATTCCAAAGCTGCAGAGGCTAAAGTCATAGGACTGTGAGGCTTAAGTCACTGGGATGGTAGCCCTGCCTTCTCCAGCTCAGCTCAGTCAAGAACAATCAAGGTCAGCTCCCAGATCAATCCAAGGACCCTTGGGAGACTCTGCCCCCAACAGGTAGGGCTCAGAGAACATTGCTTGCTCTCTCACACAGGCAGCAAGACCGGGTAGTTACTGGGCTATAGGGAGCCCTGGGCTCCTGAGATCCTCTGAGAATCAGTCCCCAGACCATACTTTTTGTCCTGACCTACATGCTCAGTTGGCCTGACCTGTTAGTCTCCAGCAAAGTAATGGCGTGCACATGGAGTCACCCAAACTCAGGACCATACCCTAACTCTGTCACCTTCCAGTTTGGTGAACTTGGACAAATTGCCTTATGCATCTAATCTTCAGTTTCCCCATCTATAAAATAGGGACAGTAATAATAATTATAGTACCTACTTCACAGGATTAGTTTGATGATTTAATGAAATAATCACACAAGGAGAGTTTTACCCAAAGTTTCTCAACTTCAAAACTATTGACATTTAAGTCCAGATAGTTTTTGGTTGTATGGAGGACCTGTGCTCTGTAGGATACTTACCAGGCTCTCTGGCCCCTATCCTCTAAAGGCCAGTAGTCCACCTTCTGCTCAGTTGTGACAACTCAGTGTCTCCAGATATTCCTCAAAATCTCCTGACATCATCCCTGCTTGAGAACCACTGGTTAACCCAATGCCAGAAAAATAACAGGTTTAATTAATATTAGCCATTATTATTATTGCCCACTGGAACTCAGTCTGCTTGGATGGTCTCTGGCCCTGTCCAGCTCTTGACAGCTCCATAGCCTAAGGTTTATGCCCAACCACAATTTTCTATATACTAGGAGGATCCTGATTCAAGATATTTGGAATTATGGCACGGTCAGTAGCCTGACAATGACTAGAAATGTATCTATGCCATACTGAACAGATACGATCTGTCTCCCTGGGAATATAAAGGAAAGAATTGGAAGATGACAGTAGAATCAGGAAGACAGTTTCCCGAAGCAATTTGGGATTCAGAAAGAGAATGAAAATCAGTGTTGAAAGTACTAAAGAGCATTGGGAAAATGATAGCATTCAACCAATACAGTAAGACATGTAAGAAATAGAGACGATGATATACTATTGATATTGTCAACGTGGGACTCAGAACTCTTGATGGCAGATGTGTTCTGAAGATCAAATGTGTTTATGGATGTAAAAGTGCCTAGCCCATGACCTGGCACATTGTAGACCCTCAATAAATGTCATATAAAACTATCATTCAGGTTGACTGGATCAGACGGCTCGGCATTCTACATCAGAGGTGGGAGGGATCATTGAGACAATCGGACCCAGCTCCTTTATCTTACAGCTGAAGACATTTACATGGAGAGAGGAGAAGTAGATTGGGAAAAATCACACAATATGTAAATGACAAAAACTAAAATTAGATATAGGTTTTCCAGACTCTACAGGTGGCTGCAGTGCACATAAGCATATACACATAGATGGTTCTGTCCCGAGACAAGCACACTTGAGTTACCTGAAAGTCAGACGCAGCAGCTGAATAAAATAAAATGAGCAGGTGCACCTGAGTAATGTGGTATTGTGCTACTCCCTGCCTTCTGGCCTTGGCATCCCCCATCCTGGCCCTCTTGACTCTGCTACCCTGTGTTCCTGGCCTCATTTTCTTTTTTTTTTTTTTTCCTTTCTTCTCTCTCCTCTCCTCTCCACAAAACCCTTTATCAGAATCATCTGGTCCCATGAGAATAGCCCAATTCCTCATCATTTGGTTCAGAATCTCCCTCCTGACAACAACTAACTTGCACTGAATGTATACTACGTGCTAAGAATTGTATATGTATTACCTAGCTATACAATAATAGTCACAACTATTATCTCCATTTTACAGATAACGAAACTGAGCCTCAGTTTCAGGTACAGAAAAGGAGAGGCAGGGTGTTACTAAGTAGAATTAAAAGAGACTAACATCAAAACACTAGCTGGGGGGAAACATGGTTTTCCTAGAGTAATAGGTAGATGTGGTTGAATTTCTGGAAAGAATGAACTAGTTTAGTCTGAAGGCCAGAGGGAAGTAGCAGCTGAAGAAGTTTTTCTGGGAAGACTCCCAGAATTGTGTTTTTCCTCACGTCTGGTAATATGGGGTCATTAAGTGGGTGAGGAATGGGATGGTAGTGATGCTTGGCTTCTTGGTCAATGGGATTCACAGCCATGCAATGACATCTCCCTCTGTGCAGCCTCCAGTCCACCCAGAGGTCCATACAGCCAGACTCTCATTTGTCCTCACCTGTCTCCTAAATCACAGGTGGGGTAGGGATTACAGGGCTCCACCTGTCTTGATGCCCGACCTCCAGCTCCTGACCCACTTATGACTAACCCATCTGTGGAGCCGTCCAAGACTATGACCCACTTCCCACAGTGCTCCTCCCCAGACAAGCTTCCCTGTGGACCGTCTTGTGTCCTAGTGTTCCTGCAGCCTGCAGGCACCAGCACCGCCTGTTCTGGACAGCTCCGCCCAGCCCAGCCCTCACCTGGGCGTTGTCCTGGACTCCACCCTCCCCTTCCCCTTCTCAGCCCAAGACTTCTGGCTCCGCCTGCTTTGGCCTAGAAATGTGTCTCTCTCACTTGGGTCTTTGTAACAGCTCCTCTCCTCAATCAAGTTTCTCGTCTCTGATATACCTACCTCTCAAAAATGCAAATATGTTAATATTAGGTTATTGCTTAAACACCTGCTATATATTCGCATTTCTTGTAGGATAAAACCCAAGCCCCGTGGACTGAGTGTCCCAAGCTGAATCTATCAGTCTAGGATTTCTTCTGCCAGATAAGTCTAGGGAAAATGATGTTGCTTAAAGTCAAACACTAAGGCTTTGAAACATTTGGGCTTATGCTCAGCAACCTTTAGATTGGAGAATCTTACATCTAAAAAGAACCTTAAATCAACTTATCCCCATGTTCTTTTCTTGACTGCCACCGCCACCAGTGAGGAGGCACTCACAATGTAGTGAGACACCCCATTCTGTTGTGTAAATGACTTTCTTATCACAGGATCCTAGAATCTTAGATTTGTAACATACTCAGTAGGTGATATTCTTCCACCCAATGTAAACACTTCTCTGCAATAAATGAGAAAATAACCTGACTAATTTTCTTGAAAGATCCACATTACAATGTAATTGTGTTCTGGAATCCAAATACAGGCTTTTGCCTCTTTACCACATAAATATCTTCCACTATACAAAATATGTTTGTTTTCTGGATTATACCAATATGGTACTCCTGTTAATTCTTTTCCAGTCAGAAGTTTGATCCACTTCCCTAAGAGTGCAGACTCTAGAGACAGCTACAGATAGCCTAAGTTAAAATATCATCTCTGCCAGCTGCAAGCTATGGAAACTTGATTGAGTTACCTAATTTCTTTGAGCCTCAGATTCCCCATCTGTAAAGATGATATCTGCCTTTTTTAGCTATTATGAGGCTAAATAAGATAATTTATATAAGCTGCTAAGCATAGCGTCTGGCACATATAAGTGGTCAATAAATGTTATCTTTTATTATTTAAAGTGAAACCTTTCTCTATGATGTCAGTGATGGCTTTCAAACATTTTCTCCTAGAATCCCAACATTCAAAATAGATAAAGTAATATGCCTCTGATAGCAGCAAGGGCAGATGTCTGAGGGTCCCATTGCCCCTGCCTTTCCTGTCCCTACTTCCTCTTCTTGACGGCCCCTGAGACACCACAGTGGAACCCTAAAACTCTTTCTAATATAGTTTGAAAATAAATAAAATATAAATAAATAAATAAAATGCTGTACCAGGAAAAGGCAATTGCAGAGACACATGGATATGTATTACTTTCCTATTGCTGCTGTCACAAACTTAATGGTTTAAAAACACATAAATTTGTTATCTTACTGTTTTTTAGATCAAATGCTCAATGAAGATCTCGCTAGGCTAAAACCCAGGTGTCAGCAGGGCTGCGTTCCTCCTGGAGCCTCTAGGGGAGAATGTCTTTTCTCATTTTATTCAGGTTCTAGAAGCTACCCACATTCCTTGGCTCATGGCTCCTTCCTCCGTCTTCAAAACCAGCAATATGCCACTTCTCAGATGTTGCCTTAATCATTATACCCCTCTCACCAACTCTCTCTTCTGCCCCCTTCTCCTACTTATAAGAACTCGTGTAATTATATTGGTCCTACCCAGATAATCCAGAGTAAGTTCCCTGTTTTAAGGATAGCTGGTTAACAACATTAATTCCATCTGCAACCTAATTCCCCTTCCCATGTAACATTACATAACACATTCACATTTCTGAAGATTAGGACAAAGGCATCTTTGGAGAATCTTTCTACCTGCCATAGCAGTCACTAGAGAGGTCCTTAGAGACCAGCCTGGAAAAATCACTCAACATTTGGAGATATAAACATCCTATTTACCTCACTACAATAGTTTGCAGCCCACTATTCATCTTGTTCTTAATTTTGACATGAAGATCTTTCACAAATCTTGCTACAGTCAAGATACTCTGTCTGCTATTACCCAGACTTACCATATATGACCATCCTATCAGGGTGATTTGTTGCAAGCAACAGAAAATGACTGGCTAGTTTAGGCATAGAAGGCATTTGATAAAAGGTTATTTTGAAACTCACAAAGCTCTGGAGGGATGGAGAACCAGTCAGAGATCAGGTAGCCAAGAAAGTCCCCCAAGTTTATGGTAGAACCCATCTGGGCAGAAATTGTTACTAGTGTCCGTCAAAACCCACTGCCATCGACAGAGGATTCTGCCTTGAGTGTTGCCACTACCATTAGCCCAGAAATTTAATTGATAGGCTTGATTCTTCACCCACTTAAACCCAACCTCAAGTCATAGGTGGCTGCCACTATGCTATGTCTTTGTGGAATCCCTGTCAGTCTTATTTGAAAAACTGGGAGGGAGAGAAACGCCAGAAAAAGACTGAAAATTTTATGTGTTCCATTTCCCTCCCAGCCTCTCTGATGGGAGCACTCTGGCAGGTGCTCTAAAACCTGTAGAGTCCTCCTGCCAGAGAGGCTGGGAAATGGAGCACGTGACATTTTCTGTTTTGTGGTAAAAGATGGGCTCCACATCTCACCAAGACCCACAAAGGGGAAAATTCCCCCATGTAAGTCCCAACAGTGGAGACATAATGATAATGACAAATATCCACAGTACCAGCCTAGGCAGCTTAAAAGAGAAAGAAGGATATTTGGGACTTCCTAGTTCTTGGTGAATCTATTATGGCTCTGATTCCTACTGATTCCTACGTCTCTTTCTAAGTACACAGAACCCCTATACCATTTAAGTAATCGTTTCTAGTTCATTGCCAAAAACTGGCCTTGAACCCAAAATTTCTAGAATCGAGGTTTTAAAGATCAAGGTAAGACAGGTCAATCCCCAGTCTGTGGGCATCCCTCTCCCTCCCTGTTTTTTAAATAAGGCTGACAGGGATTCCACAAAGACTTGCACAAGTCTTTTCAGAACCCTGGGCTATACTTCATGTGGAATTGAAGAGCTGAATTAATTAAGAACAGTGAGGTGTTCGCCTCTCTCCTATCTCTTGAGTTTCAGCCTTTCCAGATTAAAGGCCATTTGCCTTGATGAATTGAGCAGCTTGGTGATCTCTCTGATTACTCTCAACATTACACTATCATGCTCATGTCGTGGACTCTCCTTCTTTTCCCAACCATGTATCTCCAAACAGTACAATAAAAACCCTTATTCTTCTTTTTAGTGGTTTTTCAAAAGCTTTCGCTCCTTGAGCCTAGCCTTCCTGACGTGATTCTTACAAACGAGTCATTTCTCCCGGTCATTGGCTGTATTCCCTTTCTTAATATTTGCAACACCCACACCCATCAGAGATGATGCTATGGAGTCACATTGCTCTCTAGTTCACTCATCTCTGGATTATACAATGGAAGAAATGTGGATGTTAAATCCAGATTTAGAGTACTTAAATCCTACCTACAGTTCTTACTATTAATGTGAGCCTTGTCTCTAAAATTAAGTTAATAATTCCTGTTGACTCTCACAGAGCTTCACAACGGGATATCTTTGCAGCAGTACCTTGTGGGCATGCTTTCTTTGAGGTTTTCTTGAGCGTTTCCCTTTAGTGAACATAAGAGTTTTACCTGTTTGTCTAAACTTCTTTTCTCACATCCCTTGAAAACAGATGGACAAAGAGGTACCAAATTTGGAGGGTTCTTTGAGATAGCCAAACATAAAATACAACAAAAAAGGTATTTTAGATATACACATATATATGGATAAATAATTTATACATATATTTATATATATATATGCTGGGCTATATACATAAACAGTCATATATATATACACTATAGACTATACATACATAGATATATATATATATATATATATATATATGCTATAGACTATATATAGAGAGAGTCATCCTCCAAAGTAGAGCTGTCCCTAGGGTGTTGCAGGGCCCTGAGCAAATTGTTTTGGTGGGGTCCTGTCATATAATCAATTTAATTTTAAGATATATTACAAACTTGGGTCATGCTAAGCAAAGTAATTCATCAAAAAATACTTAGAGAAATGAACAAAGAAGAAGGAAAAACATACTTGTTTCTTGTCCAATCAGTGCACATGAAGATTCTTTATACTGTCCAGACATCATAGCTTTCCATTAATGTCTAGGTACCATCTTGTGATGGTTAATTCTATTGTCAACTTTATTGTGACACAGGGTACCTAGGTACAGTAAAGGGTACCTGATTAAACATTATTTCTGGGTGTGTTCATAAGGGTGTTTCTGGATAACATTAGCATTTGAATCAGCGGACTCAGAAAAGCTGAGGGCCTCTCCATCATTCAATCTGTTGAGATCCTGAATGGAATAAAAAGGTAGAGGAAGGAAGAATTTGCCCCTTTTTCTTCCTGCCTGCCTAAATTACTGGGCATCAGCCTTCTCCTGCTCGTCAGCTGTAATTTTCACCATCAGTACCCATGGTTCTTAGGCCTTCAGACTCAGGCTAGGATTATGCCACCTGCTTCCTGGGTCTTCAGCTGGCAAACAGCAGATAGTGGAACTTCTCAGCTTCCATAGTCATGTGAGCCAGTTCCTGATTTTATATATATATATATATATATATATATATATATATATAT